>NC_136273.1:47230603-47653103 GCF_964187855.1 Myxine glutinosa | reverse complement strand
CACACACACAAACTCTCATAATACTCTCATACATACTCACACATGCACACACATACACACACACACATGTATATATTACACTCACTCACACACACACACACACACACATACACGTAAATGATGTTATAGTGCAGCCGAGGTGCATGCAAGAGACTGTGCAGGATTGAGCAGGAGAAACAAGAATGCATATGTAAACGAGATGTCACCGAGCATTTATTTCTCCATAAAGTACGAGCAAGGCAGGAGTGCACACGTGATGGCACAAAATACGAACCATTGTACACACAAGGGACACCGAACTGGACGATCTGTCAGATCGTGTGAGTCCTGGAACCCAGATCGGAGCGTTGTAAGACTTTTTAAAAAATGATTACACACACACACACACACACACACACACACACACACACACACACACACACACACACACACACACACATATGTGTATATGTGTATATATTATGTGTATATACAGTCACGTGAAAAAGTAAGTACACCCCATGTAAAGTTTTGACTTTTTCAACATATTTCAACATACAGCTATTTGATCTTTATTTCAACAATATTGATAGATATGGTGATATAATATAACAAATATCATGAAACATTTACATTTTGTAGTCCATTGTATAATTTAAATAAACATAAATGCAAATTTCGCATGTGGAAAAAGTAAGTACACCCCTACATTTATCACTACTTCAAATACCTAAAATTAGAATCAGGTGCACCAGCTCAGGTGAAAATGATTAGAACATCGTTAGAGAGGATCTTGGAGAGGAACCTGTCTTATTTAAACCTCAGACATTTAGTTTGGTTTGCTCTTTGTTGTTGAAGTGTGCGGCGTCACCATGCCTAGATCAAAAGTGCTCTCTGAGGCCTTCAGAAAGAGGGTTATAGATGCCTACGAGTCTGGGGAGGGATTTAAAAAGATCTCCAAACAATTTGAAATCAATCATTTGACTGTCTGGAAGATCATCCGCAAGTGGAGAAGCTTCCAAACAACTGCCAACTTGTTCAGCCCAGGCCGCCCCAGCAAGTTCAGCCCGAGAGCGGACCGCAAGATGCTGAAAGAAGTCTCTAAGAACCCCAGAATGTCATCACGGGACCTACAGGTAGCTCTTGCCACTGTTGATGTCAAAGTGCATGCGTCTACCATTAGAAAGAGGCTGCACAAATTTGATCTACATGGGAGGTGTGCCAGGAGGAAACCTTTGCTGTCCAGAAAGAACATCAGGGCAAGACTAAAGTTTGCCAATGAACATCTAGGCAAAGACCAGCACTTCTGGAACAATGTGCTCTGGACAAATGATTCAAAGGTAGAGCTATTTGGCCACAGTACCAGAAGACATGTTTGGCGAAAACCAAAGACAGCATTTGACCAAGAACCTGATACCAACTGTAAAGCATGGTGGTGGAAATATTATGGTTTGGGGAAGCTTTGCTGCATCAGGGCCTGGGCAGCTCACCATCATAGAATCCACAATGAATTATTCATTGTACCAGAGGGTGCTTGAGGATAATGTGAGGCCATCTGTCAAAAAGTTGAAGCTCAACCGAAGGTGCACCTTGCAACATGACAATGACCCTAAACATACCAGAAATGAAGGGTTCTGGAATGGCCAAGTCAAAGGCCGGATCTAAATCCCATCGAGATGTTGTGGGGGGATTTGAAACGAGCTGTGCATGCAAGAAACCCCTCAAACATCGCACAGCTGAAGGAATTCTGCATGGAGGAGTGGGCAAAAATTTCTCCCAGTCGATGTCAGAGACTGGTAGACAGTTATAAGAAACGCCTACTTGAGGTTGTTTCTGCCAAAGGGGACAATACCACCTATTTGAGCCAAGAGTGTACTTACTTTTCCACATGCGAAATTTGCATTTATGTTTATTTAAATTATACAATGGACTACAAAATGTAAATGTTTCATGATATTTGTTATATTATATCACCATATCTATCAATATTGTTGAAATGAAGATCAAATAGCTGTATGTTGAAATATGTTGAAAAAGTCAAAACTTTACATGGGGTGTACTTACTTTTTCATGTGACTGTATGTGTATATATGTATGTATGTATGTATGTATGTATGTATGTATGTATGTATGTATATATATATATATATATATATATATATATATATATATATATATATGTGTATAAGTGTATATATGTAAATATATATGTATATATATATATATATATGTATATATGTGTATATATGTATATATGTATACATACATAAGTGCATTCAGAAAGTATTCAAACCCCTTCACTTTTTTTACATTTTGTTATGTTGCAGCCGATGATGAAATGGTTTAAATTCATTTTTTCCCTCATCAATCTGCATTCAATACCTCATAATGACAAAGAGAAAACAGGATTTTAGAAAGTTTTGCAGATTTATTAAAAAGAAAAAACTGAAATATCACATTGACATAAGTATTCATACCCTTTGCGATGACACTTGAAATTTAGCTCAGGTGGCTCCCATTTCTCTTGATCATCTTAGAGATGTTTCCACACCTTGATTGGAGTCCACCTGTGGTAAATTCAATTGATCGGACATGATTTGGAAAGGCACACACAAACCTGTCTATATAAGGTCTCACAGCTGACAATACATATCAGAGCAAAAACCAAGCCATGAGGTCGAAGGAACTGCCTGCAGAGCTCAGAATCAGGATTGTGTCGAGGCACAGATCTGGGATCAGATCAGACAGACAGACAGGTCAGATCAGATCAGGCAGATATATATTTGATCAGATCAGACAGATATATATATATATATATATATATATATATATATATATATATATATATTATATATATATATATATGTATGTATGTATGTTTATATATGTGTATATTTGTATATATGTATGTATGTTTATATATGTGTATATACGTATGTATGTATATGTATATGTATGTATATGTATATGTATGTATATGTATATGTATATATATGTATGTATGTATATGTATATATATATGTATATGTATGTGTATATATGTATGTATGTATATGTATATGTATGTATATGTATATATATATATATATATATATATATATATATATATATATATATATATATATATATATTATATATACACACACACACACACACACACACACACACACACACACACACACACGTATATCAAACAATTAGAATGGAATAATAACAACAACAAAATAATACTGTCTTTACCCGCAAATTCCGTGGAGCCTTGTTTGCTGTAAACTATGGAGAATTAGACGTTCGTGTAGCAAACTTAATAATTGGGGAATAAAAGCACAGATGAGTTCATGATACCGCATTGTAGTGATTCGTAAACGCTGCATAGATCGGCGTCACGTGTGCGTTGTAAACATTGACGTCACACATCTGCAAACCGCCGCACGTTGAATCTAATCCGCGAACGACGAACGCGTAACGATGACACCGGAGCCATTTTGCGTGCATTGCTCACGATGTAATAACGCATAGACCTCGTTACGTCACAAAGCGCGCGACACATAGGCACGTGCATCGGTTGCGATATTTACCGCTCGGGTCGTTACGTCATAGAGCAGTCACGGGACGTGCATTGTCCAGCAATAATGAAATAAATAAGCGCCAGCTGTAACGTGTGCGTCGTATTGCGCATTTACGCAGCACGGGTCTTGCGCAAATGATACCATAACACCGCATTGAAGGTAAATCCAAGGCTTGAGGATGTATACAACAGCAGCTGTCATTCGTACAATGTATATAATACAGTACAGTATACTATACAAACATGATTACGGAACGTTATAATATTCATGTCCCGGGAAAAGGAAAACATGCCGGATCGACGTAAACGCCGATTCAACGTCACCTGTTTCGACCCGTCGTGTATTATTATTATTATTATTATTATTATTATTATTATTATTATCTGTCTGCAACGTCAGGAGGCATAACCGAGGCGTCCGGATCTTCATCCTCTTGCTTCTCGTGCTGCTCCAAAGTCCCCGCTGCAGATGTCCACACGCAACCCTTGGATCTCGCTGGAGGAAGCACCGCAAGAATTGCGTTTGGACAATCAACAGCGAGGACTCGGTGTACTGACGCGATTCTGAGACTCTCGTCTGAGCAGCAGCACCAACCCCTCCACCCCCCATCGGTCCCCCCCCCCCATCGGTGTCCCCCCTCTCCCCCCATCGGTGTCCACCCTCCACCACATCGGTGTCCCTCCCTTCCCCCCCATCGGTGTCCCCCCTCCTCCACATCGGTGTCCCCCCCTCCTCCCCATCGGTGTCCCCCCCCCTCCTCCCCATCGGTGTCCCCCCCCTCCTCCCCATCGGTGTCCCCCCCCCTCCTCCCCATCGGTGTCCCCACCCTCCTCCCCATCGGTGTCCCCACCCTCCTCCCCATCGGTGTCCCCAACCCCCATCGGTGTCCCCAACCCCCATCGGTGTCCTCAACCCCCGGAGCCGCCCGTATCGGACGGTCTCGTCCTCGTCCGTGCGCCGCTTTAACCGCAAGATCCGCAGTCCGTGTCCGAAGCTGTGTCCGCGTGGGCGGCGGCACCATTATTAAATTGTTCATCCTTTATCCCGATCCTCCCGTTAATGATCCACCCGAGCGCACGGGGCGACGTCCGCATACAAACACACATCGACAAGCGAAACGGTGAAATAATGTACAACGCCGGACGAGTCTTCAGCAGGTAACGTAATTCCCCGATCCGATCGATCTCTGGAGAAGACGAAGATTCCCGAGTGGGGCGAAGCTGGACTCGAAACGCATCTGGAGGGATCCCGAGTCATTGCGGCACAACCCGCGTGCTCGGGGAATGGGGGTCTCGACATGCTCGGGGAATGGGGGTCTCGACATGCTCGGGGAATGGGGGTCTCGACATGCTCGGGGAATGGGGGTCTCCACATGCTCGGGGAATGGGGGTCTCGACATGCTCGGGGAATGGGGGTCTCGACACGCTCGGGGAATGGGGGTCTCGACATGCTCGGGGAATGGCGGTCTCGACATGCTCGGGAAATGGGGGTCTCGACATGCTCGGGGAATGGCGGTCTCGACATGCTCGGGGAATGGGGGTCTCGACATGTTCGGGGAATGGGGGTCTCGACATGCTCGGGGAATGGGGGTCTCGACATACTCGGGGAATGGGGGTCTCGACATGCTCGGGGAATGGGGGTCTCGACGTGCTCGGGCAATGGGGGTCTCGACGTGCTCGGGGAATGGGGGTCTCGACATGCTCGGGGAATGGGGGTCTCGACATGCTCGGGGAATGGGGGTCTCGACATGCTCGGGGAATGGGGGTCTCGACATGCTCGGGGAATGGGGGTCTCGACATGCTCGGGGAATGGGGGTCTCGACATGCTCGGGGAATGGGGGTCTCGACGTGCTCGGGGAATGGGGGTCTCGACATGCTCGGGGAATGGGGGACTCGACATGCTCGGGGAATGGGGGTCTCGACATGCTCGGGGAATGGGGGTCTCGACATGCTCGGGGAATGGGGGTCTCGACATGCTCGGGGAATGGGGGTCTCGACATGCTCGTGGAATGGGGGTCTCGACATGCTCGTGGAATGGGGGTCTCGACATGCTCGTGGAATGTGGGTCTCGACATGCTCAGGGAATGGGGGTCTCGACATGCTCGGGCAATGGATGTGGGTCTCGACATGCTCGGGCAATGGATGTGGGTCTCGACATGCTCGGGGAATGGGGGTTTGACATACTTGGGGAATGGGGGTCTCGACATGCTCGGGGAATGGGGGTCTCGACATGCTCGGGGAATGGGGGTCTCGAAGTGCTCGGGGAATGTGGGTCTCGACATGCTCGGGGAATGGGGGTCTCGACGTGCTCGGGGAATGGGGGTCTCGACATGCTCGGGCAACGGATGGGGGTCTCGACATGCTCGGGGAATGGGGGTCTCGACATGCTCGAGGAATGGGGGTATCGACGTGCTCGGGTAATGGGGGTCTCGACATGCTCGGGAAATGGGGGTCTCGACGTGCTCGGGCAATGGGGATCTCGGCGTGCTCGGGCAATGGGGGTCTCGACGTGCTCAGGCAATGGGGGTCTCGGCGTGCTCGGGCAGTGGGGGTCTCGGCGTGCTCAGGCAATGGGGGTCTCGGCGTGCTCGGGCAATGGGGGTCTCGGCGTGCTCGGGCAATGGGAGTCTCGACGGCTCCACGTGCCTGACTTCCATAGCGCAAGGGCGGCCCATCGAGGCCCGAGGGCACTCCGTCGCAATCCCTCCTACTAAGGCCGTCGAGGCCTTGCAGCGATGGCGATCCGCTCGACGAGATCGAGGAAACGAGCAGCACGAAGCGCGTAGCACGTTTGTCTCGCACTCTCTAGGCCGTTCACAGATATGCGCTTTTGGGAAATGGGAGGATCCACAAAGCCACCTCCCCACCACCATCATTCCCTTACCTCCCACCTGCAACCTCCAACCTCCTTCGTCGGACGCTCCATCGCGTCTGCAACGAAATGTAAGCGCAATGGTGGAGGTTAAAAGTGCTGGGAGAAAGGATTCATGGTGGGGGGTTGGGGTGAAGTGAGGGGGAGGGGATGGGGTTCTTAGAATGGCAGGGAGTAGGAGAAGGGGCTTATGGGGGAGGGGGGGGGGGTCAAGGGTATTGAGTAGGCCCTATCTCTTTGTCATGCTGATGTGGCTGTTCTTTTCACGACTCCTTTAGCAACGATTACAAAGCGCGCCAAAATCTCCATAATTGCCTGAGAGCTCTACTATCTCTCACTGACCAGTTCGGGTCCAGGCCGCGCCCTCCGGGTCTACTCTCTGAACCGACTACCGGTCATCATGGCTCTTTGAGCACCCACACGTACACATCTGTTGGCTTTTACTGGTCGTCCCCATTTTCGAGCGCATTTGTTGAGCCGCATTTTCCGGAGCGATATAAGCTCTACCACGTGTTGGTCGGGCCTGTGACCAGGCCCATTATTGGGCGACGGCCTCCGCATATCGACAGGATCCCCCCGTGACGCCACCTTCGGGACGTGGACGTCCAGGAGCAACCCACGTGTTCTCTCGGCACAAAGCGCACGTGGGCACATAGCAGAGAGCGGGCACCACCCCAGGAAATGGCGCGAAAACGAAGACCTCGCGACCTGCGTGAAAGTCCCAGGCAAGACGTAGGGCTAGGTCGCAGATAATCGATCGATGTCGATCCGTTCGCGTTTTCTGATAACGCGCTCGTTCGGCGGGTGCGTCGTCCACTGCGTTGACCCCCTCCCCGTTTGAAACGGGACACCTCCCCGACCCCCAAGGCGCCCCCCAAGAGCGGCTCGATCTTGCCGCAGCGACGGGTCCATTCAGAGCCTTTTCAGGGCCACTTTGCGCGCCCTCTCGCCCGATGAATAAGCGGATTTTTACGCAAAGGCTGAAACGTGCCGGGCAACGCGCTTCGAGGTATTTTCTCTTCGCGGGCTTTTAAACCCCTTATCCCCCCATACTCCTATGCCCCCCCCCTCCCCAGCATGGATTCCGCAGCGTTTGACCCTTCGCTTTCCCACTAATTAGGTTTAAGCAACACCTTTTTGTGCCTCGATCCCGCTTTCCCGCCATTGCGCATTTCGCAGCACTTTGCACGAACTGCTTCGCGTCGTGGACTTCGACAGGTGTGTGTACACGGTAAACGCACAAACGTTACGACACACGGACTGTAACGTAACACGGACGTTTGGTAAACTTTAAAAAGAATTTTGATTTGTACAAATCGATTGAAGAACCCTCATGAAAGATGATCATTTGGACGAGAAAGCTCCGCCATGAATGATCCTTAGATCGATGTAAAAATAAATAAACACACACACACACACACACACACACACACACTCACACACACCGTGTTACGTCATAAATAGCTCCTTTGTCAAAGCAATTGTTGTTGTTTTTCAGCAAAAAGATGTTTAAACGAAAAGTACGACTGAGAAATCACACTCGTTAAATAAATGAAGTTTAAGCATGGTAGCCATTGATTAATTTTATTTTAATCAGGCCTCGAACTTCCTGATCGTTGCTCGAAGGGGGAGAATCCGGGTTGACGGTGAAAGATCTTTCCCAGGAATGGATTTTTAGCTCTCCTGGAGCCTGGTCATAGATTAAGTGCCGTGAGAATGCAAATTACGACGCTATGTGGATGTCGATTGCGTTAAGCAGAAAAATGTAAGTAAATGGACGGGTTAAGTTATCGAGATAAATTATGATAATTGCGTTAACTGGGGCTGTGGATGTGGCAGGGGCATCATGGGCCACGTGGCCTCTTCGTTTGCCTGAGTTGAGGAATATGTAATGTATATAATGGAGCAAGTGCTTGTAGGTATGTCTGCTCTATACCAATTGGTTGGACAGTTGGCCTGACGTCACCTACAATTTTAATCTGAAAAATAAAGATCATAAAACACTCTTTTGGTAAGCCGAGATGTGTTATATTCCTATTATTACTAAGTGTTATATTCACAATTTCCATGCTCTCCCAATAAGTTTTCTGTTCAGTGTAAAATAATCGAATATATCGAAAGGTTGGAGCCGATAGGAATCATGGGCCTTGTGAAGGCGACAGTATGTAATGTAAAGGCCTCTGGTGTCAGCCTATGGGCCATTGCATTTGAATAATCTGAGCTATACAACCATGATGTATTTTAAGTGTCAGCCATAACGTAAGCTGTACGCACGTTCTTGTACGTAACCCAGGTTTTTTTTATTTATTGTCAGGAGCGATGAAAACAGCGGTCTGTTGCCTATACACCGCCCAAATAAAGAGATGTGTCAGAAGAACGTGTTTTATGCTTGGAACAACATCGCCCTTAACGCGGGTACTCTGCTCGTACCAGGAATCACAATGTAGATATTTTGATTATTTTTTTGTTGCATTGAGCAGATTGAAGTCTTACAAAGTATGCTTCCCTCGATGTGTACTCCATCCTGCAACGACCAGCCAATCCACATATACTATAGCCAGGACCATGTACTCTGTTTGCAGGAACACGTCGGTTCTCCCACTACGAGTCGTGAACATTTCCGTGGATGACAACCAACTCTGTAAAGGTCGCCACTCCATCGCTGATTAATTTGAGACATTGTTGTCCCAAAACCACTGTTTAGTGACATTGGCGCAATACATGACACCACAATGCACCACACTTGTACATATAATATTTCTACGGGTCAGTTCCACGAGCCACAACCCCAAAAAGTGATGTGCAGTGGGCACAAGGATTCAAATTGTACATCAAATAGGAGAGTGTGGGGGTTGTGTTTGGTGGAGTGGGGAAGACGGTGTGCAAGGTCTTCATGTGTAAAAGGGTGTGCAATAAGAACCAAGCAGACGCATGCTCTGATTCGAAGAACCAAATATCCATTGTCTCTCCGTTGCTGTCATCGCCAAATGATCCTGCCTTCATGAGAATCTTGAGTGAGCTTGTTTATCCATGAGACATGTCATGCTCTGCATAAAGCAGCTCATTAGCAAGACATGTATGTTATTACGAAGGAACTCAAATGAAGCCAGGAGCCATTTTTAAATGTGGAAAACACCCCAAAACAAAAGGAAATGAAAATGCAAATAAAAAAAATTTGGGGATCTAATCGAACTTATACTTTACATGGAAGAAGGATGTGTGCAGATGGTGGTGACTATGGATGTAATGACAACGCTCCCACCCCCATATGAGTTGACGTTAAATTCACCGAGTGCCACAGGATGTACAACACAAATGCATCTCATTAGTTGCCTGGAATGTTGGATTGGATGTAATGAGCAATCACAGGTTGTTATCCCATCAGAGATAGTAGATGTACCCAAAGACCATCCGGAGCATGAGTGAAAACCCCAGTGTTCATGTGCAGATCTCAAGATCAAGCAACCAATATACAACCAGTGGGACTCAGGTGTTCAGCAACCCTGGTGATATCGAGGGTGTTCAGCAACCCCGGTGATATCTAGGGTGTTCAGCAACCCCGGTGATATCTAGGGTGTTCAGCAACCCCGGTGATATCTCGGATGTTCAGCAACCCCGGTGATATCTCGGATGTTCAGCAACCCCGGTGATATCTAGGGTGTTCAGCAACCCCGGTGATATCTCGGGTGTTCAGCAACCCTGGTGATATCTCGGATGTTCAGAAACCCCAGTGATATCGAGGGTGTTCAGCAACCCCGGTGATATCTAGGGTGTTCAGCAACCCCGGTGATATCTCGGATGTTCAGCAACCCCAGTGATATCTCGGATGTTCAGCAACCCCGGTGATATCTCGGATGTTCAGCAACCCCGGTGATATCCAGGGTGTTCAGCAACCCCGGTGATATCTCGGATGTTCAGCAACCCCGGTGATATCTCGGATGTTCAGCAACCTCGGTGATATCTCGGATGTTCAGCAACCCCGGTGATATCCAGGGTGTTCAGCAACCCCGGTGATATCTCGGATGTTCAGCAACCCCGGTGATATCTCGGATGTTCAGCAACCCCGGTGATATCTCGGATGTTCAGCAACCCCGGTGATATCTAGGGTGTTCAGCAACCCTGGTGATATCTCGGATGTTCAGCAACCCCAGTGATATATAGGGTGTTCAGCAACCCGGTGATATCTAGGGTGTTCAGCAACCCCGGTGATATCTCGGATGTTCAGCAACCCCGGTGATATCTCGGATGTTCAGCAACCCCGGTGATATCTAGGGTGTTCAGCAACCCCGGTGATATCTCAGGTGTTCAGCAACCCCGGTGATATCTACGGTGTTCAGCAACCCCGGTGATATCTAGGGTGTTCAGCAACCCCGGTGATATCTAGGGTGTTCAGCAACCCCTGTGATATCTCGGATGTTCAGCAACCCCGGTGATATCTAGGGTGTTCAGCAACCCCGGTGATATATTGGGTGTTCAGCAACCCCGGTGATATCTCGGCTGTTCAGCAACCCCGGTGATATCTCGGGTGTTCAGCAACCCCAGTGATATCTAGGGTGTTCAGCAACCCCGGTGATATCTCGGATGTTCAGCAACCCCGGTGATATCTCAGATGTTCAGCAACCCCGGTGATATCTCGGATGTTCAGCAACCCCGGTGATATCTAGGGTGTTCAGCAACCCCGGTGATATCTAGGGTGTTCAGCAACCCCGGTGATATCTCAGATGTTCAGCAACCCCGGTGATATCTAGGGTGTTCAGCAACCCCGGTGATATCTAGGGTGTTCAGCAACCCCGGTGATATCTCAGATGTTCAGCAACCCCGGTGATATCTCGGATGTTCAGCAACCCTGGTGATATCTAGGGTGTTCAGCAACCCCAGTGATATCTCGGATGTTCAGCAACCCCGGTGATATCTCGGGTGTTCAGCAACCCCGGTGATATCTAGGGTGTTCAGCAACCCCGGTGATATCTAGGGTGTTCAGCAACCCCGGTGATATCTAGGGTGTTCAGCAACCCCGGTGATATCTCGGATGTTCAGCAACCCCGGTGATATCTAGGGTGTTCAGCAACCCCTGTGATATCTCGGGTGTTCAGCAACCCCGGTGATATCTAGGGTGTTCAGCAACCCCGGTGATATCTAGGGTGTTCAGCAACCCCGGTGATATCTCGGGTGTTCAGCAACCCCGGTGATATCTAGGGTGTTCAGCAACCCCGTGGTGATATCTAGGGTGTTCAGCAACCCCGGTGATATCTAGGGTGTTCAGCAACCCCGGTGATATCTAGGGTGTTCAGCAACCCCGGTGATATATCAAGTAGCGAAAAGAGTCGATTGTTGGTTGATCCTGCATCAACTGTGTGAACCCAGACACACAGATCCAAGATAATGATCCCCAAAGGGTGAAACTGTTATTCTTGGATGGCCTTTTTGCTCAGCTACTTGTTCTAAACGATGTAGGCTACCATACACTTCGACACCTCTACCTGGCAGCTTGATGGTGAGAGCAACTGGAGGTTTCGTTGGGAAATGGACTGCGTAAACGTTTTCATTTGAGGAAAGGTAATCCCAATTTGCGTAACATGGTAGAATTCAAGGACGTGAGGCCAATAGGCATCTCCCTCTTGAAGATGCCTTCTCCTCTCTCACTCCAAATGGGTTTCTGGTCTGGCAGTGGAATATCACTTTCCTGTCTCTTTATGCTAAAGCCTTGGATATGACCGTTGGTGCTCACCTACTCTGCCAGATCAAACTGCTCATCCATTCTTTCATTCTTACTGTCTGTCCCCCACACCTGTCGACAATCTCTTCTCTCCTCATTGGCTCTTCCTACCTCTACCTCTAACTGTTGAACAATGTATGAAGAGGAGCTTCTGATGTGGTGGGTGCATTGAAGCGCCGCTCTTGTTCCCCAGCTGGACTTTTGTCCGAATGAATGACGATTTTATACTCTGGTGTCATCTTCTCCATGGCACACTTGAGACTCTGAACATAGTTGTTTTCCTTGTGGAGCATCTCTTGCAATTGCAACACCACCTCTAGCTTGGCTGGAATGGCATCGTTGCAGCATTGTTCAGTCTGCTTTGTATTATCACCAATGAAGTAGTTATGCAGGAAATTTGGCTCTTCATTTGGTGGTGGCTGTAGACTGCCAGTCCAATAATAAACCTGTCCTTGCAATTTAAATGTAGGGATGTAGCCAGATTCTCCGATTACCCTGCGCTCGCAAAGTGAAAAGCAGGGTTAGGCATTCGGGTGCATCCGTACGTGTGGCGTGCGTGTCTGCATTTTAAAAATCCATTTTCTCGGCAACAGTTGGTCAGATTGACACAACATTTTACCATAGAAGTGCCTCCGCCTGGATAATTTTTTGTCCTAATTATGACGTCATAGGTCACGTGGTACGGACGCCATCTTGGAAAAACGTTACACTTCTATATCTCCCAAACCACTCATTGGAAAAAATTGAAGCATGGCTCGTTGTCAAGCACTCCCAATGACGAATAAGATATGCTAATGATGATGTCATCACTGCCTTTATTATGACGTCATAATTCGACAAGTACAACGCTAGATCTAATCAGTATGAAAAAAAAAATTCTCTGCAACTGTTAGGCCAATGGACACGAAAATTTGAACATAGGAGCGCCTCCGCCTGTAGAATTTTAAAATGATAACTATGATGTCATAGGTCACGTGGTACAGGCGCCATTTTGGAAAAATCGAAAAACATTGCACCTCTATTTCTTCGAAACTGCTCCATCTTACTATAATTCACCAAATGTCCGTCTGTCTGTTCGAAGGTACCGTAAAAACTGCTGAACCGATCGCAAAGATATTTTGGGTGGATAATCCTGGGACCCCTGGGAGTAAAATAGGCTCTTTAGTTTTCACAATTTCAGCTTTGGTCTCCGGCCTTCTCAGGTTTGGACTCCCGCATAACATTCGCGTTCGCATAACGTTCATTGTGACGATGTTCTCATTGTGACGATCTTACTATAATTGACCAAATGTCCGTCTGTCTGTCTGTTCGAAGGTACCGTAAAAACTGCTGAACCGATCGCAAAGATATTTTGGGTGGATAATCCTGGGATCTCCAGGAGTAAAATAGGCTATTTAGTTTTCTCAATTTCAGCTTTGGTCTCCAGCATTCTCAGGTTTGGACTCCCTCATAACATTCGCGTTCGCATAACGTTCATTGTGACAATGTTCTCATTGTGACGATGTTGTGACGATGTATGTGTTCACGGTAGTGTTTGACCTGACGATGTGAACGTAATTTCGTAATGTTTTTCGTTTCGTAATCCTTTAATGAACGTTTAATGTTTAATGAACGTTTAATGCCCTTTGATGTCCGGGGCCGCACGCGCGCTACACTGGACGGGCCAGCGTGTACCTTGCCCTTCGCCGTCATGCTCGGGTAAACCGCCTAGCCCATCCATGATGGGGACTGGGGCTTGAGACAGTGCCCCACGAACGAGGAATTCCCAGTAAGCGCGAGTCATCAGCTCGTGTTGATTAAGTCCCTGCCCTTTGTACACACCGCCCGTCGCTACTACCGATCGGACGGTTTGATGAGATCCTTGGATCAGCCCCTGCACGGGCCATTCTCAGCTCATGCCGGTGCACCGAAAAGATGAGCGAACTTGACTGTCTAGAGGAAGTAAAAGTCGTAACAAGGTTTCCGTAGGTGAACCTGCGGAAGGATCATTATCGGGACAACATGAGAGCAAGCGAGACGCGAGACTTACGTCGTACCTGATCGTCCATGTACTGTTTAGCCATGTACTGTTTAGATTTTGATGATTTGCGTGTGATAAGATTCAACAGATGTTTATATGAATCGTTGAAAATTTAAAAAAACCTTCAATTTCTGATATTTTGCCTTTTCATTTGGGCCTCCCAATTGAAGCCCCCACCCATAGGGTGGGTACCGTTGCTGGTAGAAATTTTTTAAAACATGGTGCAATGTCAAGTACTCCCCTTGGGGAATAATATATGTTAATGATGATGTCATTGGTACCTTAATTATGACGTCATTCGACAAGTACAATGCTTGATCGATCAGTATGAATGTTTTTTCTCTGCAATGGTTGGTCCAATTGACACGAAATTTTCACCATATGAGCATCTCCCTCTGTAGCATTTTAGTGATAATTATGATGTCATAGTTCACGTGGTACAGGCGCCATCTTGGAAAAACTTCGCACCTCTATATCTCCGAAACCTCTCCATGGCAAAAATTGAAACATGGCTCATTGTCAAGTACCCCCAATGGTGAATAAGACATGTCAATGATGATGCCATTGGTTCCTTCATTATGACGTCATAATTCGACAAGTACAACGCTTCATCCGATCAGTATGAATTTTATTTCTCTGCAACTGTTGGTCTGATGTATACAAAATTTTCACCATTGGAGCACCTCCTCCTGGGGAATATTTGAATAATTATGACGTCATAGATTACGTGGTACAGGCACCATCTTGAAAAAAAAAGAGTAAAATGTTGTACCTCTATATCCCCGAAACCGCTCCATGGAAAAAAATCGAAACAGCTCATTGTAAAGAACTCCACATGGGGAATAAGTGTTGTTAACATGCCACTGGTGCCTCAATTATGACGTCATAATTCGACAGGGAAAATGTTTAATCTCATTAGTTTTTGAAATTTCTTGAGCGTGATCTGTACAACAATTATATTACAGTATATAAATTCATGAGGTCATCACTCATGTGGTCTGGCAGCCATATTGGATCAAAGAAAAAAAACTTCAAAAGCAGAAGTGTTGGCTCGCACCAAGTTGACTGCGAAGGGGAAGTATTCTATGAATACCATCTAGTTTATTTTGTGGTGCCAAAATATGCCATGTTGAAGCAAGAGTTGTATCTTCTGATGCTGCTTTGGAAGTGACTTGCATTTGGAGTGTTGACTGTCAACACTGTATGAAGAGGTTCAGGAGGAGCATTCATTTGGGGCAGTTGAACCTTGCCATTGCTGCAGCGTATCCCTTGAGCTTCTCCTGTCCATTTTATTACATTGCAGTGCCTACAAGTAATTGACATTTAGCCAATAGCAACTAATCAAACCTCTCTCCCTCTTCCAAATCCTGGTGGCATCTGGTCAAATCTGTTTCTGGTGTTTGTTCCCCCTACATCCCCACCCTTACCTCAAACGGCTACACAGCTGACTCCACTCGTGAAAAAGCTGAATGCCTCAACTCTGTGTTTGCCTCTAAATCTTGTGTCCCAAACCCATCCCTCTCTGTACCCACCATACCCAGTCGTACCCAGCTGTTCCTGGGCTCTGTGTCCTTTCCTCCTGACAAGGTGGAAAAGTTTCTGTCATCCCTCGACTCTGATTCTGCAACTGGACCTGACGGCATCAGCCCACGGGTCCTAAAATCCTGCTCTGCCGCTCTATCTCACCCTCTCTCTGTTCTCTTTACCCTCTCTTTTGCTCAAGGTCATCTGCCATCAGCTTGGAAATGAGCCAACATCACCGCTTTACACAAAAAAGATGCAAAAACAGATCCTTGCAACTACAGACCAATCAGCCTTCTCCCAATTATCAGCAAAGTCATGGATTCCAACATTGCTTCAGATATCAAATCTTTCCTCTTCTCCAATGGCTTGATCTCTGATCATCAATTTCGTTTCAGACCAGGTCACTCTACTCTGGACATGCTGCTTCTGCTTTCTCAACAATGGATGGAGGTCCTCAATGCCAAACCGGAAATTAGAGCTGTCTCCCTTGACATATCATGTGCCTTCGATACGGTCTGGCACCCCGCTCTGCTCACCAAACTCTCCTCCGATGGTATCCATGGAAATCACGCATGGCTTGCGGACTTCCTCTCGAGTCGAAGTCAACGTGTGGCCCTGAATGGGTGTATCTCATCTCCCCTTCCTGTTCAGGCTGGAGTTCCCCAAGGCAGTGTTCTGGGCCCTGTGCTTTTTCTGGTCTTCATCAATGATCACTCTGACTCTCTTGAACATCCTCTCTACCTCTTTGCTGATGACTCCACTCTCTGCCGCTCCAATCCTCATGCCTCAGATCGGCAGTCTGCAGCCTCCTCACTCTCTACAGACCTGGACAAAATCACAGACTGGTCACACAAGTGGAACATGTCTTTCAATCCTGACAAATCTCACACTCTTACCATGTCTCTCCGAAAAGACCGACTGGACAACCCTCCCATCTACTTTCTGAACAATCTTCTCCAAGAAGTTGTCACTCAAGCTTTTAGGTCTCACTATCTGCCATGATCTTTCATGGCATTTCATGAAAACCACATTTCAAATCTGGCCTTCAAAGCCAGTCGCCGACTGGGCATCCTCCATCGTGCGAAGCCCTTCCTTGGCACACCTGAGCTCCTCACCACATACAAGACTTTCATCCGCAGCTCAATGGAATACTGTTCACCCCTCTGGGCCGGTGCTCCTGCCTCACACCTTGCTCGGCTTGGCTTGCTCTTGGCGTGTATTAACGGGGGTAAAAAAGATCAAGGTTTTGGATGGGGGACGATAAGAGATGGTGGTGAACGGTTGTTTTAAAGACCTGGAGGGAGGACTGGGATTGAAGAGAGTGAGGGAGTTTGTTCCAGAGGTGGGGAAAAAGAGGAATAAAGGAGTGAAGGTGAATAGAGAGTCTTGATTTTTGGCAGTTTCCCCAGAAGAGGGTTGCTGGTAGTTCTTTTGTGTCCTGCAGGAATATTTGGGGGACACAGCACAGACAGAGCTGGGGGAGCTAGGCCAGAGAGACTTTGGTAGAAGACAGAAAGACCACAAACCTGCCTGCGGTGAGTGAGTGAAAGTCCCTCAGAATCATCTTCATCACCGGAGATACCAATGATTCTGAAAGATTTGGTTTCTACAGCGTGAATCCGAGCTAGGTGTGAGGCAGGAGGGAGAGCAGTATTCCATCAAGCTGCGGATGAAAGCTTTGTACAATATGTGGTGAGGAGCTCAGAAGTGCTGAGGAAGGACTTCACCATGACTGAGGTTGCCCAGTCGGTGACTGGCTTTGGAGGCCAGCTTGGAAATGTGATTTTCCCAGGAAAGATCATGGCAGATAGTGAGGCCCAAAAGCTTGAGTGATAGAACTTATTGAAGAGGATTGTTGAGAAAGTAGATGGGAGGGTTTTCCAGTCGGTCTTTTCGGAGAGACGTGGTGAGAGTGTGAGATTTGTCAGGATTGAAAGACATGTTCCACTTGTTTCACCCGTCTGTGATTTTGTCCATGTCTGCTGAGAGTGAGGAGGCTGCTGCCTGCCGTTCTGCGGGTTGAGATATGGAGCAGCAGAGAGTGGAGTCATCAGCAAAGAGATAGAGAGGATTTTCCAGAGAGTCGGAGAGATCATTGATGAAGACCAGAAAAAGCACAGGACCCAGAACACTGCCTTGGGGAACTCCAGCCTGAACAGGAAGGGGAGATGAGAGAAAACCATTCAGAGCCACATGTTGACTACGACCAGAGAGGAAGTCCGCAAGCCATGCGTGGAGATTTCCATGGATCCCATCGGAGGAGAGTTTGGTGAGCAGAGTGGGGAGCCAGACCGTATCGAAGGCATGTGATATGTCAAGGGAGACAGCTCTAATTGCCTGTTTGGTGTTGAGGACCTCCATCCATTGTTGAGACAGCAGAAGCAGGATGTCCAGAGTAGAATGACCTGGTCTGAATCCAAATTGATGATCAGAGATCAAGCCTTTATAATGAATGTAAAAGATCAAGATCAAGCTCTTATAATAAATTTAACAACTACGTGAGCAGGATAGCAAAGAAAGAAAAGAAGAAATAATAGAAATGAATGTCTTGCCCTCATTACGCCTGACAGTTGTTTTGGTACTGAGTCATGGACGATATTACATGTTCGTGGGATTATGCACAATATTATTCAGGCAAGAAAAACTAAATAACAAATCAGCTGTGATGTCATTTCAATAAAATCATTCGGTAAGATATTGATTCAAAAGCATTTTCTTCATTGAATTTTCAAAGTAGTATACTGAGCTCAAGTTTATCATATCAGAATTCCAGAAGTTGGGATTTGAGTGTCTAATATACTGTTGCAGATCTCGAGCCCCGTCGGCGTACTGAGGGGGGATTAAGCCCTTCTCCCCCTCGAGCTTCGAGTCCACGAGGCCGCTACCCACTTTACACTCGTGGGGGCGAATTGCTGACAATTCCAGCCGCCAACCCTGCAGCGAGCGCGCGGAAGGGTTTCCGGCCAAATACCCGAGTACCTTCGATACACGTGCCGCTGCGAGGACGGGGGCTGAACCTCACACGAGTCACGCTGGGTTGATACGCCCGAGTGGTTTGCGTGTCATGTGACTCGTGCCGTTAATTATTATGAACCCGATCGAGTGGTTTTATCTCGTGCAATGCGAGGCCAATGGTGGAAAAGACGTATACGACCAAGTTGGAAGCAAAACACAGGTTTATTCACAATGTACAATGGCCAGAGAAAAGAGAGACACAGGATAGAAGCTTAACCATTCTTACTTAATTCCCCGACAAGGGCCCTCTGACTCACGTGGGGAAAGGAAGGAAGAAGAGGACACGCTCAAAGCGCGGCCGCTTGTTGCAGCTCTCCCCTGGACGGCTCGTTGGGCGTGTCCCTCGAGAATGTTCGCGGCAAGGACATCAGCCTCCAGTCGTGCATGCATGGGACTCTCCGCAGCGTGTCCCGAAGTCGGCGAGGCAAACGAGCATGTGCAGGGAGCCCAGGCAGGGAGATCGCCGGAGTATAGGGCCACGGGAGAGTTCGTCCTGCACAAGCGTTTATCTCAAGGAAGCGAGGGCAAATGAGAGAGAAAGCCTGGGAGAATAGGGCAGCAGAGAGCGGGGGCAGAACGCAGAGATCTCGGCAGAGCTTCAACCACACAGAGAGATTCTTCAGTTTGGGGGCAGAGAGCTTGGCTATAGAGCGCGCTGGGAGCTTGGCCACAGAGAGAGATCGTCCTGCGAGAGCATTTATAACAGGGCAGCAGAGAGCAGGGGCAGAACGCAGAGATCTCGGCAGAGCGCTGAGAGCTTCTTGAGTTTGGGGGCAGAGAGCTTGGCTATAGAGCGTGCTGGGAGCTTGGCCACAGAGAGAGCTTCTTGAGTTCGGGGGCAGAGAGAGAGCTTCGACCACAGAGAGAGAGAGAGTTCGGGGGTCCGGGGCCGGGTTTTAAACCCCCCCCCCCCCCCGGAGTCCCACTAGAATGTTCCAAGGACCTCCCCTGGCCGCCGTTGCTGGCCACTCCCCTTAGTTCTTATTGGCCGCTTGCTCCTGGCCACTCCCCTTTAGCTGCCATTGGCCGCCGTTGTTGGCCACACCCCTTTAGCTCCATTGGCTGTTTGCTGCTTGCCAGCCACTCCCTCCGGCTCCTCTCTCGGGCCTCCTAGACTTGTCCTAGGCCGAGCACATGGCATTCCAGGCCCAATGAGGCCTACCCTTACTTACCTGTCTCAACGCATACTAACACTGGGAAGGAGACTATACTTAACATTTAATAAGAAATAACTGAACTAAAGTGAGGCTACATGTTGTGGTGCAACTAACTAAAGGGGGGTTGTCTTTATTCTCAAAACCACAACAATACTTATGGGCCGTTGCAGCTTTTGGATTCAAAATGTTATATTTATTGTACTGTCTTGTAGAATAGGAGTGAACTTCTTTGTGAAATTGGAACATATACAAAAAGATGTGGGCAATTGACTAGAATTCAGTCGGAACGTGAAAAGGGCATTTTGCAGAAAATATATACTGTATATCGTTTATTAATTTTATTACCTCCGCCACCAAATGTGGATGGAGGTTCTGTTTTCACCCCTGTGTGTTTGTTTGTCTGTCTCGCTGTTTGTGAACAAAATATCTCAAAAGGTTGAGGAAGGATTCGTCCGAAATTTGGTGGTGAGGTTGGGTATGTGACACGGACGAAGTGATTAGATTTTGGTGAAGATTCTAATCCGGATCCGGATCAGAGATTTTTTAAATGTGATTCTTCACCATTAAGTGATGGAGATAAATCCGATATATATAGCACGCTATCTCAAAAAGTCATGGACAGATTTGGATGAACTTGGTGGAAAGGTTGGGTGTGTGAAGAGGACGAATCGATTTGATTTTGAAGATAAGAATACGGATCTGGATACGAGATTTATTTAAATTTTCTAAGTGATTCTTCACCATTCAGTGATAGGACTAAAAACGATATACAGCACGATATTTCAAAAAGTTGTGGATGATTTATGACAAAACTTGGATGAATTGGAAAAGTGATAATAACAAGCCGATTAGATTTTGGTTCGTCTCGGATCCAGATCTGACCTATTAGTGGGATACAAAAGGTAACTTGATCAACCTGGCGGAGGTACATGCTCTCTCCCGAGTGCCGTTTAATTACCCCCGCCACCAAAGGTGGATGGAGGTTATGTTTTCACGACTGTCTGTCTATCTGTCTGTCTGTTTTGTCTGTCTGTCCGTTTGTGAACAATATATCTCAAAAGTTGTAGACGGATTCGGACAAAATTTGGCAGAGATGTACCGTATGTGACAAGGACTAAATGATGAGATCGGATCCGGCAACTAGAATTTTTAAAGTGATTCTTCACCATTGGGAGATGGGGCCAAAAACGATATATAGCAGGATATCTCAAATAGGTGTGTACGAATTTGGACGAAACTTGGTGGACCGGTTGGGTGTCTGACAAGGACGATTCGATTCGATTTTGGTGAAGACCCGAAAAAGTAGAATTTTTAAGTGAGTCTTCACCATTGAATGATATGGCCAACCAGGTGGAGGTATGCTCTCGACTGAGTGCCGTTATAGTTTTCAGTGTATTCGTCTTTGCAAATAAAATATTTGAATGGTCACCGTAACCAACACCAGCACAGATACGAATTGCTTTATTTTGTAGTAACAGAATACTATTAGTATTGCATTTAGAATTTGCCCAAATCATATTACGATATGATATGTGGGGTAATGTTGTAGAATTATACAATGTGAATAAAACATTCAGAGGCAAATAATATTTCAATTTACACAGTATGACGATAGTGCGTGAAATTGAACCAGATATATGTTGAGTGTGGTCATTCCAGGTCACACATTCATTTATAATTATGTGAGAAACATTGTACTCGTTTTCCTTTCAAATGACCTACCATCAATTTTTATATCGCGATATTGCATATTATTTAGCCGTCTCAAACTCCTGAAATGAATATAATTTGTCTTCTTTAGATTCAGAGATATCTTGTTACTGGTAAACCATACAAAGTTTTGGTAATAATTTAGTGTTGTATTTAGGATTTTGATAAGGGTGGAAAAATGAGTGGGAACAAAATACATTTGTATCGTCTGCAAAAAGAGCATAATGTAATAGAGTGGATGTATTTGAGATATAATTTATGTAAATTAAAAACAGAAGGGGGTATAATATTGATCATTGGGGAATGTATCAGAATGAGTGGAATCTTAAGGTGTATTGCTCTCTATTTGACAGATAATTTATAAACCAATTAAAAGCAATCCCTCTGACTCCACAAAACTCTCATTTCCATGAAAGGATGGTGTGATCAAGAGTATCAAAAGCCTTCCTAAGATCCAAAACCCTTCCCACAGGCTGCATACTAAATAATAATGTGTCATTACACAACAAAACTTCATCCCAATTTTCTGAAATCAAATCATTATTTAAATAAGAAATATTTTCTTGTGTGAATTTGCAATTTTTGTCTTCTTCCTTTCTTTAGTTTGGTAATCAACAGTTATTAAGTAATTAGGTAATCAACAGTGCTATTTCATAATAAAACTAGAACAACACGACATTGACCGATATGCCTCTTCCCATATTATTACATCATTATACATACTTGTATCAAGTTTGATTTAAATCCACTCAGCTGTTCTCAAATATCACATTTTTACCTGACATGACCACTGACCTCACCAAAATCACCTCACTCCTCACCTTTGGTGCCAAAATATAACCAGTTCATCTTTGCATCATAATATATACTTCTACCAAGTTTATTCAAAATCCCAGCACTGGAGCCTGGAGTTGGCTTAGTGGTTAAAGTGCCGGCTTGGGATCCTAGGATCCTGGGTTCAGCACTGGAGCCTGGAGTTGGCTTAGTGGTTAAAGTGCCGGCTTGGGATCCTAGGATCCTGGGTTCAGCACTGGAGCCTGGAGTTGGCTTAGTGGTTAAGGTGCCGGCTTGGGATCCTAGGATCCTGGGTTCGAATCCCGGTCGATTGCTGAATTAACGCCAGGGGGGTTGACTCAGCCCGCTCATCCTTCCGAGGTCGGCAAATTCAGCAACAGATTGCTGGGATGAATGATCCCGGTGTGTACCCAAACTTAAAATAGGTACACCGTATCCCTGCGCAACCTGCCGAAGTACAAAGTTATTCGTGCACGGCAGCCTCAGGTCCGGTAAGCTCGGGAGGAAACGAAGGCTAACCCACTCGAAGACCTGAACCCCGGCCGTAACAGTATAATGACCAAGACACGGTGTAGTATGATGATGTAAACTTTATGTTATGCATGTTGTTTATAGAAGGATAATAGCCGGCGAAGCCGGTGTTGTCGATGAATGCATACGTATTAAGTTGAAAAGCCAGATTTTGCTGGATCCCTTGGCTTGAGAATTTCGAAGCTTTGACGCACCAAATCACTCAATGGAGGCCGCCATCTTGCGGATGCGGAAGTATGCATAACAAATTGAAAAAAGTTCAATAGGAGTTTGTTTCACCCGTCTTTGTTTGATTCACAATCTAATGCACCTCTAATTTGTAATTAAAATACTTTAAGAGCAACCTCCTTCCCCGGGCCCTGGTTCTCTTCAATCAAAATCGTCACCAAACACCGGAACCAATGAGATTCGAGCATTTGAAAAAACATTTCAAAAAAGATTTTTACAGTGTTTCGGAGGCTGAAAACGGCGTCAAATATTCTAAAATTGACGAAGAATTATTTTTTTGAAATCTCGCGGCCGTCGGGAGTAGTTTTTCACGGCCGGAAATATCCGAAGTTGAGACGGAATTCACCGAATTAATCAAGAAGGAAATTTTATATATTTTTATCTCATCCAGAATGCAAATGGTGTCATTTTGAACTTGGTACGGTACCTACTACACCTACCTACTACCAACTACCTAACCTACTGATGCCATGGTGATGGGTAAAATAGTGGCAAGAGGCTTTGGCTTCGCTGGCTCATTGCGGCTTTGCAGTCGGGTACTAGTAGCCGGCGAAGCCGTTGTTGTGAATGAACGCGTATGTATTATGTTGAAAAGCCAGATTTTGCTGGATCCCTTGAGAATTTCGAAGCTTTGACGCACTAAATCGCTCAAAGGAGGCCGCCATCTTGCGGATGTGGAAGTATGCATAACAAATTGAAAAAGTTCAATAGGAGTTTGTTTCACCCGTCTTTTTTTGATTCACAAACTTATGCACCTCTAATTTGTAATTAAAATACTTTAAGACCAACCTCGTTCCCCGGGCCCTGGTTATCTTCAATGAAAATCGTCACCAAACACCGGAACCAATTAGATTCGAGTATTTGAAAAAATATTTCTAAAAAGCTTTTTACCACGTTTCGGAGGCTGAAAACGGCGTCAAATATTCTAAAATTGACGAAGAATTATTTTTTTGAAATCTCGCGGCCGTCGGGGATAGTTTTTCACGGCCGGAAATATCCGAAGTTGAGACGGAATTCACCGAATTAATCAAGAAGGAAATTTTATATATTTTAATCTCATCCAGAATGCAAATGGTGTCATTTTGAACTTGGTACGGTACCTACTACACCTACCTACTACCAACTACCTAACCTACTGATGCCATAGTGATAAATTTTAAGCTCATCCAGAATGTAAATGGTGTCATTTTGAACTCGGTACGGTACCTACAACACCTACCTACTACCAATTACCTAACCTACTGAGGCCATAGTGATGGGTAAAATAGTGGCAAGAGGCTTTGGCTTCGCCGGCTCATTGCGGCTTTGCAGTCGGGTACTAGTATTGGGGGTGTTATATGGTTAAACAGTCTCACCCCAAATTGGACATTGCAACACCCCTGTCTGTGTGTGTGTGTCTGCGTCTATATATATATTTTCACTTTTGGATTTCTCTGGAGCCGCTAGTCTGATACATACAAAACTTCAAACATAGGAGGGCCTCTGCATAGAGAATATTTTCATGCTAACTTTTTCTCCGAAATTTCTTTTTCTGAAAAATATTATCAAATTCGATATTTTGCTTCAGTTATGTCATGTGGTAAGATTTCCTACAACAAATATAGAAAATCCTTTTTTAAAATCAACATGATGTGAGCATCGCAATAATTGTGGTGGCCATTTTGTTTTTGATCCTAAAAGTGTTTCCCCAAGGATGCCAAGGTGATACCTGGCTGATTTTGCTTCAGGATGGGTCAAATATGTCAAATCAACCAAAAAAACATTGTCTACATCTAAAACATAGTTGGCATGAAAAACACCAGTTGGCAAATGCACTCGTCAATCAAGCTTGTTCCTCCCTCACAGCTACGCATGACCTTCAACTTGCCATACGGTCATTACTGCTTCCAGGAAATGCCATTTGGGCTTGTGATATCTAGGGACATTTACCAAGCCACTTGATGGACCAAATCCTCGAACAGTGCACAGGAATCATCAGCATCACAGATGACGTTTCCCTCTGTGGCAGAACAGAGCAAGAACATGACGGAAACCTTCACCGCCTCTTGAGACCAATTGCCAGATTTGGCTTGTTTTCAACAGTGACATGTGCAGCATAAAAAAACCAAAGAATCGGTTTTTCGGTCTCATCTTTGACCAATAAGGCACCCACTCAGACCCAGGAAAGGTGGACGTGATCCAGAGCATACCAGGCCCAAAGAACATCGGTGAACTTTGCAAGGCACTGGATATCATCACATACATGGGCACCTTTAGACCAAATCTGTCTGACCTCACAGCTCCCCTTTACGAGCTGCTAAAATCAGAGCAACTCCAATGAACAGTGAGCCACAGGCAGGTCTTCCGATGGGTCAAGCACACTCCATCACGAGACCTGCCTGACATACTTCGAGGAGCATGAAGCCACGACACTGCAGGTCGATGCCACCACAAAAAGCCTCGGTGCTTGCTTGGGAGGGGGGGTTGAGGACTTGGGGTTGTGGGGTGAGTGGTGAGGGGCTGGTTGATTGGTCAAGAAGCATCTTTTGGGAGCACACAGCTAGCCTGGACAATATTAAATTCCCATTATATATAACTATTCTTTGCATAATATTTTTGAAGTCACTTTTTGCATTATGTGGGATTTTTTTAAAATATGGGTTTTAAAACAGGTATTCTGTGATTAGCAGACGTGAATTTTGTTCCAAGTAAATCGATTATTCGGTAGTTTTCCAACGAAGTAAATTGATTTATATTAACTTTCCATTAGTTCCATTTTTATTATTCTATAATGACAGCAGGAACCATTTAAAAGATATTGTGAGAGACACACACATACAGGTAGGAACGTTGAGACCAGGTGGGTCTCCGATCCACATTCTGAAGCCTGTCGTGGTTGGAGCATCCGCTCTGAGTCTGGTAAATAGTATGGTATGCCTACCTTAAACAAACATTCTGAGTATTGCGCTGCAATACATGTCCCCTACCGGCAGTCTGTCGTCCAGAAAACTGTTGGGGAAATTACCAAGGGTTATTTACCCACAGGTTCTGAATCATTCCCAATCGCAAATTACCTCAGTACGGGCTCACCTGTGATTCGCACTCGGGACTTCGATTTATACACCTTGCAGACAGGTCAGCAGAAGCACGAGAAAAGAAGTTGTTGATAAAGAACCTTCCGAGTCTCTAAATATCAGTAATTTATTATATTTTCCGGTTCACGATCAATGATCGATGTGTATATAAATGTTGCTCGGCTTGGCTCCGCCCCTCCCGAAAGCGCGCGCTGTGTCGCGCTTTTGACGTTCACGAGACGAGGCTGAGGGCGCCGGTGCGGCTTGAGGAGAACTCTTGAATAAACAAGAGATATCCATAAAAAAAAAAATTTTTCGTTTAATTAACGATATCTGCCAAACCACGTGCCCTATCGCAAATTCCAAAAGGACATTTTAGTAGACTGACGTGCTGAACAGATCTGTGAAGTTTCCCCTCGATTGGATCAAAAATGAGGGAGGAGCTCGGTTTTGAAGGTTAATGCTTAAAAACGTCATAACTCTGAAACCATGCGATGCATGACGTCATGCTCGCTGACTTTTCTGTTCGTCATGGGTATGCGATTCTGCCTGCAAAGTTTGGCCTCGATCTGTTCAGCCGTTGCAGAGAAAAAGGGGTTTTCGTGTTTTCACGAAAAACAATATGGCGGCCGAACCACGTGACCTGTGACGTCATAATTACCATTAAAATATTCTACAGACCGAGTCCCCCCTATGGTGAAAATTTGATCTCAATTGGTCCAATTATTGCAGAGAAAATCTTTTTTAAAGGAAATTAAAACTTAAAATGGCACTGAGTTAAGGATCATCAGAATTATCAGAATTCCCAAAGTTCAAAGTGCCTTAACTTTGTCAAAAATGATCGAAACGTCGTGAAGTTCGAACTCGATCTGTAACTTATCATGAGGAAACCATGTACCAAGTTTGAAATCATTAGCGTTAAGCGTTTAGAAAAAAAAAGTCCGGAAAACTGTTCTTTGCGTGACGGACTGACAGACTGACAGACTGACGGATGGAGGGACGGCGTGCAAACCTATAGTCCCCTCCGGTGTACACCGGTAGGGGACTAATAAACAAGACCAATAGTCTAACAACAGCTTAGCCGGGCTTGGATCTGCTGAGTGGAGGATCTTCTGTCCCCCTGTCATGTGAGCAGATCCTCAGCTCTGATTGGTGGACGTTTTTAAGGGACATACATATACTGGACTGGACAAATGCTGTTCCACAAACCATGTGACCGATGACGTCAGCATTTTTTTTGTCAACCCATTTGTCCCTAAATCACGCTTAATAAGTTTCATACTGATCAGATCAAGCGTTCTACTTGTCAATTTATGAAATCATAATGCAAGCACCTATGACATCATTAACATGTTATTCCCCATGGGGAATACTTTACAATGAGCCACCTTTCAATTTTTCCATAGAACAGTTTCGGAGATATAGAGGTGTAAAGTTTTTTGTTTTCTCCAAGATGGCGCCCGTACCACGTGACCTATGACGTCATAATTACCATAAAAAATTCTAAAGGCAGAGGTGCTCCTATCTTGAAAATTCCATGTCAATCAGACCATTTTTGCAGAGAAAACGAATTTTAAAGGGAACAAGAAGAAAAAGACATTAAATAACATAGCGCCCCCCCCCCCTCCCCCACCGTGGTTTTAGTAATTTTGCTGTACAGAGTTAAAGGCTGCCAGTCGGCCATCTTTGGTCAGATTAGAAAACAAAATCTTCTGCATATGTATATTGTCATGTATTGTCTTTGTGCCAAGTTTGAACAAAATTGGTCCGCGCATGTCTGAGAAATGGTTGGGGACATGTTTAAGTAACAAAATGGCCACCAGTTGGCCATATTTGATCGCACCGTGAAACTAAATGATGTGCACATGTGCACCGTCATGTATTGTCTTTATTGAAGTATGAACAAAATTGATCAATACATCTCTGAGATATGGTTGCGGACGCATGGACGGACGGATGGACGATACCCAATCCATAAACCCCCGTTTTGGACGAAGTCCAATGGGGGCTGATAAACCCGCAAAATGCTGGTGGAAGGGACATACATACATACATACATACATACATACTGTCGTGTCCCCGGGGTTAAGACCCGAAGAGGACGAATGACCGAAACGAGATTTAACTCTGAGGCGTACTCCAAACCCTGGCCGTATTATCTTTGGCATGCGGGAAGGTCCGAGCCCTTATCTGATCGGAAAGGCCGACGCTGGGTTAATCCAAACCCACAAACACAAAGACGGGACAGCAAAATCCACAATACAAGAATGAAATGCAAAATTAAAGAATTTAATGAAAATAAATGCAAGAGACAAAAATGAAAGATGAGGTTGGTAAAAACTTTAATTCCTAACTGAGAAGTCTCCACTCAGACTCATATACAAACATGGGGGAAACGAAAGTAAAAGTAAATAAATAATGGCCTTTTGTATAGTGATGGTACTTAGCTTTGCGTCCTCACATGGCTGGTAAGGCCTGCTGGTCGTCGCCTCGAATCACCGCATGGGAAATGCATAAGATGGTGCGGAACTGCGCCCATAGCCAGCCACCGGCGTGAGGCAAGCAGGCAGGATCTCTCTTTGTTTCACTCGCGAGCCCCTTCTCCGCAGAGCACCACCGTCAACCAACACCTTCTCCTTCCACATTAAATAAGTCCCAAAGCCCCGACACGTCTCTTCACCAGTGCTCCCGAGACAACAGCATCCACTCAAGACGAGCACCAGAACGAGAGAGGAAATGCGAACACAGCCATTCTCTTGAAAGCCAGCACACAAGGGAAATGTGACCGCCTCCAACGAATGTCAGGACCAACTGAGGAAAAATGGCGAGGCGTCTTCCTGCTCCAGCTCTCGAATGTTCGACGATGACGTCACACTCTGTCCAATCACTGAGTGCTACTCAATCACTCCATCACCCCCCCTCCCCCCACCAATCACGAAGGCCGGGGAGCAACCCCCTCATTACGAGTCATTGGGGGGGGGGGGTGGGGAGTGGAGTCTAGTTGTGTTCGAGAATGTTCGGGCGGGGTTCCTTTGCCGATCGGCATGTCCGGTCATACTGTCAGTGATTAGGGCTGTTGTAATGGCGGCCCTTTTTTGATGCAATAACAATAAAGGGAAAAATCACAGGGCACTGGAGAATCACAGGGCACAAACACACTGGAGTTTATCCTTAAGCCCTACCTAATTAGCATAGCTCCACCCCTCATATGGAGACACATATACGATTTTATTCTATACAGATTCTCTACTTAGTTACATCGAGGTGGGCTTCTTCTTCGCATCACACGGTCAATACTAAAACTTACACATTCCTAACTTTCCTATGAGATTCATCATCTACTCCCACAAACGTAACAATACATACATACACAGGGCAAACAGAGAAACGCTGTTCCAGACAGCAATGCCCTACAGGCTACGCCGTAAAAATAAAGTTGCACAGCGAAACAATCCTGTTATTCATTTTTAACATTAAATAAGTAACATTGCTTTTTAATTATTTTTTTGCTTTTTTATTTTAATAATCAATCCTTATTAAAATCTCATGCATTACATTTCATTTGACGAGATGTCATCTCCGCCACCGAAGGTGGATGGAGGTTATGTTTTCACTCCTGTGAAAACACACACAGAAAACACACACTCCTGTTATGTTTTCACTTTCACTCCTGTGTCTGTCTGTTGGTTTGACTGAGCAGGATGTCTCAAAAAGTTATGGACGGATTCGGATGAAACTTAGTGGACAGCCTGGGTGTGTGACAAGGACCAATCGAGTCGATTTTGGTGAAGATCTGGATCCGGACACGAGAATTTTTAAAGCGATTTTTCACCATTGAGAGATAGTGCCAAAAAATATTTATAGCATGATATGTCAAAAAGTTGTGGACGAGTTATGCCAAAACCTGGTGAATGAGTTGGGTAAGTCACAATAACAAACTCATTCCATTTTAGTTCAGGTCTGGATCCAGATCTGGCCTCTCAGTGGATACAAAACGTAAACTTTTCAGCCTGGCGGAGGTAAAAACAATGTTTTTTTGGTATTGATCCCCCTGTATGTAATGGCCTTTGCTATTATTCCTCTGTTCCTTATGACGCATGCAGCACAAACACCTAGACAGGCAATCACACATTTATAACACTAAATAATAACCAACCGGAAGCAGGACATTGAAAACGACCGCTGATACCGCCAACCAGGTGAGCACACAGGCACAGGAGGTCCAGGAGGCTACGCACCGAAGAGCAGTGATTGGTCCAGGATTGATTGGTGCAAGCACTGCTAAGATGGGACGATGAGATTGGTGGAGCAGGCACGGATGACGTCAGAGCCTTGACTATAAAAGAACGCTCTCCCCGACATTTTGTCCTCTTGCTTCTTGATTTCCTCTTGGCTGTCCCTCTTGACTTCGTCGCATCTTCTGGCTTTGGTGGTGAACGGTCACGATTTGATATCTCGCTCTGATTCAGGAGTTCACGGCGAGTGGTCAGAGTTCATAGCGCTCCTGTGCGAGGGGAATTCATTGACGAGCAGGGGTGAGTGGAACTGGCGTGGCCTGTTCGCTGCCCGCTCGACAGCCAGAGGAGCGGACTGTGCACGGAGGCCTGGTTCCCACTTGCGAGCTGCATGGCAAAGTGTGCATGTTCCCGCCAAGGACGCGGGGGTTTGGACAATTCCTGGCGAGGTTCAAGAGCAGCTCGGAGCTAAGTGCCCACAAAAAGGACAAATTTATGTTCCCGTTATTTTTTCCCACGTGTTGTAATCGAGTCTGTATGGGGACATCCCGTTTAGGAATCATCGTTTTTTTTATCGTGCATCATTTTGTTAGCGGAATTTCTTCAATATAGCCGGTATTTTTGCATCGTAAATCCTGTGTCGGTTTTGAGTTAATCATCACAGGTGCTCTCTGAGGCCTTCAGAAAGAAGGTTATAGATGCCTACGAGTCTGGGAAGGGATTTAAAAAGATCTCCAAACAATTTGAAATCAATCATTCGACTGTCCGGAAGATCATCTACAAGTGGAGAAGATTCCAAACAACTGCCAACTTGTTCAGGCCAGGCCGCCCCAGCAAGTTCAGCCCGAGAGCAGACCGCAAGATGCTGAAATAAGTCTCTAAGAACCCCAGAATGTCATCACGGGACCTACAGGTAGCTCTTGCCACTGTTGATGTCAAAGTGCACGAGTCTACCATTAGAAAGAGGCTGCACAAATTTGATCGAGATGGGAGGTGTGCCAGGAGGAAACCTTTGCTGTCCAGAAAGAACATCAGGGCAAGACTAAAGTTTGCCAAGGAACACCTAGGCAAAGACCAGCACTTCTGGAACAATGTGCTCTGGACAGATGAGTCAAAGGTAGAGCTATTTGGCCACAGTACCAGAAGACATGTTTGGCGAAAACCAAAGACAGCATTTGACCACAAGAACCTGATACCAACTGTAAAGCATGGTGGTGGAAATATTATGGTTTGGGGCAGCTTCTGCTGCATCAGGCCCTGGGCAGCTCACCATCATAGAATCCACTATGAATTCTTCATTGTACCAGAGGGTGCTTGAGGATAATGTGAGGCCATCTGTCGGAAAGTTGAAGCTCAACCGAAGGTGGACCTTGCAACATGACAATGACCCTAAACATACCAATAAATCCACCAAGGAATGACTGAAAAGAAAGAAATGGAGGGTTCTGGAATGGCCAAGTCAAAGCCCGGATCTAAATCCCATCGAGATGTTGTGGGGGGATTTGAAACGAGCTGTGCATGCAAGAAACCCCTCAAACATCGCACAGCTGAAATAATTCTGCATGGAGGAGCGGGCAAAAATTTCTCCCAGTCGATGTCAGAGACTGTTGTTGAGGTTGTTTCTGAGGCAAGTTGTCTGCACAACTTGAGGTTGTTTCTGCCAAAGGGAGCAATACCACCTATTAGAGCCAAGGGTGTACTTACTTTTTCCACATGCGAAATTTGCATTTATGTTTATTTAAATTACACAATGGACTACAAAATGTAAATGTTTCATGATATTTGTTATATTATATCACCTTTATCTATCAATATTGTTGAAATGAAGATCAAATAGCTGTATGTTGAAATATGTTGAAAAAGTCAAAACTTTACATGGGGTGTACTTACTTTTTCACGTGACTGTGTGTGTGTGTGTGTGTGTGTGTGTGTGTGTGTGTGTGTGTGTGTGTGTGTGTGTGGGCGTGCGTGATATGTCTACGTGTGTGTGATGTCTTCAAATGCTAAAAAAAATGTTAAAAAGACAATTTCTATAATATAGATTTTTCAGGTTAAAAGTAGTGGAAACGTGTCGCTGAAAAGCAAACAGCGCATGCGCGAAAGGTGTCGTTTGAGTTTACATGTCATTTTGAAAGTCTCGTATTGTGCTGAATCCGTCGGTTATTTCGAGCCTTGGGGATGGTGTCGTTTACATGTCACCTTCAAACAGGTGCGTAAATCTATGGATCTGCTGGATCAGGCAAATGCGAAGACATTACTCGATCAGATGCACATTCGATCAGGTTGACGAAACAGTTAACGAGGCCTTCGTCCAGCATCGAGTCTTAACAAAGCGCAAGTTGCAAAGTTCGAGTCGTCAAAGCCTGAAAATAATGTCAAATCTGAGTCGTTTGGTCTCCCATTGTGGAAGTTAATCCTCCAGCAGAGGATTGCAGGTTGGGAGCGTTTAAGAGCATGACCCGGTGTTACAGTTTGGTTCTTTGGCCTCCTTTTCATGGAGCCTCTTTTGGAGCCGAATCCCTGCTGTGTGCATGAAGAACGAAGCCGGGACTGAAAAAGGGAATTTTATGAGCCACACTCATCCCCTCGAAGCGAACATGCTAAAGTTTGCGTGGGGTTTGTGAGGAAGCCATAATTAGGCCATATCGCTCGCACGTCTAATGCATTCTAGCATTGGAAATCCTCTAGTCTAGCAAGTCCAGATGAAGAGGCCTGAACGCCCTACAAGGATGAAAAACAAAACTATACAAGAAAGAGCAATCAGAGATTGCAAGCCCTCGCCAGGATGTATTTTCAGTGGTTTTTAAGGCTTTTGTGTTAAAACAAATATGGCGGCCGAACCACGTGACCGATGACGTCATCATTGTTTTTTTTCTCCACTAATTTATTCCTACATTATGCTCAAGAAATTTCATTTGATCGGATGAAGTTTTGTACTTGTCAAATTATGACGTCATAATAGAGGTACCTATGACATCATCATTAACTGATGTTATTCCACATGTCGACTTTTGAAATATCGAGTTATTTACAATGAGCCATGTCTCCATTTTTTCCATGCAGCGATTTCGGAGATTATAGAGGTGCAAAACTTTTCGGTTTTTCCAAGATGGCGGCCGAACCACGTGACCTATGAGGTCATAATAATTTTTCTCCCCTAATTTATCCCTAGATGGCGCTCAATAAATTTCATCTTGATCGGATGAAGTTTTATACTTGTCGAATTATGACGTCATAATGGCGGCACCTATGACATCATCATTGACATATTTTATTCCCCATGGAGAGTTCTTTACAATGAGCCATGTCGCAATTTTTTCTATGCGGCTCTTTCCGAGATATGGAGGTGCAAAGTTTTCGGTTTTTCCAAGATGGCGCCCATATCACGTGACATAGACGTCATAATTATCATAAAACATGAAACAGGTGGAGTTGCATCTATGGTGGAAATTTCCTGTCAATCGGACCAACGGTTGCCGAGAAAATCATATTTATTCTGTGCGGACAGACACAGACAGACAAACAGACTCAAATGCAATACCCTCTGCTCTGGAGAGGGTAATAACAGACCAAACCAACCAATATACTGTACTTGCAAATCTTCAATTGCACAAATAACACACAGACAGACAGAGACAGACAGACAGGGTTAAAACATGACCTCCATCCACCTTCGGTGGCGGAGGTAACTAGGAGTCGACACTCTAAGTTTCCCACGTTTTGGGATGTATGAGGAATACATCTGTGTAATGTGAAAGCTAAATCTTTAACGGCTTTTGAAATATCGCGCACAAAAGCCAAGTTACCGAGATGGTTGCCACTTGCCATGGCAACATAATTCAGCCAATTACAGCTGTGATCTAGTCAGGTCTCAATCTCAAGATAATGTCATGAGGAATAGATATCTGCAATAAGAAAGCTAAATGTTCAATAGTTTTTGAAACAACACATACACAAAAGTACGTGGAAGGATGATCGGTCGGTCGGACAAAGCTGATTTTAATATCCCCCGTCTCCGACATTGGCGGAGAGGCAGGAGGCAATAAAGAGTAAGGGGTGAGTGGAGATAAAAATGGGAAGGAAATTTGGAGGATATGGGAGTATGTGGGATATATAGGGCATAGGGGAAGGGTCCAAAAATCCACCATTTACTGCAACATGTAGATGAGCCCAATGACCTATACAGTATAGATAAGCAAGAAGGAAGTGTCGCAAACTGAGACCTAAAGGAAAGCTTTACTTGTCAGAGGGTGAAAGCTTACAACAAAGAAGGCGTACAATACAATCTGGATCATTCTACAAGTATTAAATAAAGAAAGATCTACAAAGGTGTCACCTTTTATGAACAGGCACAAAGATTGTGGAGAAGCTGGATAGCAGCTACAAACTTGTGGAAACAAAACGTTCAGATACCATTTGTTTTGATGCTGCAAGCAACAGTCACTTTCATCGAGTTATCCAGAAAATAACGATTGTGAAAACTGGCCGATTGTACAACCAAACCGTCATACTGTACAGATGCTCCGTGAGGGTCCGTTTTAAAGTTAAACTACGAGGTCTTGCTGCACGGACAACGTGCAAGGGTCCACCGCAAAGGCAAACTGTACAGGGGCCCCAGTATTGGATGTTGGAATACCTTCTTGAGTGAATTTTCAGAAAAGACACGACAAACGCCTTGCTTTCCACAAGTAGTTTAGATTTAAAGTTTTCCCCAAATCGATTTGGAAGTTTTCCACAACTTTCATTTCATAAAGTGTCCAATTAAACCCCAAATTGTTGAACTGACATGATAAGAGGCGAGGGAAGTTAATGGCGGAAAGCATACGTTTGTGCCGTGCCTGCGGAATATCAAGCAAAGCCTTCCTCACAAATCGAGGGATGACGGATCAAATGGACCGCCGGATCGTCATTTCCTTAAATAAAGCCAACACATAGGTTACTTGTCGTTTCTGCGCGATGACAGCGGGAATAACCTCCATCCACTTTTGGTGGCGGAGGTAACCAGTGAAGGGTTTCTCAAGCTTGGCGGCGTCGCCAAAACGGATACGGCATCAAACTGAGTGGTGCTATTGTTGGGGTCGTTTGGATGTCTGCCATGATTGGGTTTGTTGGTCAAGGTAGACTGGATCTCAAACTAATTTTAAATAGCTACCTTGAAAACGGCAAATAAAACAGCTACGCTTGATCCAACCGCTGCTGCTCGTCCGGCCGTAGAATGAACCCCGGGGTTGGCGAACACAGCAGGGTCAATAAAGAACCATGAGCGTGGACGTGGAAAACGAAAAAAGGAAGAAAGAAGAGGGGAGAATCAGCAACAGAAAGGGAAAAGAAGAGGTGGAAGAGGAGAATGGCAATAGTAAAATGGAACCGGAAAAAAGGTATCGAAATGTATAAGAGATAAAAGTGAAAAATAAATGAAGGTGTGGGGGGGGGGGGGGGGGTTCAGTATTTGGGCATCATTTCAGTTCCTTGGTGGGGGCATAGTACAACTCCATGGGTTTATTTACTTTCCAATACTTTTCATTAACCTTGTCCAAGGACAGTGAACCATTGAGAGTCTGTGGGATGGGAAATGGGCACAGGCAGAGAGAAAGGAAGGTTAACGGTGGCATTAAGCAAATGTTCTAGTTAAAACACGAAGGCAATTCAATAATAGCAAAATTAATTGCATCGTACATTAAGTGCAGCAATTTGTCCTCGGTACTGAAGTGGGAATCTCCCGCTCTACCATGACAGCGGAACTCACCGTGAACTGGCCGCTGGCCGTTGCCATGTAGATGGTATACTGCTTTTCATTTGCCGATTCGATCCCTTTGGGGGACGCACCGGTGGCAGTCCCTACACCCACGTGTCCCACGCTCCCGATTTGTCCAACCCCTCCTCCAGACCCCACGGCAGTGCCCCCCTGAGTTCCGGTTCCCATTCCCCCAGACCCAGCTCCTCCTCTTTGCTGTTCTTCCAAGGCTAATCGAAGTGCCAGGTATTTGGAGAGGTGATCCACTGTCGCGTTGGCTGTCGTCTTGATGTACCTAAAGAGAGGTAAATGTGTTGGGTTAGTAAAGACCACATGGACTCTGGGAAAAAAAGTATTGGTAGTAAATTGATGCTTCTGATAGGTACATAAAGCCACTGTAATATTCATCATCATCATCATCATTGCGAAGTACCATGCTCCATACAGAGCGTCGGTTCTGTCGTAGCAGTTTCTTGACGAAGGTTACAATCCGGGACTGGTCGCCACTTTGGTGCAGGTTACTCGACTGAGTGTACAGGAATTTATAATTTGTTCAGGGTGCTGGCAATAGCTCGCCTATTCTTTGTGAAGGACACCGTGGGATCTTCAACATCCACCATCCAATGCGGGCAGATGGGATGGGACATTGAGGCCCCGTTTAACGTCCATCCAAGGAACATCACAAACATTGATGCCTCGCCCTGCCTGCGAGACACCAGGATTACAGTTTATAGCTGGGCTAAGATTCAAACCCAGGCTAGACAGCCCTGAAGAGAGTATACATACCTCAAAGCTATCCTACCAGCCCTACAGTAACAGTGGGACACCTAGAACGTTAAGAAAATGCAAGGTCCGAGGAACAATAAAAACAACAAATACACATCGACTGATTCAAGATCAATCAGCGTCCTATTTTTTTTCTGGATCTTCGATCATCTACTGTGCTGACCATCAATTTGGTTTCTCATGTGATGACCAAAACTCTGAGCATGCTTCTCCCGTACCAATGAATGAAGCAACTTCAAAACGTCAGGCCAGGAAAGTATCCTCAGACAGGTCCTGCATTTTTGATGGCATCTGGCATCCGGCCGTATTAGGCCAAGCCGTTTGCACATCAATTTCAAGGTTTGTCTGCTCCTGGGTAGTTTAGTTGTATTGCACATACATTGTCTGCACTTCATTCACAACGTTGAGTTTACCTCATTGCATACAAGTTCTCTTTATTCATTGATGCAATTAGCAGGACCTCCAAAGACTTGGCTAGTACCATTTTCACCAAGCATGGCTTCTAGCCAAACGTCTCCAACTCTATCAAAAGGTGGCAACAAATATATTATATTTCGTATTTACTTAAACCATAATAGAGTATTTTTAAAAATAGAGAAGAAAAAGTACACACACCGCCTCGATCCACACCTCGTCTGTGCACCGTCCCTCTTCTCGGCCAGAATCGGGTGCGGTTTGAACACCAGCTCAATCTCGCCAGTCGTGTCTGCTCCCGTCTCCTCTGGCCCGGTAACATCCTGGCCTAGAGTGGGCAAAAGCTGGGAGGCCAAAACTCCGGTGCCCGGTCCGGGTTCAGTTCCCGACCCCTCAGAGTCCACCCTCGAGCACTTTCGGCTCGGACCTGCCTCTGGTATTGTGCTGTGGGTTGACGCGTTGCTTGCATGAGAACTATCCCCATTTTCTTCTCCACCACTCCCCGCCATGTTGTCAGCATCGGGAGGCTGCTTCCGGACACGTTGGGCCCTGGTCAAAACAGAAGCCTTTTATCAAAACACGGCATTACTACCTCCATTCTATCTTTCCATCAGCTAGACTACAACTCCCACCGATCAACACCTTCCACAACCTCCAAATTTCACAACAAAAGGCACATCTCCTCCTCTTCTTTTTACCTCCTCCTCCTCTTCTTCCGCTTGTAGTTTTCAATTCCAAAAAGTACAATACCATCTTCAAATATTCAAGTTCATAACTCGTTTATAACTAACTAAAATACAATCCCAGTTTAATCCTCCCACCCCCAGGGCTCCCATCTCTCACATAGTTCAAAAGGGTCTCCGACAAATTGCTTGGCTCAATTCTCCTAATACAAACCCCTTGTGTCACACCACCTGTTCTGCGCTTGCATCTTGAGGCCCTCCTCGATGGAGCTGCTTAGTGCCTGCTGGTTATGGTGCTTCTGCAGGCGAGAAAGGACGCGTTCTTGGTGTGCCTCATACTCGTCACGACTTGGGTAGATCTTTGAGATCAGAGCATCGAAGTTTGGATCTGGCCGGAGCGAGCGCTTCGACACCAGCTTCTTACGGCATGTCGGGCACTCTTTGTTACTGCACGATAGGGAGAACGCAACAGCCTGAAGTTATCGAGGAAGTTGCAAAGAAGGAGAATGAAACTTGAGAAAAGCAAAAACTTTGGTCTCAACCAAAACTGGGCAAAACCAATGGAATGCCACTTTTATGTCCCGATTGATGATTTAAAATATTTATACAACATGAAACAAACCTAAAGATGCACATACACAATCCATACACCATTAGTGGAAGCAAAGACACCATGACAAAGGCATACTTAAAATTTACATTTTTAAGATTCACTTTATTGGCAAGGTCTAACCATATGGAAAAGTCCATTTTGGACATTATGCTCGCTGCCTAGACAGATCTTTGAAGTTGTACTTTCAGAGCAGAGGTTTGAAAGTGAAAGGATTTGTTTGATTGCTTCGGATGTATAGTCTATTCAGTTCTTGGATTATAGGACAGGGTTAATAAGGAGTGAAATGTATCGCTCTCGGTGTTTACCCGCTACGCAAGGCAGTGATGATACACTCAGAGCAAAAGCGGTGCAGGCATTCTTTGGTAGTCATCGTGTTCTTGAGCATGTCCAAGCAGATGGGGCACATAAGTTCGCTGTGCAGGCTACGTGGGGAGACAGCAATCTCCGTCCCATCAGTGAGAGCCTCCTGGCGGAGAGATAGCTTAGGGGGAGTGGTACATCGCATAGTTCATGTGTATTTACTTTTTTTTACTTTTACAACAGATGCATGGCAGGCAACAATCATGAGTGATGAGTGTTCCATATTATGTCAAATGCATCGTCATCCCTTTCCTCAGGCTCCTTCAATATTTCCTTGTCTTTGCAGACCCATTTACATGGTACTCCCGAGCGGCCCACCCTCCATAGCTTGCAAAGTAACACTCCTCTTCCCATATAGCCCAGACCTCTTATATAGCACATCACAACCCGATGCTTCACCCTCCCTCTTACCCCCCGACCCCGCCCTTACCTGTGGTGTGCGATGCAGCTCATAGAGACTTAACTCCCAGGTTTTGCTCGATGGGATGGCTCCATTGCCCTGTGCAGCCTGTGCCATTGCTGACGGCATTAAGGCTCAGAGGGGAGGGAAGACCAGTGTGAGAGGAGAAAGAAAAATGCAACGGCTGGCTGGGAAGGGTGGGTAAAGAAAAAACCAGGATAATTAAAGGTGCTGGAGAGTCACAAGTAGCATAAAGAAAAGAGGGGGAGAGAGATAGAGAGAAAGAGTAAAGCAGCAAAGGTCAAGGGAGTAAGATGAAGGGATATTCACAAGGATAACACAACAAAAGGAAGGCGAGGAAAGGAACGTTTATACAAAATGTGGAGAATGTTGATACAAAATCACTTGTTTTTATGCGTCCGCCCCCGAAGGTGGCCGGAGGCATTATGTTTTCAGGTTGTCCGTCCATCCGTACGTCTGTACGGGCGAACCCCCGTTTTTCTCATCAACCACATGTCCGATTGAGACGAAACATTCAGGGTAGGAGTGACACCCATGCAGAATGTTTTTATCATGATTGTGACATCATATGTCACGTGGTTACCATAATTGTGACATCATATGTCACGTGGTATGGCAGCCATCTTGGATTAAAAGCAAATAATTAAAAAAATATTTCTCGGAAACAGCTGAATGGAAAAATTTGAAACTTTGCACATTTCAAGTACTCACAATGGGGAACAAAAGCATTATAATGATGACATCATCGGTCAAATGCTATACCAGCCATAAATGTTTTCATCGAATGCCTTTTCCTAAAAATCTGAAATTGCATGTACATGATCTCTGACCCATTTGTATTGAAATATTGAATTTATGACATCACAGGTCACATGATTTGGCAGCCATGTTGGATTGAAGGAAAATATAAAATAATTATATCTTTGAAACCGCTTATCCCATCGATGCGAAATTTTTAAAAAGTCATCTAAGATTGTTGTTGCATATAGTTTGAAAATGATGACGTCATAGGTCACGTGGTTTGGCAGCCATCTTGGATAGAAAAACAAACCTTATCCAATAAACAAGAAACTTCACAAACGTGATCCCCTACCCATACGTATGCAGAGTGTACATTTTAGATGTCATATGTCACGTGCTTTGGCAGCCATATCAGCTTGAAAGCAGATATTTTTAAAAATCCCTTCTCCGAAACAGCTTCACCGATCGATGTGAAACCTGTGCTGTGTGATAGAAATGTGATACTTCAAAACAGATGAAGGGATTTAAAACAAACTCGTTTATTTTTAGGACAGCGAACGAGGGCACCTACGGACAGGGACTACGCGGATGTATATTGGCGACACAGATGCATTGCTCTAGTTTTTACATGTGAAGGTAAAACAAGAATATGTTACATTGTTTAAAACCATCAACAAAGGAGTACAAGGCAAAACACTAAACTACCATTGAACAGGGATGAACAAGCAGGGATGAAACCAAGTCTTAGGGAATGAAAACAGGAATGCTGAACGATGACACACAAGTAAGCATCTATTAATGACATATTCAGCTAATAGCAGAAATTATGAACCCACTGCCCCTCCAACCTCACCCTCCCCCCCAATGCCTGTATGTTCCAAATGCTAGAAATTATGACCGTTCACTCCCTCCCCTGCTCTTCCCCTTCCTCCTCATTCCTTCCAACATTCTCTACTCACTCCTTCAAAGTTCCCATTCTTTCTCCAATGATCCTCCAATCCTTTTGGTTTTTATTTTGTCAATTTGGTCCGCTCCACATCAACACCCCCAAATCATCAAATATAGAAAGCGCTGATGGGAAGAGTGATTGAAGAGACCGAGGAAGTTGGTTCCACAGGTGGGGGAAGGAGAGGAAATAATGACCAGAAATGCCCAGATGAATGAATGACCAGAGGGTGCAAGACCAGAAAGGAGGCGGTATAAGGCAGAGAGATCACCGACCCGTCTGTGATTGTCAAGTGATAGGCCCATAGAATCAACTTCATTGCCAGAGATTCCAACGATCTTGAAGGCCTTGGTTTCCATTGTGTCAAGCTGAGCAAGATGTGAGGCTGGAGAGCCAGCCCAGAGGGGAGAGCAGCACTCCATTAAGCTCCGGATGAAAGCCTTGCAGGTGGATAGAAGTTCAGGTGTGCAAAGGAAGGACTTTCAACGATGGAGGATGCCCAGTCAACGGCTGGTTTTGGAGGTCAACTTTGAAATGTGGTTTGCTCAAAAAAGATCATGGCTGACAGTGAGACCCAAACATTTGAGTTATTGAACTTCAAGAACATTATTGAGGAAGTAGATGGGAAGGTTTGCCAGATGGTCCTTTCGGAGAGAGATAGTAGGTGGGTGAGATTTGTCAGGATTGAAAGACATATTCCAAGTGTTTTGACCAGCTGGTGATTTTGTCAATGTTTGAAGAAAGGCTGCAGCCTGCCTGTCTGTGTGAAGGATGAGGGACGTCACCGCAGAGGGAGGAGTCATCAGCAAATAGATATGGAGGCTTTTCCAGAGAGTCAGAGAGATCATTGATGAAGATAAGGAATAGGATGAGGCCGAGAACACTGCCTCAAGACACTCAAGCCTTGGCAGGGAGAGGAAATGAAAGGATTCCGTTGAAAGCCACACGTTGGCCACGAGATTTGTTGAAGGTCAGAAAGCCATGTGTGGAGTTGACCTTGAATGCTATAAGCAGACAGTTTGGAGAGGAAGGTGGGATGCCAGACCGTATGAAAAGCACGAGATACAGTGCATTCAGAAAGTATTCAGACCCCTTCACTTTTTTCACATTTTGTTATGTTGCATCCTTATGCTGAAATCGTTTAAATTCATTTTTTCCCTCATCAATCCACACACAATACCCCATAATGACAAAGAAAACAGGATTTTAGAAAGTTTTCCAAATTTATTTTAAAAAAAAAACTGAAATATCACATTGACGTAAGTATTCATACCCTTTGCGATGACACTTGAAATTTAGCTCAGGTGCCTCCCATTTCTCTTTTTTTTTTTTTTTTTTTGTTGTATACTGAATCGAGGCTCGTGAAAGAGCTAAAATCATGATCATCTTTGAGATGTTTCTACACCTTTATTGGAGTCTACCTGTGGTAAATTCAATTGATTGGACATGAGTTGGAAAGGCACACACACACCTGTCTATATACGTTCTCAGAGCTGACAATGCATATCAGAGCAAAAACCAAGCCATGAGGTCGAAGGAACTGCCTGCAGAGCTCAGAGACAGGATTGTGTCGAGGCAAAGATTTGGGGAAGCCTACAAAAACATTTCTGCTCCATTGAAGGTTCCCAAGAGCACAGTGGCCTCCATAATTCTTAAATGGAAGAAGTTTGGAACAACCAGGCCTCTTCCGAGAGCTGGCCGCCCGGCCAAACTGAGCAATCGGGGGAGAAGGGCCTTGGTAAGAAAGGTTACCATGAACCCGATGGTCACTCTGGCTGAGCTCCAGAGATCCTGTGTGGAGATGGGAGAAACTTCGAGAAGGACAACCATCACTGCAACACTCTACCGATCTGGGCTTCATGGCAGAGTGGCCAGACGGAAGCCAAACAGTTCAATCTTGGTTTCATCAGACCACAGAAACTTGTTTCTCACAGTCTGAGAGTCCTTTAAGTGCTTTTTTGCAAACTCCAAGCGGGCTTTCATGTGTCTTTCACTGCGGAGAGGCTTCCGGCTGGCCACTCTGCCATAATGCCGAGATCGGTGGAGTGTTGCAGTGATGGTTGTCCTTCTGGAAGTTTCTCCCATCTCCACACAGGATCTCTGGAGCTCAGCCAGAGTGACCATCGGGTTCTTGGTCACCTTTCTTACCAAGGCCCTTCTCCCCCGATTGCTCAGTTTGGCCGGGCGGCCAGCTCTAGGAAGAGTCCTGGTTGTTCCAAACTTCTTCCATTTAAGAATTATGGAGGCCACTGTGCTCCTGGGAACCTTCAATGGAGCAGAAATTTTTCTGTGGGCTTCCCCAGATCTGTGCCTTGACTCAATCCTGTCTCTGAGCTCTGCAGGCAGTTCCTTCGACCTCATGGCTTGGTTTTTGCTCTGATATGCATTGTCAGCTGTGAGACCTTATATAGACAGGTGTGTGCCTTTCCAAATAATGTCCAATCAATTGAATTTACCATAGGTGGACTCCAATGAAGGTGTAGAAACATCTCTAAGATGATCAAGAGAAATGGGAGGCACCTGAGCTAAATTTCAAGTGTCATAGCGAAGGGTATGAATACTTATGTAAATTTGATATTTCCGTTTTTTCTTTTTAATAAATTTGCAAAACTTTCTAAAATCCTGTTTTCTCTTTGTCATTATGGGGTATTGAGTGTAGATTGATGAGGGAAAAAATGAATTTAAAAGATTTCAGCATAAGGCTGTAACATAACAAAATGCGAAAAGGTGAAGGGGTCTGAATACTTTCTGAATGTCCGGATACAGATTTGTCCAGAGAGACGGCCCTGATCTCATGTCTGACATTGAGGGCCTCCATCCATTGTTGGATGAGTCAAAGCAGCATGTCCAAAGTAGAGTGACCTGATCTGAATGATCAAAATTGGTGAACTGAGTTGATGTTGTTGGAGAAAAGGAAGGATTTCATATCAACTGTGATGATGGCTTACATGACCTTGCTGAAGATTTGTTGTAAGCTGATAGGTCTGTAGTTAAGGCAACCAGCTTTTGCACCTTTTTACCTCTGCCACCAAAGGTGGACGGAGGTTATGTTTTCACCCATGTACAAACTCTGTGAGAAGGATATCTCAAAAAGTTGTGGACGTATTTGGACAACACTTGATGGACAGGTTGGGTGTATGACAAGGACAAATTGATTCGATTTTGCCGAAGATGCAAATCTGTATCCGGATACGAGAATTTTTAAGTGATTCTTTACCCATTGAGAGATGGGGCCAAAAACAATATATAGCACTATACATCAAAAAGTTGTAGACAGATTATGACAAAACTTGGTGGATGAGTTTGGTAGGTGACAAGAACAAGCCGATTAAATTTTGGTTCCGGTTTGGATCCAGATCCGGTCTATCATTGGGATACAAAACGTAAACTGTGTGCTCTACCGAGTGCCCGTTCTAGTTTATGTAGTGCAGGAATAGTTAGGTACGACTGGGAAGGATGGGTACCGGGAGTGAGGGGCAGGGAACACGAGATTTGTAAGCAAACACAGAAATGAGGCATTCGGCTTTCTCACGAGCTGAGTCGGCTGTGATGCCATTTGAAGTGCGGCAAGGGATGGAAGGGGAGGATACTCCAGAGACTGACTGAACAAGTTGTTGTTTTTACCAAGTTGTACCTCAAAGAAGGTGGCTCCGATTTGGTGTTGGCACCAGCCCAAAAGCATACCCAAGTTCTTCCTCTATTCACTTTTCATCTTACCTTTTCTCAATTTATATATTTTTAACTTAATCCCTCTTCTCTTCCTCATCCACCCCCCTATTTTCATACACAAGACGTAGATCGCCCCAAATGTAAGTATTACATATCATCAATCAGAAATGGAAAGCAAAAAAGGAAGAACCAACAAACCCAAATCCTGACTCCGAAACCACTCTGTCTGCCAGGATCTTCATTTTAGAAACTTCAGATTTAAATGGTTCCTCGGTTCGTTGTTGTTGTTGTTATTAATGTTGAGTCGAGTCGTAACATCTACCTGGTACAAGATATACCTGGTACCTCGAGTCAACTCCCAACATTTACCTAGTATAAGCTCTAACTGGTACCTGGAGTCGAGTCCCAAGATCTACCTGGTGCCTAGAGTCGAGTCCCAACAACTACCTGATGCCTAGAGTCGAGTACCAACAACTACCTGGTGCCTAGAGTCGAGTCCCAACATCTACCTGGTACCTTGGTCGAGTCCCAATATCTAAGTGGTGCCAAGAGTTGAGTCTCAAGATTTACCTGGTAACTGGAGTCGATTTCCAAGATCTAACTGGTATCTAGAGTCGAGTCCCAAGATATACCTGGTACCTAGGTCGAGTCCCAAGATCTACCTGGTACCTAGGTCGAGTCCCAAGATCTACCTGGTACCTAGGTCGAATCCCAAGATCTACCAGGTACCTAGAGTCACGTGACAACTTCTACGATTGTACATGGTTCCTCGAACCAGATCCCAAGATCTACCTCGTACCGAGGTCGAATCCCAAGATCTACCTGGTACCTAGAGTCGCGTGACAAGTTCTACGATTGTACATGGTTCCTCGAACCAGATCCCAAGATCTACCTGGTACCTAGGTCGAATCCCAAGATCTACCTGGTACCTAGGTCGAGTCCCAAGATCTACCTGGTACCTAGGTCGAATCCCAAGATCTACCTGGTACCTAGGTCGAATCCCAAGATCTACCTGGCACCTAGGTCGAATCCCAACATCTACCTGGTACCTTGAGTCGAATCCCAAGATCTACCTGGTACCTAGGTCGAATCCCAAGATCTACCTGGTACCTAAAGTCGCGTGACAAGTTCTACGATTGTACATGGTTCCTCGAATCAGATCCCAAGATCTACCTGGTACCTAAAGTCGCGTGACAAGTTCTACGATTGTACATGGTTCCTCGAACCAGATCCCACGCTCTTCATGCGAGAACCCGTTCACAAAATCTCATAAACATTGTTTGTTATCCGGTTTAAGTGGAATCGATCGGGTTCGCTTGTTAAAGTTTTCAGCCCTCGATCTGCCCCAGTGAAGCAGATTGGGTTATGGGCAAGTACAGTACGTACAGTAGATAAGAGACAGACAACAGAGAAGGTAACTGAAGCGAGAATATAGCGAAGGGAGAAGGGCCTGCAGAACAAGCCTCGGATAACGCGTCATGACGGCCTTGTTGATACACAACAAAACAACTACAACAATCATAGCAACAACAACTAGAACAATGGAAACAACACACACACGGATCGTGATGAAGATCGATTAAAAGAACACTCGGTGTACCTGTCGAGACGCTTGTTAGGCCTTCACAGCGACAGATCCGTGTCTCGGCGGACACAAGAAACGGGAGATTCACGGCCGGGAGAGGGCGCCGTGCACTCTCACAGGATTCCGGACCACAGGGGAGGGGAATGCAAGACGAGGTGAGGAGAGGCGATGGCAGAGAGGAGGTGAGAGGGCAAGCGGCAAAGGGAAAAGGGAGGAGAGAGGAATGGGAGGAGAGGATGGGGGGGGGGTCGTGTCCCGGTATAGGAGTACGGAAAATTCTGGTCACGTGGTCCGCGTCCGCCATTTTGTTTCCATTATGGTAAACTATATTCATCGCCAGCGTTATTTGCACTTTAGGATTTCGGGGAACCCACTGCAATTTTTGTGTCGATTTGTGACGTGCTTTGTTACCCTGCACTCGCGAAGCGAAAAGCAAGGTCAAGTGAGCAGTTGCGTGCGTACGTGCGGCGTACGTGTGGTGTACGTGTGGCATACGTACGTGCGTGTCTGCATTTTAAAAATTAATTTACTCTGCAACCGTTGGTCCAATTGACACGAAATTTTACCATAGGAGCGTCTCCGCCTATATAATTTATTATTTATAATTATGACGTCATAGGTCACTTGGTACGGACGCCATCTTGGAAAAACGTTACACCTCTATCTCCAAAACCACTCAATGGAAAAAGTTGAAACAAGGCTCATTGTCAAGTACTCCTCATTGTCAAGGGAATACGATATGTTGATGATGTCATCGGTGCCTTCATTATGACGTCATAATTCGACAAGTACAACGTTTGATCAGTCTGAAAATAATTTGTCCTCTGCAACTGTTTGTACTGTAGGAGCACCTCCTCCTGCAGAATATTTTAATGATAATTATGACGTCATACCCTCATATGTCACGTGTTACAGGCGTCATTGCAAATGTTGCACCTCCATGATCTCCAAAACTGCTCCACGGAAAAAAATTGAAACGTGCCTCATTGTAAAGAACTCCATATGGGTAATAGTTGTTAACGATGACATCATTGGTGCCATAATTATGACGTCATAATTCGACAGGGACAACGCTTAGCCTGATCAGTTTGAAATTTATTGAGCGTGATCTATGCAACAATTATATTAGAGAATGTAAATTTATGATGTCATTGGTCACTTGGTCTGGCAGCCATATTGGATCAAAGAAAAAAAAACCTTCAAAAGCAGAAGTGTTGGTTCGCACCAAGTTTACTGCACAGGTTAAGTATTTTATGAATACCATGTAGTTTAACATTTTTGAAGTGTTCTACGAAACACCACGATAAGCTACTTAGTTAGCTACATTAGTATTATGTTATTCGTATTAATTTGTATTTATACGCATTCATATTACGGGTATTGCATTTGGGTCCGTTTGTCTATTTGTATGTTTGTCACTTGCAAAATCGATGAGGTCATTACTCGAACTGCCCACAAATGATTGGTGTAAATTGTGTGACGATCGTGTGTGGCCGCCAGAGGGTGACAAATCCTCTTCCCACCCACCAGTGTTAAACCCACCAGAAAAAAAACCCATCAGTGTTATTGATGGTGAGAAGAGAAAGGAAAAGGAAATTTACTTATTGGAGAGAAAGAGAATGGAAAAGGACTCAAGGCGGGAAATGTGTGGCACATATACAAGGGTGGAGTGGGGGACTATAGGGTGGGAGACTAGGGTTGGGGACAGAAACGGATTAACATTTTTTGGGACCTTGGGCACAAAAACATTTACACCTAAAACATCCCCCAAAAACACGAATACATGAAAATGCATCAATACTGTAATACAGGGAGGTGTGACGATGGTGTGATGGCTGGGATACGGCTGGGAGGTGTGACGATTTTCAGAAAACTCGTACACAGTTATTTTTAGTCGAATTTCAATTTTTATTTTTTTTAAAGACTACATATATAATGCCATTTAATAGACTGTAACAAAGACATTTAAAAAAATGTAATTCATGTTTGAATTGGGTATAACAATGCAAGTGGGGGGTCTAGCGCATGCGTGATGGCTGTTGGTTACTCGTTGTTAGGCGCCATTTCAGTAGCCATGGAGCTGTGGACGATTGAACATCGCGTCTTTGTTGTTGAGACGTTTATTCAAACGGGTAGTTCGGTGGTGCTTACACAGCGCAGATTTCGTACTCACTTCAATGTTGGTCGACGTGGCGCCGTTCCGTCTCGAAACACAATATTGAAGTGGGTAAAAAACTTCAGGACAACTGGATCTGTGAGGCCAGGAGCAGCTCGGGGAGGTGATCGAACCGTTAGGACCCTGGAAAACATCGAAAGGGTTCGACAAGCTGTGGAGGCCAGCCCTCGTCGGTCAGCGGTACGGCATGCTCGCGCTCTACGGATGTCAGACAGATCAGTTCGTCGAATTTTGCACTTGGACCTTCATTATCACGCGTACAAAATCATGGTGGTTCAAGAACTGCAGCAGAATGATTTCGTATGGCGGTTTACGTTCGCAGAAAGAATGCTGGAACTGCTGAGGGATGCTGCTGTGCTGAGAAATGCTGGAACTTTTCCGCGCGTCTGCAAGAATGCTTGGACAAGAACGGCCGCCATTTAGATGATGTCATTTTTCAAACATGAATTACATTTTTAAAATGTCTTTGTTACAGTGTATTACATGGCATTATATATTGTTACAGATACGACTTTGATGGTATGGTGGGCCGAGCGGGATGGCCGCCGTATCCGTACAAGTTACCCGATTGTACTCGAACGTCGACGAAGCCGCGCTATGCTGGCTCAATAAGAAAAAGAAGACACCCGGCTGGATTACAATCACACAATACGACACCAGGGGTTCAGTTCTCAAGACCTCCGGAGGAGGTTATATTAAGGCGGAAAAGGTTAGATTACAGGGACAAGAGGGAAACATAGGAAGGTGGGCACTTAGACACAACCTTATATTAACCCTAGACAGACCACAGATAAACGGGACAAGGCTCACTCACACGGGGTTTGATGGCCAGGAAAGCGGCAGTCGATGGCTCAGGTGCACCTGGCTCAGGGACAGAATCGCGTACGTTGGTGTCCAGCAGATGCGGGGAGGTCGCTCAGCGCTCGTGGGTCGCGACTTTGGTGGAGATGCCGGGGAGGTCGCTCAGCGCTCGGGAGGGTGGCGTCTTGTCCTTCCAAGCTCGGGGCGCATCTGACGTCACGTCCGGCGCGGGGCCGCGTATATCCGGCGGGGAGTCACGCCCTCGCTCGTTAGCTCCGCCCCATATGGCATCGGCCCATGGCTTCTCATTGGGTGCGGGGGTTACCGGCTCCGCCCTTGACGAGGGGCCGACAGGGAGCCCCCTTCTGGGTAACCCCGTCGAGCACATGTTCAATGGCGGCCAACCGAGCCGGAGTGAGGACGCAAAGCCGCTGTTGTTGTGGTTGTTGTTGGAGCTTGAGATGATGGGAAGAGATGCGGGGAGGTATGGGAAGGTCCTAAACTCCTACTGGTGCCATATCATCACATTCTGGTGCAACGAAGAGTCATAATTAATGGAAACAAGTCCTTAACTGACATAGATTAAGAATAACTAGCAAGATGTCCTATAATTGTCTACGTGTGGTGCGGGGGACCTGGGCACGACATTTAATGGGGGAATGAAGGGGAAGATCGGCTCTAATGGGTGTTGTTTACAGACAATGGGACTAGGGAATGGGGTAAGGGGAGAGTTGGGGAGTATCGGAGAAGATAGGGGAATATTTACAAGCGGATATGGAGGCCAAATTCCATATTCGCAACATTGCACCCTTCTCTACCCTCGGGGCGTCCCGACCCGATAAATTTTTACCTACTTTAGTGTGGCACGCAATGTAGTTCCCTCTACTATTAACTCTACCCTGAGTGCGACAGTTTTATAGATATTCACAAATGAGTAAATATGTCCCCCTGCGACGTTGCACCCTTCTCCTCTCAGAAACACACCCACAGGATAACCGAATCCGGAAAGAATCCTCAAACTAAACATACAGCCGGTAGGGAGCATTATTTACAAGACTACGCTGATATTTACACTACGATCCAGGACCTGTCTTTGGAGGAACACATGCAGATGTTATGCATAGAGAGAGCGCGCTTGCCAACATCGATACACCAACCCACGAGTGCTCTGTGGCCGACGGCCTTTAATAACGTGCAGAGCACCCTTTCCCAGCATCAAAAGCACCACCCCACCACACAGTCAGCACCATCCGGTGCAGTCACCATTGTTCATTGGTATAAAAATAACTTCAACAACCCCTAACCCTGCAGGTGTCTCTTGCTCTTCTTGTGGTGCACTTGGTGTTAATTATTAGTGGTTCACCTGTATGGCATAGGTGCCCCGTTGACCCATAGGTCCATCCCCGGGTGGTGCTTGGCCGCAAAAGAACTACGGTCCATTGTGGGTGGCCACCAACATTGCGGTCCATATGGTGTATCGATCCAGGCAACAAGCAGCGAAAGTGCAGGCCCACAACTGCGTAGCCAGCACCTCTCTATCCTCTCTCTCTACCCCAAAGCCAGATCCTCGGAGGTGGGAGACAAAAGAAGAAACAAGTGAGTAAGGTGGTAAGGGCGCAAAAGTGCACGCAATATAAGGTAATGCACACTGGGGGCACATGGGAACCAGGTGAGACAGGTACGTTCCTATCGTACGCCCCCCCCACCAGGTAACCTACATGGCCCCTCCCTTACCCCTTACTGTATCAACAAAACACAACACTACCCATAAACATCTACTTTACAAATCCACAAACATCCCTACTGTCTTCCCCGTTCCTCCCATATACCAAATTCGTCTTCTCTCCCTCCTAACCAATCAAATTTGCCATTTTCAACTCAACATCAAAATTTGCCATCACCAATTCATCATCAGTCCCTCCTAGGGAGGGAGAGATGGAATCACCCCAATGTCTCATCCACGTCGTGATGCGTCTCACAAATCCAACAGCAATTCTCATTTCTGCAACACAAAACAAAGAAAACACAGGTGTGGAGTCATCATCATCACCACAGGCAAGTGGCTGCGTATGGTGCGACAGGTTCATCAATCCTAACTATCTCCTAAATGACTTTAACAACTTTACACTACCCGGGGTCTTTCTCCGGCCAAACCATTGGCCCTCTTACACTATGGGTTCTAAAAACCAATTCCCATTGGCCAAACTGTGGTGCTTTTCAATTTGGGGTCTCACTCCCCCGATTCATCTCCCGGTGCCCTCGTACAATTTCGGGGCTGCGACGTGTACCTCTCCCAGTGGGTCTACCCACCTGCACACCTCCACCACTGCAGTTGCCTCCGAGCTTACCTGCTCCTTACCCTAACCTAACTACCAGGGGAAGGCCCTCTGGCTCTCTCCCCACTCCGTGCCCTCTCTGGCACTGGGCTGCCCGATCCACACCCGGGATCCTCAGGCCCCATCCACAACTCTACCGGCTCCCAGAGCCCACCTGCGGCCTCACCTGGCCGACATCCTCACAGTGGTGGAGTGCCCAACCAACTACACACACTAACAGGCTACACGCCCAGCCATTTCCACAACACTAATGCACCCATTCACAACACCATTCTGCAACCGCACCACAAATGCCAATATCCAACCACAATTTACCTGCACCCTCTACCTAACACTTACACTACCCGCCCCGGGTGCTCGTGAAAGGGGTCCACTCTTCCCCCATCCGCACCTTCGCACCATGCACACCACTCCGTACCACTTACTCCAACTCTCTCCACACACCTGTACCTGCACACCTGTGCTCTCACACCTGGTGCCACCTGCACCCTTCTCTCCCCAAGCGCATTCGCGCTGATCCACAACACTCACTACTCATACACTGCTCCACACACCTGTCCAGTTGCACACCTGTGCAATCACACCTGTTCAATTCTCACACACACAGCATCATCTCAGCTAACTACTCCCTTCTGAAACTTGCGCTTCCCAGTCGTCCCTTTAAACTATTGCGCTCCCTCGTCATTATCATCCATACTAATCTACCTGCGTCCCCACTACAGGTATCAGTCACTAACTAATCTTAACGTTACCTAATGTCAATCTTCGCTAGATCCCTACACACCATATCCTAACCCACCCGGGCTAGTTTTCACTGCCATACACCCCATAATCTAGTGCTCCTTTGCCCCCCCATGGGAAGGATGGTGGATTTGCCATCCCACCACATCGGGGGTCTCTCACTACCAATTTCGCACATCAAATTGCAACAAATTAAAAATTTGCCAATCACTGCCCATCATCTGCCAATCACTACTGCCAATCCCTTGCCAATCATCAAATTTTGCTTTTCTCTAATTTTGGGTCCAAAACACTAACCTCATCACCCAGTCTACTCACTAATACCTCTCGGTGCGCCAATCCCTGTCCAAAGCCCGGCTTCGTAAAGCCAAGCAATGGATGCTGGTTGTTTTGTGCCAGCGGCTGGATGCGTCCGGCACTCGGTGCAGGGACGGGGGCTTACCCGTGCCGAGATCCCACACACCACCTCGGCGTGGAGCCATCCAATGTCCCGATCTCGACCTGCCGGCACGTCTCAACAAAACGTGGTCGCCATAACGACCCTTCCTATCGGGCTGCCAGCTCCGCCTAGTGGAGCCTGGACGCGGCCGTTCACAGCGAGGCCTGGCACGCACCGAGGGCCTGCTTCGGCTAAAAGTCGCTCTAACCTCTAACCCGTGTAACGTCGATGCTTCACCTGGACGCTTACACCCCGCAGCCCGTTCCTTGCTCACACATCCAGCCGTGCCCATGCTCCTCGTACCTTTCCTTACACACCTCGGTACTCTCATTCCACTCACAGCCTTGGTCACACACCTGACCACCGAACACTTTGGCACACATTCGTTGCTCGCACACCTCACCAATACACCGCTTCGCGCCCCCTCCTCGGTCACCTCCTCTGTGACAATCACAGGTGTGCCCTCATTCGCACACCCAACCACGTGCCTCACCACCAACTCCAGCGTGCATTCCCACTCACGCTCTACCATTCCAGGTGTGCATCCTTCCATCCCAGGTGTACATCCTCGCTCACCTGTCACAACTAACTCACGCTCCATGTCACTCTCACTACTTTCACCTCCATTCCTGACAGCGCACTCACCCTTACTCTTGACAGCGCACTCTTTCCTCATGCACCTGTCCGTCACACACCTTTCTCGCGCACACTCTCCCGTTACACCCTCTGTAACACTCACCACACCGCGCTCCCATGTGCTCCCTCGCACACGCGCTACGACCGACTCACTCTCGCCAGCACACTCACTCCTTGGCACGCACTTTTTCCTCACACACCCCAGAGTCGGACTTTCTCGCACACCTCCTCTTTCGCACACCAGACCTGTCGCACACTTCACCAGTGGCCTCTCACGAACACCCGGATCCAAACCAATCCCCAAGCTTCTTAAATCCCCTGGCGCATCATACGCACGACCATATTGGTCACCACTTACACCGGGTCCTCTTCCTCTTCGCTTCTCCTCCATCACCTGCGAATCCCTCATCCGGTTAATGAGCACATCATCACGATCCAAACACAGACTTTGGACCAATTCTTTTATCTCCTCCTTTATCTCCTTCTTATCCCCTCTCCGTCGCTTCTTAATTTCACTCATCCCTTCTTCCACTTCTTCTAATTTGTGCTTCACCTCTTTTATTCCCCGGTACGTCTCCTCAAGCTCGTCCTCCAAGGCTACCTTGACCGTTTCCATGTGCGTCCTCACCTGCCGGTCCTTCGTCTCCATAACCTCTATCACTTCGTCCAACCTCGTTGTCAGTCCCTCACGTACCATCTGACATTCCCTCTTCGTCGCTACCAAGTCATCTTTTAGTTCTTTCTGTGTCGCCTTTAAACCTCCTAATACCGCAGTGTTCCTTTGAACCTGCTCCACTAACTCCGTCTGTCCCACCGTCAGCTGCTCCACCTCCTGCGTCAGGTCCTCTATGCCCCCTTGTAACTTTACAGTCCCCTTTCTCACCTCCTTTTCCATGTGCTCCTCACAGTGCCTCACCTCCTCGCGCACTCCTCCGACCTCCTCACTCACTCCTCTTCTGATCTCCTCTCCCATCACTTGCATCTCCTGCCCAGATGCCACCCTCATCTGCTCCATTTCCTCCCTGTGAGCATCCAGTTTGGTTTCTACCCCCATTCTGACCCCCTCTATCTGCTGCTCCATTTGTTTAACTTCCCTTTCCGCTTGGTCCCTCATGTCCCTCAATTTGCCTTCCATACTGTTTTCTAACCCCTCTAACCCATTTTTCACTCCCTCTATCTGATTCTCCTGGGCAGCCATTCTATTTTCTACCCCCGTTAACCCATTTTTCACTTCTTTTATCCCGTTGTCTAACCCCTCAAAATTATTGTCTAACTTCTCACTGGTACCCCTCGCTTCGTCCCTCATTACCCCCATTTGGCCCTCCATTCGCCCACTATCAACCCTCATTTGCTCACTCTGAGCATCCATCCGGTTCCCCAATTGGTTACTCTGCAGTTTGAGGGACGCCTGCATTTGCGCCATAAATTGCTCCATGAGGACCTGCATCTGGGCCATCCCTCCCACTTGTGCAGCGGGTGCGGCCGCCGTAGCTATGTGCGAGGCGCAATTTCGTGCGTCTGCTACCCCCGCTGTTTCGCTCTCCTCATGTCCCTCATGTCCCTCAATTTGGTCCTGGACCGACCCTGCTTCACTCTCCCCTACCGGACCCCAGCCGTCTTGATCCGCCATAGCGCGACTTGCAAAATTCGAGTTTCGTAAAATAAAACAAATTTCGGCCGCTCCAAATTTTGACCAAATTTTTTTTTTCCTCTATTCGTTTTTTTTTTTTTTTCTTCAAACTTTGGTCGGGCCTCGAATCCCACTCCTGACACCAATTGTTACAGATACGACTTTGATGGTATGGTGGGCCGAGCGGGATGGCCGCCGTATCCGTACAAGTTACCCGATTGTACTCGAACGTCGACGAAGCCGCGCTATGCTGGCTCAATAAGAAAAAGAAGACACCCGGCTGGATTACAATCACACAATACGACACCAGGGGTTCAGTTCTCAAGACCTCCGGAGGAGGTTATATTAAGGCGGAAAAGGTTAGATTACAGGGACAAGAGGGAAACATAGGAAGGTGGGCACTTAGACACAACCTTATATTAACCCTAGACAGACCACAGATAAACGGGACAAGGCTCACTCACACGGGGTTTGATGGCCAGGAAAGCGGCAGTCGATGGCTCAGGTGCACCTGGCTCAGGGACAGAATCGCGTACGTTGGTGTCCAGCAGATGCGGGGAGGTCGCTCAGCGCTCGTGGGTCGCGACTTTGGTGGAGATGCCGGGGAGGTCGCTCAGCGCTCGGGAGGGTGGCGTCTTGTCCTTCCAAGCTCGGGGCGCATCTGACGTCACGTCCGGCGCGGGGCCGCGTATATCCGGCGGGGAGTCACGCCCTCGCTCGTTAGCTCCGCCCCATATGGCATCGGCCCATGGCTTCTCATTGGGTGCGGGGGTTACCGGCTCCGCCCTTGACGAGGGGCCGACAGGGAGCCCCCTTCTGGGTAACCCCGTCGAGCACATGTTCAATGGCGGCCAACCGAGCCGGAGCGAGGACGCAAAGCCGCTGTTGTTGTGGTTGTTGTTGGAGCTTGAGATGATGGGAAGAGATGCGGGGAGGTATGGGAAGGTCCTAAACTCCTACTGGTGCCATATCATCACATTCTGGTGCAACGAAGAGTCATAATTAATGGAAACAAGTCCTTAACTGACATAGATTAAGAATAACTAGCAAGATGTCCTATAATTGTCTACGTGTGGTGCGGGGGACCTGGGCACGACATTTAATGGGGGAATGAAGGGGAAGATCGGCTCTAATGGGTGTTGTTTACAGACAATGGGACTAGGGAATGGGGTAAGGGGAGAGTTGGGGAGTATCGGAGAAGATAGGGGAATATTTACAAGCGGATATGGAGGCCAAATTCCATATTCGCAACAATATGTAGTCTTTAAAAAAAAAAAAAATTGAATTTCGACTAAAAATAACTGTGTACGAGTTTTCTGAAAATCGTCACACCTCCCTGACGGACCCTGTACATGGACTCCATTCAATGTCACACCGAGTTAATAAAGGATACATGAGGAATAGGTACATCTACTACGATTAGGAGTAGGACGACCTGATTGGTAATGAACACACCTCAGCACTTTCATTGGTGTGTTCATTCCCAAGTTTTTATTCGTTGCAAAATCGAAGATTTTAAAAGTGTATTGGTTGATCTTGTGCATTCTTACCCTCGCCAGAGGAGAGGGTATTGCGTATGAGTCCATTTGTTTGTCTGTTTGTTTGTTTGTCTGTTTGTCTGTTTGTCCGCACAGAATAAATATGATTTTCACTGCAACCGTTGGTCCGATTGACAGAAAATTTTCACCAAGGTGCAACTCCACCTGTATAATTTTTTTATGATAAGGATGACGTCATAGGTGACGTGGTTCGGCCGCCATCTTAGAAAAATCGAAAAACTTTGCACCTCTATATCTCGGAAAGTGCTGAATATAAAAAATTGAGACATGGCTCATGGTAAAGAGCTCTCCATGGCGAATAAAATATGTTAATGATGATGTCACAGGTGCCTCCATTATGACGTCATAATTCGACAAGTACAAAACTTCATCCAATCAAGATGAAATTTCTTGAGCGCCATGTCGGCATAAACTGGTGGACAAAAAAATAATGATGACGTCATCGGTCACGTGGTTCGGCCGCCATCTTGGGAAAACCGAAAAAGTTTGCACCTTTATATCTCCGAAAGTGCTGAATAGAAAAAATTGAGACATGGCTCATTGTAAAGAACTCTCCATGGGGAATAAAATATGTTAATGATGATGTCATAGCTCCCTCCATTATGACGTCATAATTCGACAAGTGCAAAACTTAATCCGATCAAGATGAAATTTCTTGAGCATAATCTAGGAATAAATTAGTTTGGAAAATTTAAATGATGACGTCATCAGTCACGTGGTTCGGCCGCCATATTTGTTTTAACACAAAAGCCGTAAAACCCACTGAAAATACATCCTGGCGAGGGTTTGCAATGTCTGTTTGCTCTTTTCTTGTTCTGTCTGTTGTCTGTTTGTCTTTTCGTATGTCCATCGCCGACAGGTCACAATTTCAAATTTATCTTTACGCAACCTCACCAAATGGTAGAGTCGGCCAAAAGGAAAAAACACCTTTTGATTTTTAGGTCAAAAGGTCAGGACAGGCCAAATATCAACAACTTTGTCAAATTTCTAAAATCCTCAATTTTCATTCGATTCACTTGAAATTTGAAGAGGATTTGCATATCAGGAGAATGAATTCAACCACCAATTATTTTTGACGTCAACACAGACCAAAAGGTCAACATCAGTCAAAGGATAACAACTTATTTTAGGGACTTCACAAGTATCGTTCCATGCATGACAGATGTCTTGTTTGTCTGTTTGTATGTCAATCGCCCACAGGTTACAATTCCAAACCGATCGTCATGACACTACAAACATGTAGAGGTAGGCACAACTGAGAAGCCTATTGATTTTTTAGGTCAAAGGTCATCTTGAGGACGAATTTCTAAAATCGTAATTTTTCATCTGATTGCCATGAAAGTTGAACAGCTTTTGCATATTGAGTCACTGAATTGGGAAATCAAATATTTTTGAGGTCGAAAGGTGAAATGTCAACTCAAGGTCAATCTTCTAAAATCATTAATTTTCATCTGGAAAATTGTCAATTTCCATCAGATTAACTTGGAAATTAAACAGCAATTACAAAGTACATCACTGTATTGGGAAAATAACTATTTTTGAAGTCAAAAGGTCAAAGGTCAACTCAAGGTTAAACATCTAAAATCATCAATTATCATCTGAACAATCATCAATTTTTATCTGATTAACTTGAACATTAAAGAGTAATTGCATAGTGCCTCATTGAATTGGAAAACCAACTATTTTAAGGTCAAAAGGTTAAAGATCAACTGAAGGTCAAACTTCAAAATCATGTTACGGATTCGTCACTTCCGTTGTTGTGGTTTTCATCCACTGTAAACATTTTTGATTCCATGTACTATTATAATAGTTGTTGTTGTCGTAAGAGATAGAGATTACTATTTCCAAAAGGTAAAAAAGTTAATGTTTTAAATGAAACCGGAACCGGACGACGACGAAGAGGAAGAGGAGGAAAGAAAGGCGGAGCGAGTGAGTCGGACAAGAAGCGTAGCTGCTTTGAGGTCTGGAGCGAACGATTGGCGAACGAGAGTCACGAGTGAACTTTGGGTTTCCCAGGAAAGGGATTCCTGTGACAGAGTTGTTATCGCTGTGACAGATCAACCTGCGTGTCAGGTTTTGCGGTTGATTCTGAGGAGAATCATCGTAGTGCCGTTACACCTCGAGAACGGGCCGTCGGCCATTTTGACTCACGCGCTTTGCGCATCGCTCAAGGTTTTTCACTTCGTTTCAACCATTTTCACCACATTCAGACGTTAATCTGGTGTACGTGTGTCACGTGACTTTTGAGTGGGAAATCTGCGGTTCGCCGATTTGGAGCCGTCCATACCGAAGGGTGTGATTTCCCAGTCGCCTTGAGGGCACCTTTGCGCAGCTTTGGCAGCGGGACTGTGACTGTCATCCGAACGGGATTCTGGTCTCGATATGACATCGTACGGACAATCACTGGAGTGGATCGACTTTGGCTTGAAGCCGGAATCAACTTTGGCTTGAAGCCGGGAATAGAGACATTGGGAATGTTCTTCTTTTCGCTCACTTGGAGCACAGTGAGTTATATTGTACGAACCTGATGGTACCATCATAGGAAATATATATTGGTTGTACAATTGATTACTATTGTTTTTGTGTTGTTATTCTTGTGTGACCTTAATACAATATTTGTTTGTTGGTAACAATTGGTGTGGTTTCACCATTGATCTTTGACACAGAATAACACATCTTTCTGCCGTGACTCCTCTCGGGGCTCGGAGGTACACCGTGACCGGGGTTTGGGGAGGAGCACGTAACAATCATCATTTTTCATTTGAAAATCAATGAGCTATGAACAAGATTGTCAATCTTAATCTTAATGAAATGGACAATTTGATATCTCCATGGCAACTCTTTGGGGGGATTGGTGGTGGATTTTTCAAGTATTGTGCTCTCCACGGGGTCTTTCTTGGGTTTTTTTTTTCACTGTTTTTTGCATACAAAGACGAGGCTCGTGGAAAAACAAAACGTTCATTGTAGAGCGCACACCAAGTGGCTTAAACACTCAAGCAAGCACTTCAACAAATCTGTTGGTAAGGAACTGCTGGCTTGGCAAGCGATAGCAAGCTGATTGGTAACTGAACACACAACACACAAGCGAGACAGACTGAAGACCCTTTTCTTATTCTGACGCTTGTGTACAACAACAACAATAACAACAGGCATTTTAAGGCCATTTTCCGTGCTAGAGCGGGGTTTAGCCTTGCAGGCCCCATGACAATCTTCTCCATTTTGCCATATTTTCTACATCTCCCCTTGTTAACCCCCTTGCCCGCATTTCTTCTTCCACCACCTTCACCCAAGTCGTTCTCGGTCTTCCCCGTCCTCTACTTCCTTCTACATTCATTTCCATCACTCTTCTCAACCAGCCACTTTCATCCTTCCTCAACGCATGACCAAACCATCTAAACCTGTTTCTCTTCACAGCATCCATCACAGGCTCTATTCCCATCATCTTTCGCAATTCATCATTTGTCTTCCTCTCTCTCTCAACGATACTCCACACATCCACCGAACCATTCGCATTTCCACCCTTTCCAGCATTCGTTGCTGCTCTACGTTAATTACCCATGTCTCGCTCTCATACATCATAACACTTCTCACACATGCAGCATACACCTTTCCCTTCAACTTCAATGACACTCCCCTCCTCGTCAGCATGCCACTCAGTTCCCGAAACTTCTTCCATGCACATCTCACTCCAGCAACCGTTGCCGAGTCTGATCCATCTTCTCCATTCAGCATGTATCCGAGGTAGCAAAATGTTTTCACACCTTCCAGCTTCACGCCATCTCAACATTTCCTGCACCTGCAGCTCCCTCTGCGCACACCTTATACTTGAATGTTGCTGCCACACTGGTTAATGACCCGCTCAGACCACTACATTTTTGCTGAACCCACTCAGCGCACATTGTACATTGAATGGAGTTCACTCCAACACCCTTCCTGCACACAGCACACGGCCACTTCCCAGTTCTTTCCACCTCACCACATGCTTTACCACTTGTCATCACCTTCGTCTTTCCCATATTCACCTTCAGACCTTTTGCCTCCATACATTCCTTCCACTTGTTCATATTCTCCTTCAGTCCATCCATACTCTCCGCAATCAACACCAGATCATCTGCATACAACAACTCCCACGGTAAACCCTCCTTTACGTTCTGAGCCAGCACTCCCATCACAGCTACAAATAGTAGTTGACTTCGTATCGACCCTGATGCACTCCCACCTTTACCTCAAACTCACCACTGTTCCCGTCCTTCGTCCTTACAGCTGTGCGCGCTCTTTTGTACATTACAATCACGACTCTGATCAACCAATCCTCCACTCCTAACTTCCTCAATGCCCATGTCACTACTTCGCGTGGAACCCTATCGAATGCTTTCTCCAGATCAACAAACCCAAGAAACGACTTTAACTGTACTTCTTCTGCAACTGCCTAACAATAAAAAGCGCATCTGTCATTTCTCTTCCTGGCATAAATCCAAACTGCATTTCGTCGATCTTCACTTTCTTCCTTATCCTCTTCTCCAACACCCTTCCCAATACCTTCATTCCATGCTCCAATAACTTTATCGCTCTATACGAGCCACAGTCCAGAGGGACACCTTTCCCCTTGTATAGAGGGACGAGGGTACTCAGTTCCCACCCACTGGAATGCGGCCTTCTTTCACCACCAGATTACAGATCTCTGTCATGCTCTTCATACCCCAACTTCCTGCTGCCTTCAACATATATCCCACAACTTCCGTCGGCCCTCCCGCTTTTCTACTCTTCATTGCTTTTATCGCTTCCTCAACTTCCTTCTCAATTTTCTCTCTGCCAGTCCTAAAACTGGGTTACTCTCTATGTTGCCATCCCATTCATTCTCTGCATTGAACAGCATTTCCATATATCTCTTACATCTTCCTTTAATTCCATCTGGGTCCACAACGATTTGTCCCACTTCATCCTTCAAGCAACTCACCCCCATCACATCACACCTCTCTTTTGCTATCTGCTTTGCAATCCTGAATTCTGCTCTCTGACTCTATTCCAAATCCAAGCGTTCTCCAAACATTTTCCTACATGCCTCCTGCGCCTTTGCTACCTCTTTTTTTGCAGCCTTCTTGGCTGTCTTATAACTTTCATGTTCTGCTTCTTCTGCCCCAATACCCTTCGCCTTCTGCCACCCCTTGACCTTGTTCCTCTTCTCGACAATCCTATTTCCAAGTTCATCATCCCACCACCATGTTTCCGAGTTCCTCGGTGGTGCTTTTGTCCATCCACATACCTCACCAACGGCTCCAAACAGACTATCTTTCATTGACATCCAACGACTTTCAAGCTCAACCACATCATCCTCTACCCTACTCAGCCTCTCTTTTAATGCCTCCCTCACTGTCACCTCTTTCAACCTCCACACCTTCATTCTCGGTTGGTACTTCAACCGCCGAGCTATCCTCGCACCTTTCACCCTTATGTCGCAGACAACCAAGTGGTGCTGTGAAACAGCCTCCTCCTGTGAAAGGATCACCTTTGTGTCCCGGAGGTGCCCCCTATCTCGCCTACGCACCATCAGGTAGTCAATGGTTGTCGTCGACCCACCTGACGTGTTTGTAACAAGCTTATTATCCTCTTTCTGGAACTGAGTATTACAAATCGACAAATCAGCTCCATCAGCAAACTCCAAAATCTTTTCACCTTCTCCATTCCTCACACCATATCGGTAACCCACATGAACTCCCTCAAAACCGTCCATACTCCTTGCCACATGCCCATTTAGGTCTCCTGCTACCACAACAACTTCCTCATCTTTCACGTTTTCCATCAGCTTCTCTATCGCACACCAGAACTTGTCCTTCTCTTCATCGCTCCGACCAACCTGTGGAGCATATCCCGAGATGACGTTCACCAAGAGCTTTCCAATCATCATTTTCACCATCATCAATCTATCACTCACTCTAGTCACACTCACTACACTGTCGACAAACTCCTCAGAAAACAGGACACCAACACCATGCACGCCCTCTGGGCACCCTTGCTACACAAACTTGTATTTCTGTCCCTGCCTACCCTTCACCATTCTCACACCACTTCCCTTCCATCTTGTCTCTTGCACACAACATATGTCCACTCTTCTTCTGACCAATACTTCCACCACTTCTCCTGATCTCCCTGTCATTGTCCCGACATTCCATGTCCCAAACCTCAGAAACCGATCTCCACTTCGGGCTGTACCCTGCCCATATGTAGTTGTAATTGTCATGGTTCTCTTTTTGAGGCAATGTTTTTATGGCCGGATGCCCTTCCTGACGCCAACCCTTTTAGTCGCCTCTTGTGGTGTACCTATTCTAAACCGATGCCGCTTGTGTGATGAAAAAATTAATTTTGGGTGATTTTTCAACCCTTTTTAGCTTTAATTACCTCTGCAACAAAAGGTGAATGGAGGTTATGTTTTCACTCCTGTTTGTTACTTGCCAAAAAAAAACAATTTGACAAGTATGTTGATCACTCAGCTCAACTGTATGCTGGTGTGTGTGTGTGTGAGTGTGTGTGTATGAGTGTGTGTGTATGAGTGTGCGTGGATGTGTGTGTGTGTGTGTGTGTGTGTGTGTGAGTGTGTGTGTATGAGTGTGCGTGGATATGTGTGTGTGTGTGTGTTTGTCTGTCTGCTCATTTATACTTACCTGCAGGTCACAATTTTACGAAACTTCCCCAAATGGTAGAGTTGGACGTCCAACAAAATCCTATTTATTTTATAAGGTCAAAAGGTCAACCACTTCATATTTCTTCTTCATATTCTTCATATTTCTAAAATTCTCAATTTTTATCCGATTGACTTGAAATTTGACTAGAATTTGCATATCGTCGAACTGAATTCAACCAGCAAACTATTTTTGAGGTTATCGTCGGCCAAAATATCAAAATGGCAAAAGGTCAACAACCATTTTCAAATTTATAAAATCCTCAATTTTCATCCCATTTACTTGAAATTTGAATAGGATTTTCATGTCAGCTTACTGAAATCAACCACCAACTATTTTTGAGGTCAACATAGGCCAAAAGGTCAACATAGGCCAAAGGTCACCAACCTTTTCAAATCCCTAAAATCCTCAATTTTCATATGATTGGCTTGAAATTTGAATCGGATTTTCACATCAGTTTACCGAAATCAACCACTAACTATTTTTGAGGTCATCGTTGGCCAAAATATTAAAATGGCCACAGATCAACAACCTTTTCAAATTTCTAAAATCCTCAATTTTCATCTGATTGACTTGAAATTTGAATAGGGATTTCACACCAGCTTACTGAATTCAACCAACAATTATATTTGAGGTTAACATTGGCCAAAAGGTCAACATAGGCCGAATTTATAAAAGTGTCAATTTTCATCGGATTAATTTAAAATTTGAAGACGATTTGCATATCAGGTCACTGAATTCAACCACTAATTATATAAGAGGTCAAAAGGATGCTCTACTGAGTTCCATTCTACTTCGTTCACTTTTGCCAAGTGTCGCTCTACGAGTGATTTTTCATCTGTCTGTTTGTTTGTGAACAGGATATCTCAAAAATCTGTGGACAGATTCGGATGAAATTTGGTGGAGGGGTTGGTTATGTGACAAGGACGAAATGATTAGATTTTGGTGCACATCCTGATCCGAATCCGGGTCCGGATCTGGATATGAGAATTAAAAAAGTGATTTTTCACCATGGAGAGATATAGGGCAAAAAACGATATATAGCATGATATCTCAAAAAGTTGTGGATGGCTTTGAACGAAACTTGGTGGATCAGTCGGGGTGTGTGACAACGACGAATTGATTTAATTTTGGTGAAGATCCAAATCCGGGCCCAATATATACATTTATTTTTTAAGTGATTCTTCACCATTGAGAAATAGTGCCAAAACTATATATATATATATATGTGTGTGTATGTATATATATTGTTGCGGTTTTGTGTTTTAACAAATAAAGGTTAATTTCCCCCTCATAGTTTAGTCACACTACAACACGTAGCCTCGCGATAGTTCAGCTATTTCATAGTAAATGTAAGCATAGTCCTTTTCCTGTGTTAGTTTTGCGTTGAGTAGAAAAATGAGAGTTAGGTTTCCCTCCAATGCCTTATGCTGCCTCGATACTTTGGCTTTGGCGCGAAATGCCACGAGGTAGGCCTGGACACGTCGATCAAGGGCGAAGGAAGGCGGGGAAGGAGTGACGGTAAGCACGAGCCGCCAATCAGGGCTCGAAGGGAGTGGCTTACGACTGTGGCAAAGGCGTGGTTTGGAACATTCGATGCGGACTAAGGGCGGGGCAATATAACCCTTTGCGAAAAGCCCCCATCTCAGTTTTGAGGAGAGAGACACTTGAACAAGTTATGGGAGAGGCGCTTGACGAGGTGAACAGTTATGGGAGAGGCGCTTGACAAGTGAACAAGTTCTGAGGAGAGGTGCGCTAAAAGAAGCCAAATGAGTTTTAAGGGAAGAGGCGTTTGAACATGTTAATTGCTCGATTGAGCTTGCGGCGGATCCTCTCTATTGAGTTACGCGAGTGAAAGCGCGCCGCTGATTAATAGCGCTGTGAGGAACCACCGAGCCGTGCGAGAGATGCGTATATTTTCCCGCCTGCCTGCTCTGCATTTGTTCGAGAGACGCGCTGCAAGGATCCCTCCCGCCGCCTGCTTGCCTTCATCGAGGGACGTGCTGTGACCGGGGAGGGCCACGCCGGGTGAAGCTGTTCCTGGACGACCAAGCCGGCGCGTTCAGCGCGTGAACACCATCTTTCCTTCATTTCCCCCTGTGAGTGTGAACGGGCCCGTGTCTGGGGATAAGCTAAGACTGTTTAAGTTATGCCCTGTGTCCCTTCTTCTTCGACCAATCCTTGTGTAAATAATAATTATTAAACCTGTGTTCTTCCTTCTATTCGACCGTCTCGTCCCTTCCATCTATTGACTAAGCGTGGTACGAATTATCGCTCTAATCGGGTTCCAATATAAGATAATTGCACGGACCACGTGGTACGCCACCCGCTCGGATGTACTCAAATTCCGCGTGGTTCGTGCGAGACTTGATCCCCGCTTTTGCGGCGGCGTGAGTACTTAGGTACGTGCGAACATCGTCCCGAAACCCTGTCCCACGTCTGCCCGGGAGTGGCGATTCAAATCTCGTGGTTGCGACGACCCAAAAAGAACAAGGGGCTTAATCTCAGGAGGGTCGCGCGGAAACCGTGACTATATATATATATATATATATATATATATATATATTATATATATATATATATATATATATATATATATATATATATATATATGTATATATATATATATATATATATATATATATATATATATACATATATATATATATATATATATATATATATATATATATATATATATAGTTACGGTATATATATATATATATGTATATATATATATATATATATATATATGTATATATATATATATATATATATATATATATATGTATATATATATATATATATATATATATATATATATACATATACATATATATATACATATACATATACTGTATATATATATATATATATATATATATATATATATATATATATATATATATATATATATATTGTTGCGGAGATGAGGACTGTATTTTTTTTGATTGTGTGCTGTATTATTATTATTATTGTTTATTCTGCGCCCCCCTACCTCCGGAGCTGTGTAAAGGTGAAAGGGCATCCCATAATTAGTCCACAAGCATACACGTCAGCCAAATAATAGAATACCCCTGTGTGATAGTTATCTCTTATTCTGTGTTTTAGGGTAAGGCTGTGTCTCCCATTAATTGAAGTACTCCATTGCACCAGTGAAAGAGAATAGATCCCCTTTCATTCCCATCCCCAAAATCCCCATTTATTTTACATCCCCTCTCGTGATTGCCAACCCTCGATTGCGCAATTACCTCCCCTCCAAAACCGCCATTGACCACGAGGCAGGGTCGGAGAAGAAAGGCGTGTCTCCACCTCGTCATAGAGGGGAGGAGTGAGCCAGCCCCACTTGACCAACCAGGGCCGAGGTGAGCACACCGATGGGCGTGTCAGGAAGGCCGGCGGCTTGATCGCTGGAGGCGCTATAAAGGCGCGCGCGCAAGAAGCGTTGAGAGAGTCGTGAGGAGTCAGTCAGTGGAGTCGGTGGTCAGTTGGTTGCGTTGGTTGCGGTGAGGAGTCGGTGGTGGTGGTCAGTTGGTTGCGTTGGTTGCGGTGAGGAGTCGGTGGTAAAGAGTGAGTGGACCAAGAAAGAGTTGAGGGTTTGGACCAGACGAGTCGGACAAGGCCTGGCAAAGCACGCGACGTCCACAGCAGCCACAACAGCAGCTTGGGGGCCTGAACGGCGGTTTGGAGCAGGGCCGTGAAGGAACGGCGGCTGCTAAACGCGCCGGTTGTGCTGCAGGACCCCCTTGGACCTTCCTCTCCCTCCAGCCATCCACCTCCTGCCTTTCCACCCTTCTTGTGTACGTGAGTTTGTTTTGTTTGTTCTGTCCCTGGGTTAATTAAGTCTGTATAAGTTAATAATTGCACTGTGTCTCTGATTCTTCTGTATATTATTTTATTATCTTTCCATCTCCTTGGTTACTTTGAGCATGTAAATAGTAGGAATAAATTTAGTAGTATTTCCAACCTTTTTGTCTTCTTCTTCTTCTTCTTCTTCTTCACATCCGTGTCGCCTTTGTCTTTTCCCTATTGACTAGCTGCGGTGCGATCCGGCCAACGTTTGGGTGGAATCGGGTTCTAATCGGGGAATAACTGTTCGGTCGCGGTTGGACCATCCGCTCGGCCCATCATACCATCTAAACCGCGATCAGTAACAATTGGTGTCTGGGAGTGAGATTCGGGGCCCGAACCAAATTTTTAAAACATCTAAAAAAAAATTTGGTCAAAATTTGGAGCGGCCGAAATTTGTGTTGTTTTACAAAAACCCGAATTTTGAAATCGCGCCATGGCTGGTCAAGGCGATCGGATGCCGGTGGGTGAGCTAGAGGAGGGGTTAGGAGTAACCCAGGATCAAATGGAGGGGAGCAATGAGGAGGCGGTTGAGGGAGTATCAGACGCACAAGATGGCGTTCTCGCGCACGGGGGTGTAGCGGCACCAAATTGCGCTGCGCACGTGGTCGCGGCAGCCGAGCCGGAGATACCAGGGTACATGCGATTTTTTATGGACCAATTGATGGCAATAATGGATGCTCATAGTGAGCGAATGAGGGACGAAAGGAGGGCTAACAGTGAGCGATTGTTAAACAAAATTGAAGCAACAACGAACGGAATGAGGGCCGATAGAGAGGCAAGGGAGCAGAGGGACAGAGACCGCAAGTTGGGCGAAAGGGTCCCAGGGGTGCACAAGGAGGTAACGCGGGTAGAGAAGCGCCGGTTGAGCGAAGCGGAGGAAAGCACGGGTACAATGACGGGGGTAGAAATCGCGACACGGGGTTTGGAAAAGCCGGCGACCGATGAGGTAGAGGGAATGTTATTAAAGCCAGCGGTCGTCGAGGTGAGTAAAGAAAAAGTGGAAGTGGGCATTGAAATTGAAGAGACCGGGGACTTAGAAAACCACTCGCGGCGGGAGGAAAAGATGGAATATGTGCAAAGTCCCTGCTAACACCACGATGCTGTGCTTAACCCGAATGGAAGTTTACAGGTTCACGTGGAGAAAAGGATCCCCCAGGTGAGTCGTGCTGTTGTGTATTGTGCGGGTAGATTTTGCAGGAGGATGTTTAGCGACAAAAGAATTGTCGCGCGCTTGGGATCGAGGAAGCATCCGGGCGTTGGTGAAGGGTCCCGTGTGAGTGGAAATGGCACACGTGTGGAAAAAAGTGTGCGTCAAGGGGTGAGCGTGTTACGAAGCGCGAGTGTGATACCGAGTGCGAGTGAGAATGCACGTCGGGGTGTACGGAGTGTGACACGAATAGTGAGTTGGTGATGGCGCAGGTGCGAGAGGGCACATCGGAGCGCGAGTGTGAAACCGAGTGCGAGCGAGAATGCACGTCGGGGTGTACGAAGTGTGACACGGAGAGTAAGGTGGTGGTGGAACGTGTGCGAGGAAGCACACCTGAGTTGGTGGTAGCGCGGGTGTGGGAGAGCCCATGTGAGCGCGTTAGTGGGTGGATGCAAGAGTGCACGCCCATGGTGAGTGTTACGGAGGACGTAACGGAGGAGAGGTGTGGACCAAAGTGTGCGCAAGAGTGTGCGCGAGAGGTGTGGTGTGTAACAGGGAGAGCGTTGGTGGAATGTACGGACGGCGTTGGAACGCCGGGTTTTTGTGAGGGTGAAAGGGGTAGCGTATGCGTGTGAGCATGCAAGTAAAGCATCGACGGTAACCGGGTTAGCGGTTAGGGCGACGGATAGCCGATGCGAGCGCTCGGGGCGCGGCGTGCTTTGTTGGATGCAGGGCCCGGCGCGGATCGAAGCTGCGTCGCTTCTCTTCGAAGCGTCGTTGCCGATTCGGGCTTGGCCCCGCCCCGCACGGTCGAGTCCGGGCTTTGACGGGCGAGGCGACCGGTCCGGTTCAAGGGCAAGTGGGAGGAAGCGGTACGGTGCCCCCTCGTGGGGACGGGGTTCCGACGGAGGGAGATTGAGCCATCGGGCCCGGGACCGCAAGGTGCCGCGCCGAGATGGTGCGTGGAGCCTCGGTCCAACCAAACCACCTCCCTTGAACCGAAAGCCGGACGGATTCAACCTGCAGGTGACCAAACCACCCGAATTCATTGCTCGGCTTTACGAACCGAGTTTAATGATGTCACGACGCACCGAGGCTAGGATATAGTGGACTGTGATGATGGTGATAGTGATAGTGATCGTGATTTGATACGAAATTTATAATAGTGGGTAGAATTGGCAGTAAATGGAAAATTTTTGAATTGGTTGGAATTTGGACGAGCAAAATTGATAGTGGGGCAAATGCGCTATAGCTTATGGGGTTGATGGCAGTGAAAACTAGCCCGGGTGGGTTAGGATATCGTGTGTAGGGCCCTAGAAGATGACATTAGGTGACGTTAAGATTAGTTAGTGACTGATACCTGTAGTGGGGATGCAGGTAGTTTAGGGTGGATGATAATGACGTGGGAGCGCAATAGTTTAAAGGGACGACTGGGAAGCGCAAGTTTCAGAGGGGAGTAGTTAGATGAGATGATGCCGTGTGTTTGAAGATTGAACAGGTGTGATTGAACAGGTGTGATTGCACAGGTGTGCAACTGAACAGGTGTGTGGAGCAGTGTATGAGTGAGTGATGGTGATGTGTGTTGTGTTGACCAACTGGTCCAGGAAGAGGAGGAGGGTGCAGGTGGCACCAGGTATGATTGCACAGGTGTGCAACGACAGGTGAATGGAGGACAGGTGTATGGAATAAATGGTATGGAGTATTGGAATGGATGGTCGTGGAGTGAGTATGGTGGAAATTGTGGAGTGGAGTGGATGGTGCGAAGGTGTGAATGGGGGAAGAGTGGACCCCCATCACGGATACCCGGGGCGGGTAGTGTAAGTGTTAGGTAGAGGGTACAGGTAAATTGTGGTTGGATATTGGCATCTGTGGTGCGGGTGAAAGAATGGTCTTTGGATGGGTGCTTTAGTGTTGTGGAAATGGCTGGGCGTGTAGCCTGTTAGTGTGTGTAGTTGGTTTGGGCACTCCGCCACTGTGAGGATGTCGGCCAGGTGAGGCCGCAGGTGGGCTCTGGGAGCCGGTAGTTGTTGTGGATGGGGCCCGAGGATCCGGAGGACGGACCCGGGTAGCCCAGTGCCAGAGGGCACCGAGTGGGGTGACAGAGCCAGGAGGGGCTTTCCCCAGTTAGTTAGGTTAGGGTGAGGAGCTAGGTAAGCTCGGGTGGCAACTGCAGTGGTGGAGGTGTGCAGGTGGGTAGACCTGCTGGGAGAGCTACACGTCGCAGCCCAGAAATTGTGCGAGGGCCTCGGGAGATTAATCGGGGGAGTGAGACCCCAAATCGAGAAGCACCACAGTTTGGTCAATGGGAATTGGTTTTTAGAACCCATAGTGTAAGTTGGCCAATGGATTGGCAGGGAAAGACCCCGGGTAGTGTAAAGTGTGTTAAAGTCATTTAGAGGATAGTTAGGAAGAAGGATCTCCTCGCACCATCTGCATCCACTCACCTGAGGTGACAGGTACTCCGCACCATGCCATGTTTAATTATTTTTACTGTGCAAATGTTTGGATTGTGAGACGCATCATGACGTGGGTGTGACATTGTGCTTTGATGTTGCATCTCTTCCTCCTTATGAGGATTGATGATGAATTGGGTGATGGCAAATTGTGGAGACGAGGGATTTGGATAGAGGGATTGTGGAGACGAATTTGGTATAGGAGAAATATGGGGAAGACGTGACAGTAGTGACGAATTTGTAAATGGGAAGATTTTGTAAATATGGGGTAAGGGCAAGGGTAGTGTAGGTGACAGGGGGGTGATGTACGGTAGGGACGAGCTTTCTCACGTCGCCCTCCGTACGCATTTCGCCTTGCATTGCCTTATTGACGTGTACCCTTGTGACCTTACCCCTCGCTCATTTGTCTTTCCCCTTTTGTCTCCCACATGACCTGTGCGCCATTGGGTGCCGAGGGGAGCGTGCGTGAGTCCTCCATTGTGCGCCCGGAATTCCCAGAACCAGCTGTCTGCATCGATGCACCACATTATGGACCACAGGTCTGTGGCCGAGCACCACTTATGGACCCCATGGGTTGGGGCATGGCCCCTCTGCTGGAACCGGCCATGAGGGCCCGAAATCTTGCTGGCGGACCTTGGCCACAGGGCACCGATGCCCCACAGGTGAACCACACGTAGTCGGCCCTGTGGGCCATAAATAAAGAAAATAAAAAGGACACATTGGGCACACTTTATTGCAAATAGGCCGCCAGTAAGCAAAGCAAAAGAATGACAACATCTGGAAGAACAAATAATAATAACCAGCAGAGGGAGCCGAAGAGCAAGAGATCACCTGCAGGGTTAGGGGTTGTTGATTTATTTTTTATTGTTGAACACTGATGAACAATGGTGACTGCACCGATTGGTGCGTTTTTGGGTGCTTTAATGGTGCATTGATGCAGAGCAGACTGTCTCCCCCCCAGAAAGAACAATCACAGGTCCTGGGTTAGTTTTGTAAATAAAAATAGCGTCATTGTAAATAATGCTTCCCACCGTCAGTGTATAGTTTGAAGACCATTCCGCAATTCGGTTAACTGTGGGCGTAAGTCTGTTAGGCAGGGTGCAATGGAGCAGCGGGACACATTTATTTATGTTTTAAAACTGTCGCACTCAGGGTCAGGTTAAAAGTAGAGGGAACTACACCTACGTGTCACACTAAATAAAAGTTGTAGGCCCGGGACGTGCCTAAGAGGAGGAGGGTGCAGTGTTGCGGAGATGAGGACCGTATTTTTTTTGATTGTGTGCTGTATTATTATTATTATTGTTTATTCTGCGCCCCCCTACCTCCGGAGCTGTGTAAAGGTGAAAGGGCATCCCATAATTAGTCCACAAGCATACACGTCAGCCAAATAATAGAATACCCCTGTGTGATAGTTATCTCTTATTCTGTGTTTTAGGGTAAGGCTGTGTCTCCCATTAATTGAAGTACTCCATTGCACCAGTGAAAGAGAATAGATCCTCTTTCATTCCCATCCCCAAAATCCCCATTTCTTTTACATCCCCTCTCGTGATTGCCAACCCTCGATTGCGCAATTACCTCCCCTCCAAAACCGCCATTGACCACGAGGCAGGGTCGGAGAAGAAAGGCGTGTCTCCACCTCGTCATAGAGGGGAGGAGTGAGCCAGCCCCACTTGACCAACCAGGGCCGAGGTGAGCACACCGATGGGCGTGTCAGGAAGGCCGGCGGCTTGATCGCTGGAGGCGCTATAAAGGCGCGCGCGCAAGAAGCGTTGAGAGAGTCGTGAGGAGTCAGTCAGTGGAGTCGGTGGTCAGTTGGTTGCGTTGGTTGCGGTGAGGAGTCGGTGGTGGTGGTCAGTTGGTTGCGTTGGTTGCGGTGAGGAGTCGGTGGTAAAGAGTGAGTGGACCAAGAAAGAGTTGAGGGTTTGGACCAGACGAGTCGGACAAGGCCTGGCAAAGCACGCGACGTCCACAGCAGCCACAACAGCAGCTTGGGGGCCTGAACGGCGGTTTGGAGCAGGGCCGTGAAGGAACGGCGGCTGCTAAACGCGCCGGTTGTGCTGCAGGACCCCCTTGGACCTTCCTCTCCCTCCAGCCATCCACCTCCTGCCTTTCCACCCTTCTTGTGTACGTGAGTTTGTTTTGTTTGTTCTGTCCCTGGGTTAATTAAGTCTGTATAAGTTAATAATTGCACTGTGTCTCTGATTCTTCTGTATATTATTTTATTATCTTTCCATCTCCTTGGTTACTTTGAGCATGTAAATAGTAGGAATAAATTTAGTAGTATTTCCAACCTTTTTGTCTTCTTCTTCTTCTTCTTCTTCTTCTTCTTCACATCCGTGTCGCCTTTGTCTTTTCCCTATTGACTAGCTGCGGTGCGATCCGGCCAACGTTTGGGTGGAATCGGGTTCTAATCGGGGAATAACTGTTCGGTCGCGGTTGGACCATCCGCTCGGCCCATCATACCATCTAAACCACGATCAGTAACAATATATATATATATATATATATATACATATATATATATATATATATATATATATATATATATATATATATATATATATGTATGTATATATATTATATATATATATATATATATATATATATATATATATATATATATATATATATATATATATATGTATATACATATTATATATATATATATATATATATATATATAAAACACAGTTTGTGTGTGTGTGTGTGTGTGTGTGTAATGTTACCGATAGACTCCTAAACGGAGAGGCTCACGTACTTGATATTTGGCACAGACATGGCCATTGAGCCTGGGAAGAACCTGGTCGACCAAAAAATTTATTTCATAATATTTTTTTACCATATTTTTACCTCAGCGCATTTCAGCGAGGAATATTATGCACGGAATCTGACCGGAGGCAGAGCAGTGCGCTAATTCGCTCAGAGTGATCACGTGATGTTCCTTGCCGCCATTAACTCAGGTACGCGTTCACACGTATTTCAGAGCGAAAAGCGATTGCGTTTTTTCACATTTCAGCGAGGAACATTGCCATTCACACCACATAGGTTTTGGTAATGTCGGAGTTTACGGGCATAAACTGGATAGGTGGTTGTAATGTCGGAGTTTATTGGCGTAAACTGGATAGGTGGTTGTAATGTCGGAGTTTACGGGGGTAAACTGGATAGGTGGCTGCCTTCAAACCAACTGCCTTGATGAATGCTTTGTCGAGTCTTACAGGTAGAGCAGTACCATGTCTTCCCGTCTGATACATCACCACGAGTAATAAAACCACAATGGACATTACATTGAGGGCAAATACAATAATTCTTGATGAGTCTGCGACGTGCACACCACTTAATAATGTCAGGTATTAGAGCCAAAGAAGTGATATTATGATTAATCACGACACGTGACCATCACGACACGTCACGACACGTGACCCCAGGCGGCCAATGGAGGCCCATGGAACATTCGAGTGGGGTTTCAGGGGGTTATAAAACCCGGCCCAGACTCCCCACACTCTCTCTCTTGCTGGGTTCCTGCTCTCTCTGACGTGCGCGCTGGTCTCCTGCTATACTCTCCCTCGCTCGATTGGCTCCTGCAGACTGAGCGCTCCTCTGGTTCCTGCTACGTGCACATTATCGGTGGTTGTCCCTGCCGCGATCATCTCCGGCTGTGGTGTCCTAGGTTGGAGCGATTCTCGGGGCTTCCGTCCAACGAGCCCATTCACACGAATTGCACGTCTGAGCCCATGCGGGCGAGCTGCACGACCGAGCCCATCCGGGTGAGCTGCACGAAGCGGCCGCACTTCGTGTGCATTACCCTCTTCCCCCCTTCCCCGAACGAATGAGGGCCCTTGTCTGGGATTCTTCTGGGAAAATAGGTAAGGCCATTAAGATTCTTCGCTTTGTCCATGTTTTGTAAATACTGTGAATAAATACTGTGTTTGGTTTCCAACCTGGCCGTCATCGTCCTTTCCCATATTGACCTAGCATCGCCCCGAATTGAAACCGCTCAATCGGGTTCGATAGTGTTAACGGCACGAGTTACGCGACGCACAACCGCTCGGGCGTCCAGGATCAGCGTGACTCGTGCGGGGTTCAGTCCCCGTTCTCACAGCTGCGTGTGTCTGAAGATATTCGGGTGGTGACCGTTAACCCTTCCACGTGTAGCTGCGGGCTCGGCGGTTGGAGTTGCCTAGCAACCCGTCCACGACGAGTACAGTAGTTGTGGTTGGCGGCCTCGTGGACCCGGAGTTCGAGGGGGAGCAGGGCTTAAACCCCCCTCAGTACGTCGACGAATCCGGGATCCGCAACAATATATATCTACACATCAGTATTGCTCTAGAAAGGTTCATATAAAGGGGCAGCCTACATATACAGGTTAAAACCCATCCGTACGTAAAGTTTTCTGTGTACTGTACCTTGAAAACGAAAACACATAAGATAATGTGCATGTGTGTGAAATCTAATTTGTTAAATTTTTTTTAAAGTTTGCATGTGTTGTGTACCATTCAATTGCAGATATGTTGGGTGTGATGTGTTCTTCGGGACAAGCGTTGGACAAGCGCGATGTGTGTACACATTATAGGCAACAATTGGATTGGATGAAAGAATTGTACACATGTGCCGTGCAGACTATTTTACCAATCCCTTTTGGACCGTAATTGCACATTACATAAACTTGCAAGTATTGTCATTGCAGACATATTGAACAAACGTGATATGTATATGATGAACACTGATGATAAACTAGAACGGCATTTGGTAGAGAACATACCTCTGCCAGGTGAACAGTTTACGTTTTGTATCCTAGAGTAGACCAGAAAAGTAGACCAGAAAATCACAATACAGAATCACATTTAATCAAAATCATCCGTTCACAACTTTTTGAGATATCCTGCTTTGTATCGTTTTTGGCCCTATCTCCCAATGGTGAAAAATCACTTTAAAAATTCTACTAGCCAGATCCGGATCCAGATCTTCACCAAAATGTAATCGATTCTTCCTTGTCACACACATAGACAGTGGGCCAAGCCTCCAAAATCTGTCTAGTTTTTGACTTTCGTGGCCCACCTCTGGTATCTACCTGAAATTTTGCAAAGATTTAGATAAAAAATCACTGAGAAAGAATTCACAACTCGTCAGTGCAAAAAGTTGCACATTAATTTAGTTATGCTAATTAGCAAAACATATAGCGCCATCTTGTGCCCATTCTGATACAGCTGTGTATTACTCTTGAAATTCTGATGTCTTTGTATTCATAGGGATACTACATGGCTGTGGGTGATTGATATGGGGCCACTCCCTCTCTCTCTCTCACACACACACACACACACACACACACACACACACACACACACACACACACACACACACACACACACACACACACACACACACACACACACGTGTAAATAAAGTAATGAATCTACTCCTCATCCGAGTCTTCTTGATAGGAATCAAACTCTTTATAACAATACATGTACAGTTTTGGCAATCGACCCTCCTAAGAGATTTGTATAGAATATGCCAACATGATAACAGTCCACTCTTGCAAATAAAAAAGAAATATAATGTAAAAAATGTATTCACAAAAATTATAATCTTGTTGCAATACATTTACTCTGCATTCCTGCATAGGAAAAGTGGAACCTGTACTAATGATGATATCCTAAAGTAATACACATCTAAGGATGAGTACAAATATCGCCCTTATCTTGCAAAACCAATTTTTACATTTTCAACACTATTCATTTACAACACTGAACAATGTGGCGTCACACATACTTATGACATGGTCACTGTGTCCTGAAGCATCTACTCCTCATCTGATTCTTCTTCATCAGAATCAAACTCTTTCGTAGTAATAGAGTTTCTGCAGTTGACACACTTGCAAAGATCTGTACATGACACACCATGATGTCGACAAGAACATCTTCCTTTGCCTGTACCAGATGGCTTCTCACAGTTCGTTTTCTTGCATGAACAATATGTCAGTTCAAGCAAGCTGCTCGGTGCTGGAGGCAGATCACCCCAGTTGATGTCTAATTCATCATCTACAACTTTCCATCCATGTCCATTTGGCGAGGGATGGCGAGGGATGTGTGTTTAGGTAGAAGTATTCTTCCTTTTGCTTTGAGATACATCATATCCTGGGCAACTGACAGCAGACGATGATGCAGTTCATCAGGAACATGAACTACACCAGATTCTCTGGGCTCACTGCTTGCTCCTGTCATCCATGCGAGAAAGTTGTAAAGTTCTGTGGGAACTATCTCCTTTGCCTTCTCCAATGTGGTATCGGCAGCAGTGGGAGGCCATTCGATAGGGTTTGGTGCATTATTGATGCTCTCTTGCAGGATTTGGGCTGCATGAAACATATCTCTAAGGTGATGAGAGGTCGACCCTCCTGGTTGGTTTTCATCCACAATTTCACAACACTCACTATCTCCACTGGACAGATCTTTAACAACATCTTCAACCACCTCTTCAACACAAAGGGATTCGACAAACACAATGTCACTCTCTATTTGTCTTGATGGTCTGCCAAAACACAAAACAGGATGTGATCTTTTCAATCTTGCCTTCAAGCGGCCCGTCTTGTAAGATGAAGCATCAGTGTTCTCTAATTCTCGTACCTCCTTGATGAACAGCTGATATAGTTTGGAAAGTCTCAAGATCTCCTTGCCTCGGATGATTCGCTCCTCAATGACTTTTTTGCAGAAACTGATATATGACTTCTCATACATTTGTTGCTGATATTCTTGCTTGCTTATTTCTATAGACTTAGCAAGAACCTTAATATATCTAAGATAGCATGATTTATGATATCTAGCTTCAAGAGCTACAAGATCCTTGTCCCTACAGTGCAGTAATAATGCTTCATCTTGCTTAATAATGGCAGCAGTTACTAACTGCCCACCTTGTTTGGTCTCACATTGAACTAATTTCTCTACTTTTCTTTTACCAGTGCGTTGTTCTTTGATGTACTGTGTGCTTTTGCAGATGATGCATTGCACTGGGAGGACATGCTTTCGATCCAGCTGCCGAGCTTCTGTCTGTTGACCATCACTAACATGTATGTTGGACCGAAGCAGTCTCTTGGGGGCTGGGTCAGGTGGTTCATCATGAGGGGAATCATCCGAGCCTGCTTGGGTCTTGTCAGCTTCTGTGAAATGAAAAAAAAACCCTGTATACTACCCAGAATTATATGTCTAATTACATAAATCTGATAAAATGACTAAATAAATATTCTAATGGTCACAAATGAATACTGGTGGCCTTTATTGTGTCCCAAACAATGTTTAAGTCTTATTAATAAGTTTGAAAATTTCACTCCACTGCTTGAGATAGATATTGTAATAATCATGTTCAATACAAGGGTAAAAGCACACTGGAATGCGATCCTGAACTCAACCTCTACGAACATGTTTAATGAAATGAATGACATTTGCATTGCATGCATTACAATTATTAAGTTGAAACTGTCAGATTACTTTTACAAATAACGCATTCAATTATTTATCATTATTTGCTCTTTTATGCCTAAACAAAAATAAAATGTTGAACAAGATTTAATATTACCAGCTTTCGATTGGCATTACCTTTCTTCCTCCTGTATCTGGCGATTGCTCGATTGATCGTTGTTATGTTACAAAAATGACGATAGCACTCGGCATGATAACCTGGAGTACAATGCTGCCTCCTGATAAGGGAGAACATAGGATTTGCACAGGAGTAGTTACTTCTTTCCATATAATGAAAACAAAATAAGGCAATGATATACACTCATCACTTTATCTTATTTAGTAGTTAGTATGGAAAATAAGCAAGAGTGCAGATTACATTTTTTACATTTTTTTTTTTTTTTTGAAAAGAGCGTGTAAAATGAACATGCAGGTTTCTTATGAGCACATTCATGTTGAGAATCATACTGAATTACACCTGTATATATTTTTATATGTAAATTCAAGATGGCACACACATGTACAGATGACAAAGAATGACAAAGATGACAAATATAAAAGAATCCCATCCAGGGCCCTGTTGCATAAAAAGTTAAACGCATGTCATATTTCGGCCAATCACATGGACTCTTATGGAGGCATTTCTGACTAGCGTTTAATTTTTTGAATTGCGTTTAAACACAAGTTTTTATGCAACAGGGCCCAGGCCCCCACGTATGTTAATTCATTGTCCTCAGCAAGAGTAACTGTCCTAAGAATTTTAGATAGAGGGGTCATACTCAGTCACAATGTCAATGACCAAGGAAAGCGGGAGAGAGCGAGAGAGCGAGAGAGAGCGAGAGCGAGAGAGAGAGAGAGAGAGAGAGAGAGAGAGGAGAGAGAGAGAGAGAGAGAGAGAGAGAGAGAGAGACAAAAAAGCAACAAGTCAATGTATTGAAGAAGCCACTATTCAGTTAGATCATGGACACATGTCATGCATGGTCAACTGGGTCATTTTTAATATGATTGAAGGATAGCAGAATTTAGAGCAGAAGACCCTAGACTAGTCCCTACGAATACATTACTGGTTACTGAACTTAAGACGTAGAACGTCCGCGTCAAAAGCCTCACTCGTAGCTAAGCTAGTACTAGTAGGGTCTAGTACTATTACGAACAATAACTAAGTAATACAATACGAGTACAGACTACAGTAGTAAAGGTGTCACACTCACATCAGTCACACAGAGTCACATTCACACAATCTTCAGTCCTCACAGTAAAAAACAAACTAATAATAACATTTTACAACCAGATTACTAGTCGTCATGAAAACAGGTCTGAAAATGACAGTTAGATTCTTTAGTATAGTAATCGCCGAGTGTTGATTTTGACCATTGTGTCAATTCGTTTAACGGTAGAAAGGAGATCATGTGTACCTTCCAGATGTCTCACATTCATCAGCACTGGCCGCGGCATCGGCAGCTGCAATCCCCACGCCGGTACCGAGGCCCAGCCTGTGCTGGCTGTGTTGTTGTACTTGTCGCGCCTTGACAGCGACCTTACTTTCGGGGCTTCCTTCCAGTTCAATCCACTTAGCAGCACATTCCTGAAATTTCTTAACGCTTTTCTCACTAAATGAAATTACTTTGCTGTGGGTGTTGATGACATGCATACAACAGAACCCCGAAGAACTGTCTTCAGAATCTTCGGCAGCACTAGCATCAGACGACATGTACGCCGCCATGACAGCTAGTGAGTTTACAGCTCGCCTGAAACGACACGCGTGATTGGTTGATGAACGTGGTGATGTATGTCAAATGTGCTGTGATTGGGCAATGTTTATTAAAAAATTGTCACAATTTCGTGTTTTTTCCATAATTTAAAAAAATGTGCAGGTTTTGTGCTTGACGAGTTTCAGATATGATTTCTGTAATATTTTCACACAGCATATTATAAATACAGGTAGATACACGAGGTGGGTCACGAAACTAAACAAAACGGGCGCTCGGCCCACGGTCTACTAGTACTAGTTCTGCAATGGAATAGAAAAGTAATATTATGTTTGGCATTTTAATATTTTACAGAAAAATGAAGAACCACGAAGAGGTCCCTTTGAAACCAAGAGATTGTATCTGCATTGAAAATACATTTACTTCTTCATGCAGGTGTATGAATCAAATTGGCACCTTTTTAAATGAACTTTTCTGGAGCATTACCTGGTTCCTCCTAAGAACACAAGGGTAGTCCGGCATGTACACGGGATATTTTTTTGAATGTCCCTTCCTTTCTATACTTTGCCAAATGGCACATACCATATATAGGAACCTTTTCTATGCCCCTGGCATTTTCCCAAGAATGGGTACGTTTTTTGTGCAAGTCCTTCACGAACCTGCTGTCCATGCTTGATGTTCGACTACAGGTGGCACAGGAATGTGGAATTTATTGGTTCCATGGTTTAGTATTCACCGTTTCCGCATTGTTTGTTTGCTTTCGGCTCCCAATATATAAATATATAATTATATATTATGATATCTCAAAAAGTTGGAGACGGATTATCACAAAACGTGGTGGATGAGTTGGGTAGATGACGAGAAGAAGCCGATTAGATTTTGGGTCAGGTCTGAATCCAGATCTGGCCTATCAGTGGGTACAAAACGTAAAGTGTTCGTCTAGCACAGGTATGCTCTCCATGGAATGCCCTTCTAGTTGAGCTATGTTTCGCTTTTCAGCACCGATGGCGTCGTTTCGTTTTATTCTTGCGACAGGTGTTCTCATTTAAAAACTGCACCGTTCTGCCCGTGCGCACGGGTTGGTCCATTTACTCATGAGGGGTGTTTTGTCATTGTATAATAAATTATAGTGTGGATTTGCTAGACAATACCGATATATTTTAACATGAGGAATTGTAAAAACTAGAGGTTCCAGGGAACCTGAACTCAACTGGTCTATATCAATATGGTTAAAATATGCATAACAGAACCACAAACTATATAGTTTATATGTGCTAAAAATATATGACAAAAATAGGTTTTTCAATATGGCCGCCCTGCCGCACCCATTTTTGGGCGTGCAACACCCAAATGCAATCCCAAACTAGTTTATGTCTTAAAGATGCTGCGTAACAAGTTTCAACAAATTTAATCAATATTTGTGACTTTTAGAGCGTAGACGTCGAATTGTTTACAGACGACAGACAGACAGACAGACAGACAGACGGACCACGGACGACGGACACTGGGTGTCGACAAAAACTTAGCTGGACATAGTCCAGTTGAGTTAAAAATGCATTGTGATTATTGTTGCATTTGTATACATTAAACGTAGTTATTATTCCACTTAACCGAGCTGCTTTTCTACTAATACTAACCTCACCCATCACCCCCTAATTTTCTAATAGTCCTGGCTAGTTAAACATCTTCGGAAAAAGGTTTAAAAAAAAAAATCGATTCATCACGTGACAATACATTCTTTACTCGAGATTGAGCATTCCCTTTACGCCGTGCTTATCACCACTCACAAGGTGATTTGTTTTGTCGGCAAAGTGATACCCCAAATCGATCCCATCTCGGAAGATTATGAACCACCATCGGTGATCACTCGTTATCTCTCATCTCTCGTGATCTCGGGTTGCATGACCTCATTGAGGGTGGGGGGCGGGGGGGGGGGCTATGGTGGGGGGACTAGGGGGTGATGGGGCTAGGGTGGGGGGACTATGGTGGGGCACTATGGTGGGGGAACTACGGTGGGGGACTATGGTGGGGGGACTAGGGGGTGAGGGGGCTAGGGTGGGGGAACAAGGGTGGGGGAATTAGGGTGGGGGACTATGGTGGAGGGACTAGGGTGAAGGGCTAGGGTGGGGGGACTATGGTGGGGGAACAAGGGTGGGGGAATTAGGGTGGGGGACTATGGTGGAGGGACTAGGGTGAAGGGCTAGGGTGGGGGGACTATGGTGGGGCACTATGGTGGGGGAACTACGGTGGGGGACTATGGTGGGGGGACTAGGGGTGGGGGACTAGGGGGTGAGGGGGCTAGGGTGGGGGAACAAGGGTGGGGGAATTAGGGTGGGGGACTATGGTGGAGGGACTAGGGTGAAGGGCTAGGGCGGGGGGACTATGGTGGGGGGACTAGGGGTGGGGGACTAGGGGGTGATGGGGCTAGGGTGGGGAAACAAGGGTGGGGGACTATGGTGGGGGAATTATGGTGGAGAACTATGGTGGGGGGACTAGGGTGAAGGGCTAGGGTGGGGGGACTATGGTGGGGCACTATGGTGGGGGAACTACGGTGGGGGACTATGGTGGGGGGACTAGGGGTGGGGGACTAGGGGGTGAGGGGCTAGGGTGGGGGAATTAGGGTGGGGGACTATGGTGGAGGGACTAGGGTGAAGGGCTAGGGTGGGGGGACTATGGTGGGGCACTATGGTGGGGGAACTAGGGTGGGGGACTATGGTGGGGGGGACTAGGGGGTGGGACTGGGGTGGGGGAACTAGGGTGGGGGACTATGGTGGGGGGACTAGTGTGAAGGGCTAGGGTGGGGGGACTAGTGTGAAGGGTTAGGGTGGGGGGACTAGGGGTGGAGGACTAGGGTGGGGGGCGATTAGGGGGTGACGGGCTAAGGTGGGGGGCCTGTGGGGGTGGGACTATGGTGGGGGAACTATGGTGGGGGACTATGGTGGGGGGGACTAGGGGGGTGGGACTAGGGTGGGGGGCGAGGGTGAATGGCTAGGGTGGGGGGGGACTATGCTGGGGGAACTAGGGTGGGGGACTAGGGGGGAGGGACTATGGTGGGAGAACTAGGGTGGGGGACTATGGTGGGAGGACTAGGATGAAGGGCTAGGGTGAGGGAACTATGGTGGGGGAACTAGGGTGGGGGGACTAGGGGGTGGGGGACTAGGAGCGGGGGGGACTAGGGTGGGGGGACTAGGTGTGGGGGGACTAGAGGTGGAGGACTAGGGTGGGGGGACTAGGGACGTGGTACTATGGTGGGGGGACTAGGGGGGTGGGACTATGGTGGGGGGCACTAGGGTGGGGGACTATGGTGGGGGGACTAGGGGGTGGGACTATGGTGGGGGAACTAGGGTGGGGGACTATGGTGGGGGGACGAGGGTGAAGGGCTAGGGTGGGGGGACTATGGTGGGGGGACTAGCGGTGGGGGACTAGGGGGTGATGGGGCTAGGGTGGGGAAACAAGGGTGGGGGACTATGGTGGGGGAATTATGGTGGAGAACTATGGTGGGGGGACTAGGGTGAAGGGCTAGGGTGGGGGGACTATGGTGGGGCACTATGGTGGGGGAACTACGGTGGGGGACTATGGTGGGGGGACTAGGGGTGGGGGACTAGGGGGTGAGGGGGCTAGGGTGGGGGAATTAGGGTGGGGGACTATGGTGGAGGGACTAGGGTGAAGGGCTAGGGTGGGGGGACTATGGTGGGGCAACTAGGGTGGGGGACTATGGTGGGGGGGACTAGGGGGTGGGACTGGGGTGGGGGAACTAGGGTGGGGGACTATGGTGGGGGGACTAGTGTGAAGGGCTAGGGTGGGGGGACTAGGGGTGGAGGACTAGGGTGGGGGGCGATTAGGGGGTGACGGGCTACGGTGGGGGGACTGGGGGGTGGGACTATGGTGGGGGAACTATGGTGGGGGACTATGGTGGGGGGGACTAGGGGGGTGGGACTAGGGTGGGGGGTGAGGGTGAATGGCTAGGGTGGGGGGGACTATGCTGGGGGAACTAGGGTGGGGGACTATGGTGGGGGGACTAGGGGTGAGGGACTATGGTGGGAGAACTAGGGTGGGGGACTATGGTGGGGGGACTAGGATGAAGGGCTAGGGTGTGGGAACTGTGGTGGGGGAACTAGGGTGGGGGGATTAGGGGGTGGGGGACTAGGAGCGGGGGGGACTAGGGTGGGGGGACTAGGTGTGGGGGGACTAGGGGTGGAGGACTAGGGTGGGGGGACTAGGGGCGTGGTACTATGGTGGGGGGACTAGGTGTGGGGAGACTAGGGTGGGGGGACTAGGGAGTGAGGGGCTAAGGTGGGGGGACTAGGGGGGTGGGACTATGGTGGGGGGCACTAGGGTGGGGGACTATGGTGGGGGGACTAGGGGGTGGGACTATGGTGGGGGACCTAGGGTGGGGGACTATGGTGGGGGGACGAGGGTGAAGGGCTAGGGTGAGGGGACTATGGTGGGGGAATTATGGTGGGGGACTAGGAGGTGAGGGGCTAGGGTGGGGGACTAGGTGGGGGGGGGATACTATGGTGGGGGGACTATGTGTGGGAGAACAATGGTGGGGGGGGTATGGTGGGGGAACTAGGGTGGGGGGGGGAGTACGTGTGGGGGAACAAGGGTGGGGGACTATGGTGGGGGAACGAGGGTGGGAGGACTCGGGTGACAGATATTCACCGGTCGATCTCCCAGTGAGGACGCCATGACCAGGTAAGAGGGGGTTTAGTATGTCGAAGCCTCGAGTAACCAATTACTCCCTCACAGTATTTTTTATATCTTCTTCTTCTTCTCTCCTATGCAGCACACGTGTGACTGTGAGTAACATCATTGGCTGGAGGCACGGCTGTGCCCGCTGACCTTTTCAACTCTCAAACTGCTCTTGCATCCACAATGGACAAAGAGTATGTGCCAGTTCCTGCTGCGCTGAATGTGAGTCAAAAACACGTGTCTCCTGGTGGAATCAACAGAACCTTTTGAAATCCTTATTTCATTCCGTTCTCTTGTAAATGGGAGCTACTGATATACGCAATCTATCTTTATCTCCACCCGACCAAAAGAAAAACATCACCAGCTTAAATAATGCTCCATCTATTTATTTCGCGTACAAAATGGCGGAATTTTAACTCGTGCCCCCCTTACAGTATGCCCCCGAAATGTCCCTCTCCCTTTCCTTCTCCCGCCACTCCTTCCATCCCTATAATTATGGGTTTATTTTTAATGCTTTTCCTTTTACCCCAACCCACCATCCCGGATATAGTATGCTCGTTAAACCAGTTGAATGGCCATTGAGGTCACCATGCTGTTTGACCCCACCGACCACTTCCATTGATGCATCTTTATATACTTGCTTGCTTTATATACGAGCCAACGCCAATTCAAATGAAAACTACAATTTGAGAGCAAATTGGTGGAACTCAGCAGTAATTCTGCGCGTGCGCACGTGCGTGTGTGTGTCTCTGTGTGTGTGTGTGTGTTATTGTGTGTCTCTGTGTGTGTCTGTGTCAGTGTTTGTGTGTGTGTGTGTGTGTGTGTGTGTGTGTGTGTGTGTGTGTTTGTGTCTGTGTGTGTTTGTGTGTCATTGTGTGTTTATGTCTGTGTGTGTCAGTGTGTGTGTGTGTGTGTTGTTGGTTGTTGTTTCCATTTGTGGGTTTCAGGAGGTGGATCGGAGTCCTCCCAGGACCCAGGACATCTATCTCCGCTTCGTTAAAGGATCACGGTTCATGGACCAAGCTGTTCAACTTTTCAGAGTTTTGTTCCAAGGGATTGTCATCTTTTCAGGATCGTCACCGAACCCCGGATTGTCTCCAGTTGTCGTTCATTTGTGGTAATATTCCCAGGGATGGTTTTTTAAATCTCAGTGAGGTTCTTCTTCATCATTCCTGTTGCTCCCATTATCACTGGAACAATTTCGATGCTGTTCAGCTTCCAAGATCTCTTGACCTCATTTTTGAGGTCCTGGTGTTTGGTCATTTTCTTGATTTCTGCGTTGTTTAGGCCAAAATTATTGGGTACTGATATCTCAATCAGCATTGCTGTCTTTTCTTTTTTGTTCCTGAGTAAAATGTCCGGACGCAATGCTTTGTTTTCTACGTTCACGCTCGATTAAATCATCAGGTCGTACATGAGCATGACGATCTCATTTTCAATGATTGCCCTTGGTTCGTGTTTCCATGAGTTTTCTGGTTCTGGGATGTTAAAATTTTGCAGATATGCCAACGAATCATTTTGCATGCTTTGTTTTGCCGTTGTGTGTAAAGTTGTTCTGATAGTTTTTTGCATCCAGGTGACTCGCAGGTGACTCGTACTTTCTGTTTTTGTCTTGCAAATTCTACACTAGGGAATCTGTCCCACAATCTTTTTAAATCCATTGGTGTAGTGTCCTTGATCTCGGGCATTTATTATGATTCGTTCGCCGTCCCAGTTGAGCTGACCTCTTCTTAGCCATTCCAATGAGCCTTCTTTGTCTATCCCCACTCTGTCCAATTCTTTTTTTGTATTTTCCTCCTCTTTTGTCATTCTCCCAGTTGTTGGTGTATATTTCTTGATATTTCTTTTTATATGTTTATTTTGTCTTTTATGCAATTGTTGGGGCTGTATTTGTTGCCGTTTTATTTTCCTGCGCGGCATCTTCTATTTGCATCTGTTTTTTTTTTTTTATTCTTTGCAAGTTGAGTTTGGGATATTTTTTCAGGTTTGTTGCGTTTATGTTTGTTTACAATGTGAATCCGATGGTCTGTTGAGCATTTCACACACTCAGCTAGTCCAACACTATTCCATTGATGGTGTGCATGTGTGTGTGCCAGACAGTCTGCCACTCAGGGCCCGACAGACTGTGAAAACGCATCAAATGATATTACCCTTTATTCACAAAGGAGAGAGAACGATTGCCTGTCATGGGCGTTATTAAAGTTTGTGAGGCTTGTTAATGACGTGTCTACTTGAGAAATGAAGTGCACTCTTTTTCATCAATGACTAATTTGGGACACTACTGTATAATTCCAATTATTTTGTAAATATGCTCCTCCAACCCTCATTTCCCCCAACGTCTCGCATTACCCCCCACTCATATCTCGATTAAACAACCACCGAGGGTAAGGCACATGACATGTTGAACACTAAGTGGTCTTCATGCAGGACTACGCAGGCTCTAAATGCCTTCCGAGAAAGAGAGAGAAGAAAGGAGGCTCAGAGAGGAGGAGGAGGCGGGTGGAGTGGGGGTAACAGTCGGTGTCACCACTGAGCCCTGCAGCAGAATCAGAGGGAATTGGGCCACGTGATCACATCCTGCAGAAACATGTTTCATGAAAGGAGAAAAACCTGAGCGGTCATCACCTGACAATAAACGAACAGGTGGAAGGTGAAGGCTGATTTTTACACCCATATTTACACCCTGACTTTTGATCGTTTCTGTGGCTAAGAACCCATGCCAGACAGTTGGTGGAGCATTACTGCCTAGCAGCCATGGGGGAATCGAACCAACACTGCACCAAGGCTTTTAGCCATTCGACCCAGTGGCTCAACTCAGCTTCCTCGATCAATATTTTCCTTTTCTGGTCCTATTATTCTCTTTCTTCCTCAATTTGTACCAAATTGAGCTGAACTTACAAGACTGCAGTGTTTATGCCTCATGTGCCCGGTTGTACCCAACTATAAAGGTTGGCAATGAATACAAAGCGACCTTCTCCTCTACGCAAGTGTACAGGTTGTGTTAAAGATGTTTGACTTGTTTGGCTCAAAAAAGATTGCACAAATATGGCGAATTAAATCACATTTCTTGAGAAAACAAGGAAATAACGGAAAAGGAGATTTAACTCCCATCATAATTCCAGAACTTGGGAAATAAACTGGCATTTTCCTGTTTTGCCATATGTGAGAATTGAAGTCAAATTTTCTGTATATTCCCAGTTTTGCAGGATTCAGAAGAGCACTAACCTTTCACGTGGATCCACAGGTTGTGGTTGACTCAAATCCATGTGCTGCTGCCTGTAAAGCACCAACCAAAAGCAAATGAAGCTTCGTTCAAAAGTTTCAGCTGAAAAACAAAATGGCGAGGGAACATGATATCCCTCTTGGTCACATTGGAATCCATCTCATTGCACTGGGATTTGAAAATTTTAACACCAATTCCAAGTTAATGTCCTCACTCAAAAGGGTTTTGACACTTTCAATCCCCAAAAAGCTTAAATGGACCAAGCTGAGATCATACACGGTATGTTCCAATTCCCATCTGCCTCAAGGGCTGGCCGAAGGTGAGATAAGGTACAGTCTGATCCAACTCCCATTTGATCAAAGGTTGGACCACACATGGCTTGCTTAACCTCCCATCTGCCTAAGTGGTGGATTAAACGAAAATCATGCATGGTGTATTCCAACTCTCATCTTCAAGTGCTCAACCAAGCCAAGATCATGGATAATGTGTTCAAACTCCCATCTGCCTCACGTGCTGGACCAATTGAGATCATACATGGTGTGCTCAAACTCCCATCTGCCTCACGTGCTGGACCAAATGAGATCATACATGGTGTGCTCAAACTCCCATCTGCATCATGTGCTGGACCAATTGAGATCATGCATGGTGTGCTCAAACTCCCATCTGCCTCAAGTGCTGGACCAATTGAGATCATGCATGGTGTGCTCAAACTCCCATCTGCCTCACGTGCTGGACCAATTGAGATCATGCATGGTGTGCTCGGACTCCTATCTACCTCAAGTGCTGGACCAATTGAGATCATGCATGGTGTGCTCGGACTCCCATCTACCTCAAGTGCTGGACCAATTGAGATCATGCATGGTGTGCTCCAACTCCCATCTGCCTCACGTGCTGGACCAATTGAGATCATGCATGGTGTGCTCGAACTCCCATCTGCCTCACGTGCTGGACCAATTGAGATCATGCATGGTGTGCTCCAACTCCCATCTGCCTCACGTGCTGGACCAATTGAGATCATGCATGGTGTGCTCCAACGCCCATTTACCTCAAGTGCTGGACCAATTGAGATCATGCATGGTGTGCTCCAACTCCCATCTGCCTCACGTGCTGGACCAATTCAGATCATGCAATGTGTGCTCCAACACCCATCTGCCTCACGTGCTGGACCAATTGAGATCATGCATGGTGTGCTCCAACTCCCATCTGCCTCACGTGCTCGACCAATTGAGATTATGCATGGTGTGCTCCAACTCCCATCTACCTCAAGTGCTGGACCAATTAAGATCATGCATGGTGTGCTCCAACACCCATCTGCCTCACGTGCTGGACCAATTGAGATCATGCATGGTGTGCTCCAACGCCCATCTACCTCAAGTGCTGGACCAATCGAGATCATACATGGTGTGCTCCAACTCCCATCTGCCTGAAGGGTGTTTTTATTTGTCTTGTAATGAAGGCTTATGGGGGAGCTTGTACATTTAACAAGCACACCACAAATACATCGATAGTGTTCTTTTACATGAATATGCAATGAACAAACATTGTATATGGTTTTAAACCTCAGGGCCTTGCAATGCGAGCCAGGAGTTGAGATGGAGATGCGAACAGGTATTCAGATCAAACGCGATGCAAGATGGAGGACAGGCGACCCAAGGAGGACAGAAAAGGTGTTACATCATTTAAAACAAACAAGAGGCATTCGATCCATGACTTTTATTATTTTCTTCCAAAAACTTACAAATAAGCACGTGTAACGTAGCGTAAGTGCACGAAGTGCACGAACCACGTTGAGTGAATGCAGCGGCTTCAGCTATCATGCATGATTATGTCGAGGCAGGTGTTGAAAAATAAATTATTTGCGCAACCCACTCGGAGCTCCACGGAATGTCACATCACCACATCCGAGGTGCGGGAAAGGAATCAAAACAGGTGCACGACAGGTGTCTTTCCGGCTCTCGTACTGGGAATGCCGAGGGGTGAAGGGAAGACATCAATATTTTGGCAGAGGGAGAAACTTACTACCACTACTAATAATAATAATAATAATAATAATAATAATAATAAAATAAAAAATCAAGGAGGAGGAGGGAGTGAAGGGTGGGGAGAGTACCATTGAAAAATAAAATACAGTTTAAAAAATATGGTATAAATTACAACAACATTCTTTAGGATAAAAACAAAGACCAGTGAGTGTCCGTGTGGCATCACAATGGAGGTTGTTGCGAACCGTACATACAATTACGAGGCATGCAATATTGGAACTGAAATGATGATGTTACGATTTTAGCAACACGCCACACCACCTTCTTCGACCGTTCGGTCATTACTATTCAAAATGGCTCTTATTCAGACGCGAATGGCTCGCAGGTGAGTGCAGAGGGCTACATCTCCCTTCACAGACTTCACTTCATGGAAGATCAAAATAAATGGGAATGGGAGCGGAATACTGAGCCTTTAAATCCAGAGCCTCTGAATCTGCATTCAGAATTCAGGGAAGCAGATGCTTTCAGGAAGTTACGAAGATTCTCTAATTAGGAAAAAAGCAAATTCACAGCATCTGATCGAAAACGTAACACTACCGGTACGCTAAACGACAACAACGAAAATGAAACAGTACCGTGTTGTTCAGGGTGTACATCAGTACATAACCCATTCACATGCAAATGCCCACTTTAATAACTGGCATTTAAAAAAAAAAAAAAAAAAATCCTAATATTTCATTCTTAAGGTGAGCGTGCCTCAACACGCTCACCTGCACACCTTTTTGTCGAATCGGTTTGTATTCCTCAAGTGATGCTTCCTGCAGCACGTGTGTGCGACAGACCACAGTTATTTACAAATGCTATACAGACATAGAGGAGGAAGAAATCAATGCCCAAGAATGCACGAAGAAAAGCTACGTCACTTCATCATCATCCGAGCAGTAATCACGACCCTGAAAGAAAAAGGTAGGGGAAAGGGGACCAGATCAGGGTTTTGTGTGGGGGGTTTAAATCACATAAAGTCAGGTCAGTAGCACAATGGCATTCACACCTTGATTCCGTCATTGACGAATGAAGATATGCATTCGCCAAATGGAAAAAAAAAAATTCAAACAAATCTAATTCTAAGGCGACGTCATCATTGTAAGCACATCCCTTGAAACTTGACAGTCAATGAAAGAAAATGTTTGCCAGTCGTGGGAGTGAATTGGACTAAACATTGAAACCATGACAAAATGTCAAGGACAATAAAAATAAATAAAAGAGCTATCTGCAATTGGACCTTGTTTGGAGACATCTTGCAAAGCAGCAGCAAACCGAACATTCAATAAAGGGACGGCATAGGTATAGGGAGTATCCCAAAGGAAGAGCGCTCAAGACATTTATCTCTATCTAGGGCTGGCAGGAGAGCTCAGTGGTAGTGCACTCGCCTTCGAAACATTTAGACAACCGACTAGACCGCTACCCTGGTCATATAGGGCGGTCTAGACGCTGGCGGTCAACCATTGAGTACCCCGTCTGCGAGATGGGACGTCAAAATTAGGTAACCGTCTACCAGTTGCTGGTGGTGGACTATGGTGCCTTTTGCAAAGAGTAGGCCATTGTGTGCCGACATTGGCAAATTTCCTGTTTTCTGGATAGGCGAAGGAGAATCACATCAGTGTAATCCTTGTCACGAGACTGCTTCAGCAGATTTGGAGCTGCCCTAAAGCAGGGCGCTAAAGAGATGAAGATGGTCAATCAGAGGTCTTTATTTTTGCATTATTGTGTTAGCTCAGAGCATTCGGAGCTAGCACAGTAATGATTCAGGAAAAATGTCTAGTGTGGGTTTGGTGTCCCTCAGAAAAGGGCAAGTTCAACTGTTTCCAGGATATTTTTGCATCAGAATTTTATATTTGGAAAACAATGAAAGGACCATTGTGCACTGGTACTCTGGCCAAAATTCCAACCTCCTGTTCCGCAGCATTACTCAATGTTGCTCGACTGGTACATCGAGGTATGGCAAGTGATGTCAAGAGAGAGAGGTCGTGTGGTTGGAACATGCAGGGTCACCAAAATTCCTTCATGCAACGATTAAGTGCACCGTTTCTGGAAATGTGCTCATCATAACTCCAATGGTTCACAGACAATTACGATAGATAGGTCATGTCAACAAAGTTAAAGCCTTAACTTGATGACGACCCCCTCCTGAATCCCCAGTATCAACTCAGTGGTTATATTTCCCATCCCCAGTCTCAACTCGGTGGTCTAACTTCCACATCCCCAGTCTCAACTCGATGGTCTAACTCCCCCATCCCGTCTCAACTCGGTGGTCTAACTCCCCCATCCCCAGTTTCAATGCGGTGGTTCGACTCCCCCATCCCCAGTCTCAACTCGGTGGTCTAACTCCTCCATCCACAGTCTCAACTCGATGGTTTAACTCCCCCATCCACAGTCTCAACTCGGTGGTTCGACTCCTCCATCCCTAGTCTCAACTCGGTGGTCTAACTCCCCCATCCCCAGTCTCAACTCGGTGGTCTAACTCCCCCATCCCCAGTCTCAACTCGGTGGTCTAACTCCCCCATCCACAGTCTCAACTCGATGGTCTAACTCCCCCATCCCGAACTCCCCCATCCCCAGTCTCAACTCGGTGGTCTAACTCCCCCATCCCCACTCTCAACTCGGTGGTCTAACTCCCCCATCCACAGTCTCAACTCGGTGGTCGAACTCCCCCATCCCCAGTCTCAACTCGGTGGTTCGACTCCTCCATCCGCACTCTCAACTCGGTGGTCTAACTCCCCCATCCCCAGTCTCAACTCGGTGGTCTAACTCCCCCATCCCCAGTCTCAACTCGGTGGTCTAACTCCCCCATCACCAGTCTCAACTCGGTGGTCTAACTCCCCCACCCCCAGTCTCAACTCGGTGATCTAGCTCCCCCATCCACAGTCTCAACTCGGTGGTTCGACTCCTCCATCCGCACTCTCAACTCGGTGGTCTAACTCCCCCATCCCCAGTCTCAACTCGATGGTCTAACTCCCCATTCCCAGTCTCAACTTGATGGTTTTTCAGGATTCACCAGTCTTTTAAAAGTGGAAATTAGATTTTGTTAAAATTCACAGTGCCATTTAAATGTTCTGAAGAACATTTCTGAACTCATTCTGACACAGGATAACCGTGATTGATAATTTAACATAAAATGTGTTGCTTTGGCAACTCCAGCTGCCAAGAGCAGAGAGCAAGACAGGCATGTCACAGCTATAATACCATATATCTGCAAGTCCATTTAAACCATGCAAGTGTGAGGCTGGTTGGCTCAGCGAATATAAAGCAATATGAAAAAATGCTGATATTTCAAGGGAAATCTAAAGTCTGACAGCCATAATAACAACAATGATGCAAAGATGTACGGGCACACGAGGCAATCTTGGAATCGGTGCTCAATAACATGCCGTGAAAACGCCTCCTTACCTTCTCTATCTTCTCATCCAACATTCTGAAGAACTCGATTTGACTCTCCGAAAGATGCAAACTGAAGAAGAAAAGGAGAGAATGTTGGGTTCATTCCCCAATTTTGTGCACGATAGAGAGGTAGTGTGAGGGCATGCCGAGTGTGAAGATCCTTACTTTGCTCTAGCTCCGTGTATTGCATTTGGAGATTCTCTGTTGATTGATTTTATGGCACCAAATATCATCTGTTACAAAAAATGGAAAACAAGGAGTTGGGACAACACAAGTACAAACAAAATGAAAAAAAAAATCCCCCCCAAAAAATACTATCAAGCAAGACCAGAAAATAGTAAGAATATCATCGCTAATTTCAACACGCAAATAGCGATCTGCGTGGGTGGCAAAGGAAGTAGGAATATATATAAATGACCTTAAATGGTGGTTGATCCGCTTGGGATAAAAGGAGAAAACTCATGTTTCAGGCCTTACCCTTCATCTGAGCAAAAGAGAGAACCAGTTTTCCTTTGCTCCACGAAGGGTAATGACCCAAAACGTCAGTTTTTCCTTTTACTCAGGGCGGATCAACAACCAATTAAAGTAATTTTTATCGATTCAGAAAATAGTAGTAAAAAAAATTAATGACGAGCGCTATTAATTTCTTCATTTTTGTTTCTTCTTCAACCTCTCGAATTATCTAGAAGTCCAAATTGCTGCACCAAAGCTGATGGTCGTGTGACAATCCATATTCAGACCACATGACCGGTGGCATAAAAAATATATAATTATTCACTCACATCGGGTCATAGACCAGATATATGAAGTTTCAGATAATGATTATGATTCAAGCAATTATGGCTTGAATGCCACTTAGCCGATGATTTCATCGTTATCCCTATATATATATATATATATATATATATATATATATATATATATATATATATATATATATATATATCTATATATATATATATATATATATATATATATATATATATATATATATATATATATATATATATTGTTGCGAATATGGAATTTGGCCTCCATATCCGCTTGTAAATATTCCCCTATTTTCTCCAATACTCCCCAACTTTCCCCAATCCCCCATTCCCTAGTCCCATTGCATGTAAATAACAATCAGTAGAGCCGACCTTCCCCTTATTCCCCCATTAAATGTCGTGCCCAGGTCCACCGCACCACACGTAGACAACTTTCGGACATCTTCCTAGTTATTCTTAATCTATGTCAGTTAAGGCCTCGTTTCCATTAATTATGACTCTTCGTTGCACCAGAATGTGATTATATGGCATCAGTAGTGAGTTTAGGACCTTTCCCATACCTCCTCCCATCTTCTTCCCCAAACAACAACAATAACAACAACAACAACAGAGGAGATGGCGGCGGAGCGGGGGAGGATGCGTCCTCACACCGGCTCGATTAGCTCCAGACCATGCGCTCCACGGGGTTACCCCGAAGGGGCTGGCTGTCAGCTCCTCGTCGGGGGCGGAGCCAGTAACCCCCCCCGCACGCACCCAATGAGAAGCAACGTGCCGATTCCACGAGGCGGAGCTAACGAGCCGAGGGCGTGTCACTCCCCGCCGGATATACGCAGCCGCTTGCCGGACGTGACGTGAGATGCGCCCCCAGCTTGAGACGACAAGACGCCACCTCGAGCGCTGAGAGACCTCCTGCATCTTTTGGGCCGCGCCATCCTGTCCCTGAGCACAAGGTGCACCTTGTGCTGGCCATCGAATACCCGCTTTCCTTGTCATCAATCCCCGTGTGAGTCAGTTTTTGTCCTGTTTCTCTGTGGTCTGTCGGGAATAATATAAGGTTGTGTCTAAGTGCCTGTCTTCCTATGATGTACCTCTCGTCCCTGTAATCTGACCTTCCGCACGAATATAACCTCCTCCGGAGGTCTTGAGAACTGAACCCCTGGTGTCGTATTGTGTCATTATAACCCAGCCGGGTGTCTTCTCTTTCCTATTGAGCCAGCGTAGCGCGGCTTCGTCGACGTTCGAGTACAATCGGGTAATTTGTGCGGACGCGACGGCCATTCCGCTCGGCCCACCTTAACATCAAAGTCGTGTCTGTAACAATTGGTGTCGGGAGTGAGATTCGAGGCCCGACCAAATTTTGAAAAAAAAAAAAACGAATAGAGGAAAAAAAAAATTTGGTCAAAATTTGGAGCGGCCGAAATTTGTTTTGTTTTACGAAACTCGAATTTTGCAAGTCGCGCTATGGCGGATCAAGACGGCTGGGGTCCGGTAGGGGAGAGTGAAGCAGGGTCGGTCCAGGACCAAAATGAGGGACAGGAGGAGAGCGAAGCAGTGAGGGCGGCAGGTTCGCAAAATAGCGCCGTCACGCACGAAGAAGCGGGCGCGCAAAATGGCGCCTCGCTGGTCACCGCGCCCGCGACCGTGGCAGCGCCCCTGGTGGATTCGAACCTTTTCCTCCTGCAAATGAGGGCCCTTATGGAACAAATGGTGGGAATGAGGGCTGATAGTGAGCAAATGAGGGCTGATAGTGAGCGGTTGGGAAACCAAATGGGGGTAATGAGGGACGAAGCGAGGGGTACCAGTGAGGGGTTAGACAATAATTTTAAGGGTTTAGACAAGAAATTTGGGAAGTTAGACGACAAATTTGAGGGGTTAGACAACGGGATAAAAGAGGTGAAAAAGGGGTTAATGGGGGTAGAAAATAGAATGGCTGCCCAGGAGAATCAGATAGAGGGAGTGAAAAATGGGTTAGAGGGGTTAGAAAACAGGATGGAAGGCAAATTGAGGGACATGAGGGACCAAGCGGAAAGGGAAGTTAACCAAATGGGGCAGCAGATAGAGGGGGTCAGAATGGGGGTAGAAACCAAACTGGATGCTCACAGGGAGGAAATGGAGCAGATGAGGGTGGCATCTGGGCAGGAGATGCAAGTGATGGGAGAGGAGATCAGAAGAGGAGTGAGTGAGGAAGTCGGAGGAGTGCGCGAGGAGGTGAGGCACTGTGAGGAGCACATGGAAAAGGAGGTGAGAAAGGCGACTGTAAAGTTACAGGGGGGCATAGAGGTCCTGACGCAGGAGGTGGAACAGCTGACGGAGGGACAAAAAGAACTAACGGAGCAGGTTCAAAGGAACACTGCGGTATTAGGAGGGTTAAAAGTGACACAGAAAGAACTAAAAGACGACTTGATAGCGACAAAGAGGGAATGTCAGATGGTACGTGAGGGACTGACAACGAGGTTGGACGAGGTGATAGAGGTAATGGAGACGAAGGACCGGCAGGTGAGGACGCACATGGAAACGGTCAAGGTAGCCTTGGAGGACGAGCTTGAGGAGACGTACCGGGGAATAAAAGAGGTGAAGCACAAATTAGAAGAAGTGGAAGAAGGGATGAGCGAAATTAAGAAGCGACGGAGAGGGGATAAGAAAGAAATAAAAGAGGAGATAAAAGAATTGGTCCAAAGTCTGTGTTTGGATCGTGATGATGTGCTCATTAACCGGATGAGGGATTCGCAGGTGATGGGGGAGAAGCGAAGAGGAAGAGGACCCGGTGTAAGTGGTGACCAATATGGTCGTGCGTATGAAGCGCCAGGGGATTTAATAAGCTTGGGGGTCGAGATAGACCCGGGTGTTCGTGAGAGGCCGTTGGTGAAGTGTGCGACAGGTCTGGTGTGCGAAAATGGAGGTGTGCGAGAAAGTCCGACTCTGGGGTGTGTGAGGAAAAAGTGCGTGCCAAGGAGTGAGTGTGCTGGCAAGAGTGAGTCGGTCGTAGCGCATGTGCGAGGGGGCACATGGAAGCGTGGTGTGGTGAGTGTTACAGAGGGTGTGACGGGAGAGTGTGCGCAGGAGTGTGCGCGAGAAAGGTGTGTGACGGACAGGTGCATGAGGAAAGAGTGCGCTGTCAGAAGTAAGGAAGAGTGTCCACCTGTGGTGAGTGTTACAGAGGGTGTGACGGGAGAGTGTGCGCAGGAGTGTGCGCGAGAAAGGTGTGTGACGGACAGGTGCATGGGGAAAGAGTGTGCTGTCAAGAGTAAGGGTGAGTGCGCTGTCAGGAATGGAGGTGAAAGTAGTGAGAGTGACATGGAGCGTGAGTTAGTTGTGACAGGTGAGCGAGGATGTACACCTGGGATGGAAGGATGCACACCTGGAATGGTAGAGCGTGAGTGGGAATGCACGCTGGAGTTGGTGGTGAGGCACGTGGTTGGGTGTGCGAATGAGGGCACACCTGTGATTGTCACAGAGGAGGTGACCGAGGAGGGGGTGCGAAGCGGTGTATTGGTGAGGTGTGCGAGCGACGAATGTGTGCCAAAGTGTTCGGTGGTCAGGTGTGTGACCAAGGCTGTGAGTGGAATGAGGGTACCTGGGTGTGTAAGGAAGGGTACGAGGAGCATGGGCACAGCTGGATGTGTGAGCAAGGAACGGGCTGCGGGATGTAAGCATGCAGGTGAAGCATCGACGTTAGACGGGGTAGAGTTTAGAACGACTTATAGCCGAATCGGGCCCTCGGTGCGTGCTGGGCCTCGCTTTGAACGGCCGCGTCCGTGCTCCACCAGGCGGAGCGGGTGGCAGGATAGGAAGGGTCGTCATGGCGACCACTTTTTGGTGAGACGTGCCTGCAGGTCTAGATCGGGGCATTGGATGGCTCCACGCCGAGGTGGTGCGTGGGATCTCGGCACGGGTAAGCCCCCGTCCCTGCACCGAGTGCCGGACGCATCCAGCCGCTGGCACAAAACAACCAGCATCCATTGCTTGGCTTTACGAAGCCGGGCTTTGGACAGGGATTGGCGCACCGAGAGGTATTAGTGAGTCGACTGGGTGGTGAGGTTAGTGTTTTGGACCCAAAATTAGAGAAAAACAAAATTTGATGATTGGCAAGGGATTGGCAGTAGTGATTGGCAGATGATGAGTAGTGATTGGCAAATTTTTGATTTGTTGAAATTTGATGTGCAAAATTGGTAGTGAGAGACCCCCGATGTGGTGGGATGGCAAATCCACCATCCTTCCCATGAGGTGGGGGCAAAGGAGCAATAGCTTATGGGGTGTATGGCAGTGAAAACTAGCCCGGGTGGGTTAGGATATGGTGTGTAGGGATCTAGCGAAGATGACCTTAGGTAACGTTAAGGTTAGTTAGTGACTGATACCTGTAGTGGGGACGCAGGTAGATTAGTGTGGATTATAATGACGAGGGAGCGCAATAGTTTAAAGGGACGACTGGGAAGCGCAAGTTTCAGAAGGGAGTAGTTAGCTGAGATGATGCCGTGTTTGTGAGAATTGAACAGGTGTGATTGCACAGGTGTGCAACTGGACAGGTGTGTGGAGCAGTGTATGAGTAGTGAGTGTGTGGATCAGCGCGAATGCGCTTGGGGAGAGAAGGGTGCAGGTGGCACCAGGTGTGAGAGCACAGGGTGCAGGTACAGGTGTGTGGAGAGAGTTGGAGTGAGTGGTACGGAGTGGTGTGCATGGTGCGAAGGTGTGGATGGGGGAAGAGTGGACCCCTTTCACGAGTACCCGGGGCGGGTAGTGTAAGTGTTAGGTAGAGGGTGCAGGTAAATTGTGGTTGGATATTGGCATTTGTGGTGCGGTTGCAGAATGGTGTTGTGAATGGGTGCATTAGTGTTGTGGAAATGGCTGGGCGTGTAGCCTGTTAGTGTGTGTAGTTGGTTGGGCACTCCACCACTGTGAGGATGTCGGCCAGGTGAGGCCGCAGGTGGGCTCTGGGAGCCGGTAGAGTTGTGGGTGGGGCCCGAGGATCCGGAGGATGGACCCGGGTAGCCCAGTGCCAGAGAGGGCACCGAGTGGGGAGAGTGCCAGAGGGCCTTCCCCAGGTAGTTAGGTTAGGGCAAGGAGCAGGTAAGTTCGGAGGCAACTGCAGTGGTGGAGGTGTGCAGGTGGGTAGACCCACTGGGAGAGGTACACGCCGCAGCCCAGAAATTGTGCGAGGGCACCGGGAGATGAATCGGGGGAGTGAGACCCCAAATTGAAGAGCACCACAGTTTGGCCAATGGGAATTGGTTTTTAGAACCCATAGTGTAAGAGGGCCAATGGTTTGGCCGGAGAAAGACCCCGGGTAGTGTAAAGTTGTTAAAGTCATTTAGGAAATAGTTAGGATTGATGAACCTGTCGCACCATACGCAGCCACTTACCTGTGGTGATGATGATGACTCCACACCTGTGTTTTCTTTGTTCTGTGTGCAGGAAATGAGATTGCTGTGAGGATTTGTGAGACGCATCACGACGTGGATGAGACATTGGGGTGATTCCATCTCTCCCTCCCTAGGAGGGACTGATGATGAATTGGTAATGGCAAATTATGATGTTGAGTTGGAGATGGCAAATTTTGATGAGAGTTGAAAATGGCAAATTTGATTGGTTAGGAGGGAGAGAAGACGAATTTGGTTTATGGGAGGAACGGGGAAGACAGTAGGGATGTTTTTTGATTTGTAAAGTAGATGTTTATGGGTAGTGTTGTGTTTTGTGGATACAGTAAGGGGTAAGGGAGGGGCCATGTAGGTTACCTGGTGGGGGGGGGGGGCGTACGATAGGAACGTACCTGTCTCACCTGGTTCCCATGTGCCCCCAGTGTGCATTACCTTATATTGCGTGCACTTTTGCGCCCTTACCACCTTACTCACTTGTTTCTTCTTTTGTCTCCCACCTCCGAGGATCTGGCTTTGGGGTAGAGAGAGAGGAGAGAGAGGTGCTGGCTACGCAGTTGTGGGCCTGCACTTTCGCTGTTGGCTGCCTGGATCGATACACCATATGGACCGCAATGTTTGTGGCCACCCACAATGGACCGCAGTTCGTTTGCGGCCAAGCACCACCCGGGGATGGACCTATGGGTCAACGTGGCACCTATGCCATAAAGGTGAACCACTGTTAATTAACACCAAGTGCACCACAAGAAGAGCAAGAGACACCTGCAGGGTTAGGGGTTGTCGAATTTATTTTTATTCCAATGAACAATGGTGACTGCACCGATTGGTGGTGGGGTGGTGCTTTTGATGCTCGGGAAGGGTGCTCTGCACGTTATTAAAGGCCGTCGGCCACAGAGCACTCGTGGGTTGGTGTATCGATGCTGGCAAGCGCGCTCTCTCTCTATGCATAACATCTGCATGTGTCCCTCCAAAAACAGGTCCTGGATCGTAGTGTAAATAGCAGCGTAGTCTTGTAAATAATGCTCCCTACCGGCTGTATGTTTAGTTTGAGAATTCTTTCCGGATTCGGTTATCCTGTGGGTGTGTTTCTGTGAGGAGAAGGGTGCAACGTCGCAGGGGGACATATTTACTCATTTGTGAATATCTGTAAAACTGTCGCACTCAGGGTAGAGTTAATAGTAGAGGGAACTACATTGCGTGCCACACTAAAGTAGGTAAAAATTTATCGGGTCGGGACGCCCCGAGGGTAGAGAAGGGTGCAATGTTGCGAATATGGAATTTGGCCTCCATATCCGCTTGTAAATATTCCCCTATTTTCTCCAATACTCCCCAACTTTCCCCAATCCCCCATTCCCTAGTCCCATTGCATGTAAATAACAATCAGTAGAGCCGACCTTCCCCTTATTCCCCCATTAAATGTCGTGCCCAGGTCCACCGCACCACACGTAGACAACTTTCGGACATCTTCCTAGTTATTCTTAATCTATGTCAGTTAAGGCCTCGTTTCCATTAATTATGACTCTTCGTTGCACCAGAATGTGATTATATGGCATCAGTAGTGAGTTTAGGACCTTTCCCATACCTCCTCCCATCTTCTTCCCCAAACAACAACAATAACAACAACAACAACAGAGGAGATGGCGGCGGAGCGGGGGAGGATGCGTCCTCACACCGGCTCGATTAGCTCCAGACCATGCGCTCCACGGGGTTACCCCGAAGGGGCTGGCTGTCAGCTCCTCGTCGGGGGCGGAGCCAGTAACCCCCCCGCACGCACCCAATGAGAAGCAACGTGCCGATTCCACGAGGCGGAGCTAACGAGCCGAGGGCGTGTCACTCCCCGCCGGATATACGCAGCCGCTTGCCGGACGTGACGTGAGATGCGCCCCCAGCTTGAGACGACAAGACGCCACCTCGAGCGCTGAGAGACCTCCTGCATCTTTTGGGCCGCGCCATCCTGTCCCTGAGCACAAGGTGCACCTTGTGCTGGCCATCGAATACCCGCTTTCCTTGTCATCAATCCCCGTGTGAGTCAGTTTTTGTCCTGTTTCTCTGTGGTCTGTCGGGAATAATATAAGGTTGTGTCTAAGTGCCTGTCTTCCTATGATGTACCTCTCGTCCCTGTAATCTGACCTTCCGCACGAATATAACCTCCTCCGGAGGTCTTGAGAACTGAACCCCTGGTGTCGTATTGTGTCATTATAACCCAGCCGGGTGTCTTCTCTTTCCTATTGAGCCAGCGTAGCGCGGCTTCGTCGACGTTCGAGTACAATCGGGTAATTTGTGCGGACGCGACGGCCATTCCGCTCGGCCCACCTTAACATCAAAGTCGTGTCTGTAACAATATATATATACAGTGAAACATTGACTTACGAGTTTAATTCGTTCTGTGACCGAGCTCGTAACTCAATTTGCTCGTTTCTCAAATTAAATTTCCCCATTAAAATGCATTGAAATGCTATTAATCCGTTCCAGCGCCCCAAAAACCACACCAATTTTTTTTTAAATATACAGTATATATAAAAATATCTCGCGCTTTATATTTCACCTGTATGTAGCATACAAGTTGGCAGGATGGCCTGGACTGGAGGTACACACACTTGACTCTAAACTGTCCAGCCTGGGTTTGAATCCCGACCCAGCTATAACCTGTCATGGGTGAATCACAGGCAGGGTGATTCATCAATGTGTGTACCGCTAAACTGGGCGCCCCGTTTGCGTCCCATTAGTTGTAGGATGTTAAGGATCTCACCGTGTTTTCCACAAAGAGAAGGCGAGCTATCGCCGGCACTCTGAACAAGTTGTGGCCTGGCATGCTCTTCTCCTCTGCCGTTATATACGTCCTCCTCGGCATCTTTTTCCAGAAGAGCCCTGTCTCGTCACAGTTGAAGATTTGCTGGGGGATGTATCGTTCGGCTTCTATCAGTTCGGCAAAAGTTATAATAAAATCTTCAGCTGCCTTCACATCCGCCTCACCAAGTCGACAACACGCACACCTCGCTCATGTTTTTCGACGATTGCGTGTTTTATATCCAAGCACATCATCCTCTTCTTCTTCTCATGACTGCCCTTGGCACTCAATTTCTTAGGACCCATGGTTAAAACTAAGAAATTTTCCAAAATAACCAAAATGCGAAAACAAAGCAGCAGCTATATACGGCAGAGATGCTTGCACGGCAAGATAACCACGTGACCTGAACCCACCTGGTGGCGGGTGGCGTAAGCTCCAAAATAACCAAAATGCGAAAACAAAGCAGCAGCTATATACGGCAGAGATGCTTGCACGGCAAGATAACCACGTGACCGGAACCCACTTGGTGGCGGGTGGCGTAAGCTCGTAACTCAGATCTCGGCTCGCATCTCAAAGCAATAAACCGCCCGAACGACGGCTCGTATCTCGGAAAACTCGTAAGTTGGTGCACTCGTAAGTCAAGGTTTCACTGTATATATATATATATATATATATATATATATATATATATATATATATATATATATATATATATATATATATATATATATATATATATATATATATATATTGTTGCAGATATGAGGACTGTATTTTTTTTGATTGTGCTTTATTATTAATATTGGTTATTCTGCGCCTCCTGCCTCCGGAGCTGTGTAAAGGTCAAAGGGCGTCCCATAATTAGTCCATAGAGCACCCACACCACAGCCAATCATAGAATACCCCTGTTCGATAGTTATATCTTATTATGTGTTTTAGGGTAAGGCTGTGTCTCCCATTAATTGAAATACTCCATTGCACCAGTGAAAGAGATAGATTCCCTTCATTCCCACTCCCAAAAACTTCCATTCCCCCTTTTCGTCAATTGCCATTCGCATTGCCAACTGCATTTTGGGCGGTTTTCTCTTCATCTGCCATTGACCACGAGGCAGGGTTGGGGAAGAAAGGCGGGTCCCCACCTCGTCATAGAGGGGAGGAGTGAGTCAGCCCCACTCAACCAACCACGAACAAGGGGTTGGACTTGGAGAGGGTGTGGAGAGAAACATCGAGGAGGTTCGCGAAGGTTGAGGGGCGGGGCCTATATAACCCGCAGGCAGGGCGTGTCCCAAGGAGATGAGATTTTACAGAGAGACGAGAGGGAGTCCAAGGAGTTGAGTCCGAGAGAAGTCCAGAGTTGCGCTGCAGATCGAGCCACCGAAACTTGCACTCACTGCAGATCGAGCCACCGAAACTGCACTCACTGCAGCTCGAGCCACCAAAACTGCACTTACTGCAGCTGGAGCCACCGAAACTGCAGCCACAGCAGCGTGAGGCCTGGACGGCAGTTTGGAGCAGGGCCGCGAAGGAGCGGCGGCTGCCCAACGAGTCGATCGGTTGTAGGACCAGTTGGACCTCCCTATCCCGCCAGCCATCCATCTCCCGCCAGTCCTATCATCATTCCCCGCGTGAGTCTGTCCATGTTTGTTCTGTCCCTGGGTTAATTAAGACTGTAGGTAAGCTAGCGTTGCACTGTGTATCTAATCTCGTCTGTAAATAAACGTGACTGCTTTCTTCCTACTTATATGTGTAAATAATAAATCCAATTACTCTTCTGTACGTCTTCTCGTCTTATTCCTTTTCCTCTTTGTATTCGGTCGCTTTAGAGTTTTCCCGATTGAACAGCGGTGGCGCGATCCGGCCAAAGTTTGGGGCAAATCGGGTATTAATCAAGGAAGCACTGTTCGGTCGCGGTAATACCACCGCTCGGTCAAAATAACATCTTTAACCGCGTCCGTAACAATATATATATATATATATATATATATATATATATATATATATATATATATATATATATATATATATATATATATATATATATATATATACTGTATATATATATATATATATATACTGTATATATATATATATTATATATATATATATATATATATATTATATATATATATATATATATATATATATATACAGACTTGGCATTTAATATGGAATATTTTTTTGTGGGGGTGAACTTACTTTTCAAGATGACTTAGAACCAAAAGTTCATTGGAATTATGTTGAAATTATTCTAGATTTTGTTAATGTGACCTTTAAAAGAAACAAAAACCACATTTGACATTTCGAAGCAAATAAATTGATCCTTGAAAGTGATGTAAACTGATATCGAACTCAATTCACGGACAGTACTGTGTTAAACTTCTGTGCGTTTTCCAGAAGTATCTCTTTATTTTGCACATTAGCCAAAATTTTTTTTAAACAAAAACAAAAGTTAAATTACGACTGGGATTACGGACAGTAAAATTACAGTTCAGTACTTCGTGTAACCCCCACGAGCATTCAGGAGAGCACGTACATGTTGAGGCCTGCTGTTCACGAGATTTGCCAAGGTTTGGACAGGAATCACTTGCCATGCAGTTACAATAGCCTGCTGCAATTCACGCACAGAGGCAGGCTGCTGGTCCAAGTTGTCGATTTGACGCGTTAATTCTGCCCACAAGTTCTCTATCGGATTCATATCCGGGGACATGGCAGGCCACTCCATATGCTCTACACCACGGTCAGCAAGAAAGTGTTGGATCATGCGAGCACGATGAGGCCGTGCATTGTCATCTTGGAAGACAAAGTTTCCTCGAAAGGCTGCACGAACAAATGGAAGCAATGTTTCTTCCAGAATGGCCCTGTGCTTGAACTGGGTCAGGTTTCCATTCAGAACAACCAGGTCAGTTTTGCCCCCTGCATGAAAAGCAGCCCAAACGGTCACCCCACCAACTCCAGCTTGGACTCTTGGCACTATACAATCTTCGTTGTAGGCTTCATGCACTTGTCTGCGCACTCGGACGTGGCCATATTGACGATAGACCAGAAATCTAGACTCGTCACTGAAGATCACGTGATTCCAGTGTCCTGGCTGCCATCGACGGTGATCTCTGGCACACTGCAATCGGCGCTGGCGGTGTTATCTGGTCAGACATGGCTTTCTCAGGGGATGCCTGGCACGATAGCCTGCTTGAACCAGTCGTTGGTTGACTAGCCTTCTGGATACAGGCACATTTGTCAGTTGCTGCCACTCAGCCCGAAGCCGATTAGCTGACTTGGTACGGCCATTGCGGACTAATCGGTGCAGCTGGCGATCATCCCTCCTTGTGGTTCTGCGGGGACGTCCTGGCCTCGGTATTGGAGTAGGGACACCCCTCTGAGCATTTCGTTTCAGGATATTTGACACCTGACCTTGATTGATGCCATACTGCCAAGCAATAGCACGCTGTTTCATGCCGGAATTTCGTAAAGCCATCACTAAATGACAAACAGCATTGTCGAGTTGACGGACCATCTCCAGGGGAAGCGGCAATAACTTTTGTAGACCTGCAGCAGTTGTTTTCCACTAATACAGAACGCAACGACCCTTATATACCCGATTGTGAAGCCAATCGTCAAATGTACCTGTCCGTACATTTTGTCACGCCACCTGTGATATAATCCTGTTATTGACTTCTTGCTGCGACAGACAATCAGTCACATGGTTCTTTTAACAAAGAAATCACCGAAGCGTAAAAGAAACTCACCAGATTGATATACCGAGTTCAGAAATTAAACCCAAGTCAAGAAAAAAAAAATATTCCATATTAAATGCCAAGTCTGTGTGTATATATATATATATATATATATATATATATATATATATATATATATATATATATATATATGTATATATATATATATATCCCACATGTGGAGTTGATGATATATGCCAAGTTTCAATTTTTTTTTCTTTGATCGGTTTCAGAGGAAAATATGTCCAATTTTTTTTTCCTTCATTCTAATATGGCTGCCATATGAAGTGACCTATGTCATCAGAGATAATAAGTAAAATATTCTCCATGGGGAATCCCTCCTGTGTTTGAAGTTCCATATCGATCGGACAAGCGGTTGCAGAAAAAATGTTTAAAAGCTAAAATATATAGACATGGACACAGATCATAATCATCGAACAATTGACCAAATAACAGCATTGGAGTATCAGGAAGACACACTGTTACGTGCTCCTCCCCGACCCCTTGGTCACGGTGTACCTCCGAGCCCCAAGAGGAGTCATGGCAGAAAAATGTGTTATTCTGTATGTCAAAGGTCAATGGAGAAGCCACCCCAATTGTTACTCACAAACAAATATTGTATTAAGATCACACAAGAATAACAGTACAACAATAATAGTAATCAAAAAAAAAAAAAAATTACACATAGTAATCAAAAGTACAATCAATATATACCCTATGATGGCACCATCAGTTTCGCAATATATAACTCACTGTGCTCCAAGTGAGCGAACCAAGAACATTCCCAATGTCTCTTATTCCCGGCTTCAAGCCGAAGTTGATTCGCTCCAGCGATCGTCAGATCGATGTCCAATCGAGACCAGAATCCCGTTGGGTTGGCAGTTACAGTCCCTGCTGCCAAAGCTGTGCAAAGGCGCCCTCCAGGCGACTGGGAAATCCAAAGGCGCCCTCCAGGCGGCTGGGAAATCCAAAGGCGCCCTCCAGGCGACTGAGAGATCACACCCTCGGGTATGGACGTTCCACAGCTCACAGTCGGCGACACGCAGACTTTCCACTCAAAAGCCACGTCACACACACACACACCCCAGATCGACGTCTGAATGCGGTGAAAATGGTCGAAACGAGACGAAACCGTGAGCGAAGCGCAAGTTCGGCGCGAGTTAAAATGGCCGACGGCCCGGTCTCGTGGCGCAACGGCACGACGATGATTCTCTCCTGAATCGATCGCAAAACCTGACACACAGGTTAATCTGTCACAGCGATAACCACTCTGTCGCAGGAATCCCTTTCCTGGGAAACCCGAAAGTTCGCTAGTGACTGTTGTTTGCCAACGTTCGCTCCAGACGGCAAATAGCTCGGCTCCTTCTTGTCCGACTCACTCGCTCCGCCTTCTTTTTCTCTTCTCTTCTTCGTCGTCCGGTTCCGGTTTCATTTAAACTAACTTTTTCACCTTTTGAAAACAGTTCATAAACAATAAACCTTTTGACAACAATAATAGTACATGGAATCGAAAATGTTTACAGTAGATGAAAACCACCACAACGGAAGTGACGAATCTGTAACACACACACACACACACACACACACACACACACACACACACACACACACACACACACACACACACACACACACACACAGAAAGAAGAACACACACGGAGACAGACATACAGACAGAAGAACACATGCACACAGACAAACAGAGGAACACACAGACAGACAGACAGACAGTAGAACACATGCACAGACAGACAGAAGAACACACATGCAGACAGACAGCCAGAAGAATACACATGCAGATAGACAGAAGAAGACACACACAGACAGACAGACAAAGAACACACACGGAGCCAAGACAGACAGAAGAACACACAAGTAGACAAGAAAAACAGAAGAACACACATGGAGACAAACACACAGATACACACAAACAGACCCACCCACACAGACACACACACAGAAACACAGTCACAGTCTGGCAACCGCTTCAGGACGAGAGCAACTAGAGTTAGTACCCGCATTCCAATTGTATAAGATAACGTGTAATACTGACTACCACCAGGTGGCAGATATGGCTTGCCGGGCTCAGTGGTGTATTGCTTTTGAGTGTTCACTCTGAGTCTGGAAGGTTGGCTGTTCAAGCCCGACCCCAGCTGAGGCTTACGAAAGGTTTAAAAAACGGTATGTGCTGCTTCCTTACTTAACGCTCAGCATTTAAGGATAGAGCACAAACAAACCATAGGTTGGCAACCATTTCAAAGACTTGATGGGCTGATTAACCTCCTCCTGCACTGAAGATCCTTGTAAGAGAAATCATTATTATTATTATTATTATTATTATTATTATTAGGCTTTCAAACTTACGGACTGAGCTTCATGTGGGTGGCAGATTCGGACTGCTCGGACACAGACAGCATTGCTCACAGTTATAGTTATTATTGTTACATTATATTAAATCAAGATCCGTTAACTGATCTTGCCAGAAAATATAAAACACCCTTCATTCCCTGGCAGGAGCCAATTGCCAGGGTGCAGGTCATGCAGGTTGCAAAGTGTCCCATTCATTCATCCTAGTGGAGCCATTTCAATGGGGCCATTCATCCATGGACTCTGTATTGTATTACTAAAACTTTAAATAAGCAAAGTAAATGGTGGCTCGAATGAAAGTTACTTTTGTTCATATATGTGGGTGTTTTATGACATAATGTTGCCAAATGGCAAGTAGCAGCCAACTGTCATGGAGAACGGCATGAACCGAGATGGCAGTTAATGCAAGTGCCTCGATGAGATGAATAAAACGCATGGTTTCGCTGTGGTGAGATCAAACAGAAATTCGCTCCATATTCTGATGGCGAGTCTCCATTACTCACGCCATGGACACCATGTACACCAAGTGAGTGGTCGACAGCAGACCGGCATGGTGGATGTCAATGGACATTTTGAAGCCAGACCATCGGAGAGCCACTCAAACACAGAAGTGACAAATGCCTTGATCCACGGACGGCACATTTAGCTGAATAACTGTCCATTCGTGTGGGGAATAATCCACCAGCAAAGGAGTTTTGGAAAGTGTGAAAGTATGTTTTCACCCCTATCTGTTTGTTTTTGTCTGTGAACAAGATATCTCAAAAAGTTGTAGACGGATTCGGACGAAATTTGGCGGAGAGGTAGTGTATGAGACAAGGACGAAATGATTAGATTTTGGGGATGATCCGGATCCGGTTCGTATAATTTTTAAAGGATTCTTCCCCATTGAGTGATAGGACTAAAACCGATACATAACACGATATTTCAAAAGGTTATGGACGGATCTGGACGAAACCTGGTGGACAGGTTGGGTGTGTAACAAGACCGAATCGATTCGACTTTGGTGAAGATCTGAATATGGATTTCGCCCCGAGAAGTATTTAATTTTTCAGTGATTCTTCACCATTGAGTGATACCGTAGGGCCAAAAACCGATACATAGCACGATATTTCAAAAAGTCATTGACGGATTTGGACGAAACTTGGTCGACAGGTTGGGTTTGTCACAAGACCGAATCGATTAGATTTTGGTGAAGATCTGAATATGGATTCGGATATGGGAATTATTAAATTTTTAAGTGATTCTTCATGGACGAGTTATGATTAAAAAGTTATGGACGAGTTATGACTAAACTTGGTGGACGAGTTGGTTAGGAGACAAGAACAAGCTGATTCGATTTTGGTTCAGGTCCGAATCCAGATCCGGCCTATCAGTGGGATACAAAACAAACTTTTCAGCCCTGCGGAGGTATGCGCTCTACCGAGTGTCGTTCTCGTTTTAAAGTGCAGCAATAATTATTGGTTCAACAGAAGAAATCGATTTATTACATGATGCATGCACAGTATTGGGGGTTATATAGGGAAAGTTAAGCGTATTGTTGCGGATATGGGATTTGGCCTCCATCCATATCCGCTTGTAAATATTCCCCTATTTCCCCAATACTCCCCAACTATCCCCAATCCCCCATTCCCTAGTCCCATTGTCTGTAAACAACACTCTGTAGCCCCGACCTTCCCCTTTTTCCCCCATTAAATGTCGTGCCCAGGTTCACCGCATCTCACGTAGACAACTATAGGACATCTTGCTAGTTATTCTTAGTCTATGTCAGTTAAGGACTCGTTTCCATTAATTCTGACTCTTCGTTGCACCAGAATGTGATTGTATGGCACCAGTAGTGAGTTTAGGACCTCCCAATACCTCCCCACAAGTACCCGGGGCGGGTAGTGTAAGTGTTAGGTAGAGGGTATAGGTAAATTGTGGTTGGATATTGGCATTTGTGGTGCGGTTGCAGAATGGTATTGTGGATGGGTGCATTAGTGTTGTGGAAATGGCTGGGCGTGTAGCCTGTTAGTGTGTGTAGTTGGTTGGGCACTCCACCACTGTGAGGATGTCGGCCAGGTGAGGCCGCAGTGGGCTCTGGGAGCCAGTAGAGTTGTGGATGGGGCCCGAGGATCCGGAGGACGGACCCGGGTAGCCCAGTGCCAGAGAGGGCACCGAGTGGGGAGAGCGCCAGAGGGCCTTCCCCAGGTAGTTAGGTTAGGGTAAGGAGCAGGTAAGCTCGGAGGCAACTGCAGTGGTGGAGGTGTGCAGGTGGGTAGACCTGCTGGGAGAGCTACACGTCGCGGCCCAGAAATTGTGCGAGGGCACCGGGAGATGAATCGGGGGAGTGAGACCCCAAATTGAAAGGCACCACATTTTGGTCAATGGGAATTGGTTTTTAGAACCCATAGTGTAAGTTGGCCAATGGATTGGCAGGGAAAGACCCCGGGTAATGTAAAGTTGTTAAAGTCATTTAGGAAATAGTTAGGATTGATGAACCTGTCGCACCATACGCAGCCACTTACCTGTGGTGATGATGATGACTCCACACCTGTGTTTTCTTTGTTCTGTTGCAGGAAATGAGAATTGCTGTTGGATTTGTGAGACGCATCACGACGTGGATGAGACATTGGGGTGATTCCATCTCTCCCTCCTTAGGAGGGACTGATGATGAATTGGTGATGGCAAATTTGGATGTTGAATTGGAGATGGCAAATTTTGATGAGAGTTGGAAATGGCAAATTTGATTGGTTAGGAGGGAGAGAAGACGAATTTGGTTTATGGGAGGAACGGGGAAGACAGTAGGGACGTTTGTTGATTTGTAAAGTAGATGTTTATGGGTAGTGTTGTGTTGTGTGGATACAGTAAGGGGTAAGGGAGGGGCAATGTAGGTTACCTGGTGGGGGGGGGGGGGCGTACGGTAGGAACGTACCTGTCTCACCTGGTTCCCATGTGCCCCCAGTGTGCATTACCTTATATTGCGTGCACTTTTGCGCCCTTACCACCTTACTCACTTGTCTTCTTCTTTTGTCTCCCACCTCCGAGGATCTGGCTTTGGGGCAGAGAGAGAGGAGAGAGAGGTGCTGGCTCCGCAGTTGTGGGCCTGTACTTTCGCTGCTTGCTGCCTGGATCGATACACCATATGGACCGCAATGTTTGTGGCCGCCCACCATGGACCGCAGTTCTTTTGCGGCCAAGCACCACCCATTGATGGACCTCTGGGTCAACGTGGCACCTATGCCAAACAGGTGAACCACTAATAGTTGGCCCCCTGACGGCCACAATAAAGAAATGGACGCGGTTGGCGCCTTTCTTTATTTCTAGGGAAGCCAGAACACCAAGTGCACCACATGAAGGCAAGACCAGCGGCAGAACATCGGCCGGCTGAGACACCACCGGTGATTTATGAACATTTTATTGGTGCACCGGATGGTGCTGACTGTACATTATGGGGTGGTGCTTTTGGTGCTTGGAAGGGGTGCTCTGCACATTATTAAAGGCCGTAAGGCCACAGAGCACTCGTGGGTTGGTGTATCGATGCTGGCATGCGTGCTCTCTCTATGCATAACATCTGCATGTGTTCCTCCAAAAACAGGTCCTGGATCGTAGTGTAAATATCAGCGTAGTCTTGTGTAAATAATGCTCCCTACCGGCTGTATGTTTAGTTTGAGGATTCTTTCCGCGATTCGGTTATCCTGTGGGTGTGTTTCTGTGAGGAGAAGGGTGCAACGTCGCAGGGGGACATATTTACTCAATTGTGAACATCTGTAAAACTGTCACACTCAGGGTAGAGTTAATAGTAGAGGGAACTACATCTGAGTGCCACACTAACGTAGGTAAAGATTTATCGGGTCGGGACGCCCCGAGGTAGAGAAGGGTGCAATGTTGCGGATATGGGATTTGGCCTCCATCCATATCCGCTTGTAAATATTCCCATATTTCCCCAATACTCCCCAACTATCCCCAATCCCCCATTCCCTAGTCCCATTGTCTGTAAACAACACTCTGTAGCCCCGACCTTCCCCTTTTTCCCCCATTAAATGTCGTGCCCAGGTTCACCGCATCTCACGTAGACAACTATAGGACATCTTGCTAGTTATTCTTAGTCTATGTCAGTTAAGGACTCGTTTCCATTAATTCTGACTCTTCGTTGCACCAGAATGTGATTGTATGGCACCAGTAGTGAGTTTAGGACCTCCCAATACCTCCCCACAACCTCATCTCCGCATCCTCCCATCATCTCATGGAACTACAACCACAGCGGGGGCGGCGCGGCGGCGGTGCGGGGAGTGGGCGTCCTCACTCCGGCTTGGTTGGCCGCCATTGCCCATGTGCTCCGACGGGGTTACCACGAAGGGGCTGACTGTCAGCTCCTCGTCAAGGGCGGAGCCCGGTAACCCCCCCCCCCGCACCCAATAAGAAGCGGCGGGCCGATTCCATCTGGGCGGAGCTAACGAGCCGAGGGCGTGTCACTCCCCGCTGGATATACGCAGCCACTTACCGGAGGTGACGTCAGATGCGCCCCCAGCTTGAAGAGAAACAGACGCCACCTCCAGCGCGACGATACCTACCCGCATCTCTGGACCGGACCGAGTCGATTCTGCCCCTGAGCTCAAGGTGCACCTTGAGCCATCGACTACCTGCCCTTCCTTGCCATCAATCCCTGTGTGAGTCAGTCTTGTCCCGTTTATCTGTGGTCTGTCAGGGCTAAGATAAGACCGTGATTAAGTGCCCACCTTCCTGTGCTGTACCTCTTGTTGGTGTAATCTAAAACGTTCTGCATACAAATATTATAACCTCCTCCGGAGGTCTTGAGAACTGTACCCCTGGTGTCGTGTCATTTAATCCCAGCCGTTGTGTCCTTTTCCTTCATTGATTTAGCATAGCGCGATTCGGCCAACGTTCGAGTGTAATCGGGTAAACTGTGCAGACGCGGTCATACCAAACCGCTCGGTAAACTAACATCCAAAACCGCGTCTGTAACAGTATGAATGAAGGCATGCAAAAACACAAATTCTGGGTGGAGGTACTTCAGAATGTGGGCAAGGCTTCAAGCCCCCACCTCCCACCCCCAACAAGGGAATTTTTTGTCTGTATGTATGTGTAGGTATAAAAATTTGAGAAAAAAAACGGCTGGACCAATCTCCAACAAATTTTGTAAATGTGTTGGGGGTACCTAGGGTCAGGTCATGGTCAGACACACAAAATATACATCTCTATCCCCCAAACTCCCCTCCATTGTGGGGGTTGGAAGCCCACTTATGGTTGTATGTCTGGGCTCATCTACACAAAATTTTGCATATGTATGTACTACTCTCAGCCTTGACTCACCGGAATCCTTTCATCTGCTCTCGGGAGGTGGATCGCAACCACTGAGCAGACGGATCTTCAGGGCGAACACCGTGGGGAGTTTTGATACCAAAAGCTGGCACTCACACCTCAAGTTATTTTGTCCTCAGTCTTCTCTCTCTTTCTTTCTGTCCCGTTACCCGAGTTGAGTGAGGCCTTCACGATAGATAGATAAATAAATAAGTCCGTCATTGGTTACAGTCCTTGGTTACAGTCTGTTGTGATCGACGTTGGCTGCAGTGCTTTTCTCCTCATTCCCTCCTCCTCTGCCCCTATTTATGATTGTGAATAAGTCCTTGTAAATGCAAACCTGTGTCCTAGTGGCCATTGCAGAAAGAGACATTATAGTGCGTAACTGATTGGCAACAAACCCGTATGTGGTCAATTGGGATTCAGCACCCTTTAAGGTGCCAGAAGAGAACAAGGCAGAGCTCTGCTCGGCTATTTGCTGTCGGCCGATTCGTTAAGGCCTGATGGTTTTTAACCACCAGCGTGTACCGTACACAAATTAAGTGTGGCAGAGGGGACAGATTTGACCCATTGCCGCCTGATGGATGCGTCGGACATGAGAGGCCCTGTGACTGTTGCAGTATTACAATAGTATCTCTATATGAAAACTGTAGAGAATCAAATACGACTTGGCCAACTTACATACGTGTTCTGTATTTTATGCACTGCTGAACCCGCTGGAGGAAACAAGTTGAAAGGTGGTGGATGTACTTTGGGTGCGTTGGAAACATTCTACTAAGCTGGGATGGCCACTTCCAACTTGGATTTTTACTTTTATGTGAAAGTGGAGAAGTAGGTGGAGAACTGCACCGCTGCACAGAATAACTTGAAAAGTGGATGTTATCACAAAAAAACAAGAGGAAGAAGAAAATTCCCAGAAAAAGAAGCACAATTTCCAGTTTTAACGATCTCCTGATTTATACTCTAGCGATCTATTCTGGCGTCTTTATCAGCCTTGGTCATTATGAAAACACTCAAGAACGAGAATAAAATCTACTTTGTACAGACTTATGAATGTACTATATAGCAAACTTTTTGAAGTATAATTTGTACACATTTACCTCAGAAGTGTAGATAGATGCAATTACCAACAACAATAACATTGCACGGGATAAGTATTCTATGAATACCATCTAGTTTCCTTAAAATGAATGGCTAGAGTAAGTGTAAAGTAATTAATCATGTTATTAGTCTTGCCCTGAAATCTGTAGTCTCTGTATATATTTTCGCTTTAAAAATGGTTCTCTGCAACCCTCGTCCGATCGATGATAAACTTTAAACAAAAGAGGGACTCAACCATGGACACTATTTTATTGCTATCTTTGATGTCATAGGTCACATGGTATGGCAGCCATATCTTACTATAATTCACCAAATGTCCATCCGTCTGTCTGTCTGTCCGTTCGAAGGTACCGTAAAAACTGCTGAACCGATCGCAACGATATTTTGGGTGGGTAATCCTGGGATCTCCAGGAGTAAAATAGGCTATTTAGTTTTCCCAATTTCAGCTTTGGTCTCCAGCATTCTCAGGTTTGGACTCCCGCATAACATTCGCGTTCGCATAACATTCATTGTGACAATGTTTTCATTGTGACGATGTTGTTTTCCCGGGTGCCGCACAAACAGCTGCACCGACTCGGTGACCTCGCTGCACAGACTCGATCGGACTCGGTGACCTCGGACAAAGACCTTTTATAAGGACATGGGTTGAATCTCTGTTTGAGAGAATGCCAACCCCCTCCCCGCCATCACGGTCATCGCTCCAACTCACAATCCCACGAGATATGCGGAAAGGACGACCCAAAACCAATTATCTTCTTTTTGATTCGCATATAAACATCATTAAAAGTAAATAATGACCTCGGCCAAAGTTCAAATGACGTGAGTTTAATCTCGACATTAGAGAATTCCACATAGCTATTTGGGCGGTGTATACGCTAACAGATCGCTGTCTCCATCGATCTTGCCAAGGCCGTAACAGCTATCGGCTCAAAATCCTTTTAACTGTTGATTTGGTACTTTTTACAATGAAGGAAACATTAACAATGTTGTTAAAAGTTTATTTTGTGATTAATTTGTGATTGGAAATATGTTGTTTGGAATGAAAAAAGAGATATCGAGTTCAAGTGAATGACGACATGCCGTGATGGTTTCTACTTTCTGAACGTGAACTTCGCGGATCGCCATATGCAGATTCACAACGGACCCACGATCGATGTTTCTATGCGTGAATGTACCCATTTGTTTGCGAACGGGTACGTTTTTCATGGAAGTCATTCACGAACTTGCTGTCCATGTCTGATGTGCGACTGAGGGTGCTACAGGAATTTGGAATTTATTGGTTTCATGCTTTAGCATTAGCCGTATCTGCATTGCCTGTTTGCTTCTGACCTCCCACCCGTGCTTAGCACGGGTATCTCACTAGTTGGATTAAAGGAAGAAAAAAAATTGCACATAATTTTCTCCGAAAGCATTGAACGAAAAATATTGAAATTTGGCACCTGCCATCAACTCCCCGTTGTGTATATAGGGTGATAATGATGACATCAGCAGTGAAGTGGTATTCCAGCCATAATTGGTTGAATTTAAATCCTTATCCAAAAAATCTGAAACTTCATATTGTTGCAGTTGTGCCATAAAGGCAAACTCCCTATAGTCAATTGCACGACAACATGTAGCCTGCAGCAGTCAGTTATGTCTTATTGAATGTAAAGATTAGCCCTTCCCATTGTGTAGTAAAAAAAGACCAAATATGCGTTGAAGTTAGGCAGGTTGTCCAACCTTCGTTGGTTAAGGCGTGGCCATAACACCAGGTGTGCAGAAAGGCGTGGCCAGAAACACAGGCCCACGTGACCAGTGAGGGGGGCGGGAACAGTTCGCCATGATGCGACAAGCCTCAGCCAATGGGAGGCTCTGAAACATTTTGAAGGGCGTGACCAGTTTGATATTAGCCCATGCGCAGCGCATTATCATTCTCTTGCCTTTGGGACTGCTTCGAGGACACACCTGCGCTCTTGCCTTTTCGCCATGCCCACGACGAGACCTCGCTTGCCTTTTCGTATCTCGCACAACACGTGTTTGGCCTTTGTTCAACGCCCGACACCAAGCGTCTGCGCCGATCTTTTGCGCCATCTGGCTGACCTGCAAGCATTGGAAATTTCTACTCGTCCCACCTACGCTGAATTTACCTCGTCCAGTCTGCACGTGAGGACCGAACTGCGCACACCAGACCACGTGGGCACCAGCAAGGAATCCCAGCACGTACATTGGTACGCCCTTAACCAGAGTGTTATTCCCAGTGTGTGTGTGTGTCAGAGAGTGAAGGCACCAAGTCGGGGTTATTATCTATATAATAATAGCGTAAGGACTCGACTTTGTTATCCCAGTGACACGATGCCCACGGCATTAATGGATTTACGATCTACGAACCGCGCTCTTTGTTTATCACGTACAGACATACTCGAAAAATCTGAATTAGCCGACGTTGGGGCCCAAAAGCATCCGATTAACTGATGATACGACGCCATCTTACGACGCCATCGTATTGGCGTCTGCTGGGCGAAGGCGAAGCAAGCCGTCCGCTGATTGGACAGGCGAAGGCGAAAGCAAGCCGTCCACTGAGTGGACAATCCAGAGCATGCATTTGTGCCGGTGTCGGCGATCGTTGTTCATATACGCACTCTTCATTCTCATCTTTCTTCCTAACTCTTACTCAGACAAGCAAATCCCCTATGCCATCCATAATGGTACACTCTATCCATACACCACATCCTCCCTTCCGTGGATGTTCCACGCGCCATCGTATTGGCGTCGGCTGGGTGAAGGCGAAGCAAGCCGTCCGCTGATTGGACAGGCGAAGGCGAAAGCAAGCCGTCCACTGAGTGGACAATCCAGAGCATGCATTTGTGCCGGTGTCGTCGATCGCGGTGTACTACACCACATCCTCCCTTCCGTGGATGTTCCACGGGTTTCGGCTAGTTAGGTAATATTTGTTAAGCTGAATCTTTCTCTTTCTCTGTGCCTTCTGAATAAAAGGCTGTACATTTTGTTCCTTTCCAACCTGTTCGGTACGTCCTTTCACCAATTTGCCTAGCATCATCCGAGACCGAATTTGGCTAGATTCAGGTCCATAAATCTCGTGGAGGTAACGCCGCTTTCCACACCATGTGCAAAACCGCTCGGCATTCCATAAGGTGTGGGAAAGTGAGGGTTCAATCGCGCGGAGGGTTCGGCACGCACGTGCACCTTGACGTGTGCTCGGCACCATGAATTTGGAACCCTCCCGGCCCGGTCGGCTCGCGACTGTAACAATATATTTGATCTACGACCCGATGTGAGTGAAAAATTACATTTATGACATTGATAACCCATACCAAGAAACTATGTGACATAATAGGGTGCATGGATGATATAGGTTGGGAAGATAATAATATGGACCATAATAGCAGTGCGTTGAGTTAATGATGCAGGTGAGAATGAATGTGCGAGGTGATATCATGTGCTCTACGAGTGCCGGTCTACTTAGATAACTTATGCGTTGCCTTTATGTCTAGTTAGGCGTTGTGCACCCATTCCAATGGGTGTTTCTAATTTTTTTTTTACTGTTTTAACCTTTGTAATCAGTATTAAATGTTGTTTATAGCATTTTGCGAGGCCGGCGGCGCAAGTTTTCATGGGAAAAGTCGCCACACCATCTCGACTGGGTCCCCACCTCAGAACATCAGGGGTGAAGTATCATGGAGGAGCCGCTCTGCCAACCCGCCCAAAGCAGCATCCAATGGTAAGTGAGAGGGGAGGGGCGTGGCATGTCATTGGTGACACATGTGCCAGAGGCCATAAAGGCGGGTGCGCACAAGGGAAGAAGAGTTACCCGGAATTGGCTCAGGAGAAAATGCATTCCTCACAACTCCAATCCGGCCAGAGCCATGCCTCCGCCCGCGCCAGAATCCGGCAAGCTCCATTAGGCTGTGGCAGTTGGTTGGTCCTGTCCGAGCAAGCCGGCACTGGGCCTGGATTCTCCGGCAAGCTCCATTAGGTTTGCCAGATCTCTCTTCTGTCTTGTCCTCTCTCTCCTGCTTTGTCTCTTTCAGATGGTGTGTCTTATTCGGCTCAAAGGACTTATGTAATAAGGAATCCCATTTGCTCATCGGGTGCATATGATCAGTAGTGGGTAAGGGGTTGGTTGCATCATATGACCGGGCAACCACAATATAATGAAAACCATTGTCATTATAGATGTGGAAGTAATTCATTGAAGCATACATGTCTGTTTCTTCATGGGATGAAATGCATTGAATATCTGTGGGTGTACGCAAGCTGTGCATGGGAACATTATACGAAGTTGGGATGACCACCTCCAACAAAAAGTTGCCCCCATACCCCACTCCAGAGTCCCTACGGCAGTGGGTGTTTCTTGTAATGGCAATTTTCATGATCTATAATGTGGTAGTGTCCAAGTAAATAAATAAACAGCCTTCAGCTCTGCACCAGAACAGATCACACATTTGTTTTGAGGTGTCAGTCTTGCAAAGGCTAGTATAAAAGCAGACATCACACGTGTGATTGCTGCTTTCGATATGAGCGAGTCCTACCCAATTGAAGACAATGTAGCACACTGTTTTATGGTTAACACGAGTGAACTCAGGTAACTGTGCAATTATCAAGTGGACCATCTGCCCAGAAGCCCATAAAAGCAATGCATTAAAAAGCCAGTCCATGGGACTCCACATCATGGCAGACGTGACCGTCAGCTTATGGCCTTTCACCGACTTGTATTCACAAATGTGGAGCATTTTGCGACACTATCATCCTGTACACAGTCGAAGCCTCATCATTGTATCATGTCTGTGTGCATGATCTATTCCAACATCCTTGGCTTACAAAGTCGATGCATAGGTGGGTAACCTGCCCATCTTGAACTGATACCAAAACAGGAAGGCAGCCGATTATGTGCAATGGATGACATCAACAGGACGTTAGAGGCATGTTAACCACAGTGGGAAGTGAGGAGAAGCGGATGTTTCGGCCTATTTTGCTCTGACGAAGGATTAACGCCCAAAATGTGAGCTTCCCCCGTGGTTAGCATGCTTCAATCAACGTTCTCTTGATTTCAACCTTCACTCTAAAAAGGCAAAAGAAAATAAATAAATAAATAACCTGTCTGCTGACACTAGCATTCAGCATCAAGGCTGGTACTCTATTATACTGAATACCTGCTTTGCAGAACAAGGAAAGTATTTTATAATCGCATGCAGTTTTCATCTAAAGATGGTTATTTTCAATTATACATCTCTAAGATCTAAGCAGATTTTTTTCCCCATTACACGATAGGTCAGGCATTGCTCGTGCTGCCACATTTACCTCGATGGAGCAATGACACTGCAAAAGAGGCCTTTACAAACCATTAAAATGTTGACATCATCATTGTGCTTTGAAACAGGCTGAAGCACGAGGGAATGGTGAAGATGAGAATCAAGGGAAAACAACTGAGGGACTAAATGAAGGGGCGTGCACGCAACGCATCATTCTCTTTGGCACAAACTTCCATGAAAGGATTGCTTCGGACAAACCGGCAGCCTTTGGGACTCACATTGCCATCGGCGCTTCTCAAAACCATTTTCTCGGGGCCCTCGAATCCAAAGAGGCGATTCGGCGCGGCACCAGCAGCTGTATCGGCTCCATGGGGCCCCACGCCATCTGCTCCCGACACACCACACACGAGCCTGCCAGTCTACTCATCAATTCTTCCCTCCATTCAATCTCTAAAAGCATTTGCATGTCCAGCCTCATGCCTTGGCGATAAAATGCAATTATGGCAGTCCATCATATTATTTAATTTGAAGATGTCTCGACTTTTAGGAAGGCCTTTGGATCACATCTTCCAGACTCTGAAGAAGCCAGACTTTACAAGAATGGTACAAAGTAGCGATCAGAATGAAAAGGTCTAGCAACTCCAGTGCAGCAAGGAGGTCCAACATTTGTGACATTGTCAGGTCTATTCTTTAAAACAAATGTGATTTTCTCACATGTATTTGGTTTAGGCTGGCAAGATAGCCTAGAGGTATGCACACTTGGCTCCAAGCTGTACAACCTCTGGTTTGAATCCTGACCCAGCTATAAACTGTTGTCCTGGTGTTTCACAGGCAGGGTGATTCATCAAAGTGTGTGCCGTTCCTCAGATGGACGTTAAACTGGGCGTCTTGTCATGAGTTGGTGGATGCTAAATATCCCACAGTGTTCTTCGCAAAGAGTAGGCGAGCTATTGCTGACACCATTAACAAATAAGTACAGATACATTCAAGGTACACAGCCCCCATGACATATCCTCCAGTGCACAACATTGACGGGGAGGCTCCAGGGCCTGGCGATGATGTCGTGCAGCACATAGAGATGGTATTGGGAGGGTGAGTTGTACAATAATAATTGTTGATTAATTGCGTAATTAAAATAAATAAATAATAATTGTAAAATAATTAATTTTTTTATCAATTGGCTAATAGCATACCGAAACCATCAGTGTTTCCTCCAAAGCTGTACCTTTTTGAAAATGAATTAAACAAGTACAGATACATTCAAAGTACACCGCCCCCATGCCAAATAAATAAATATCCTCCAGCGCGGCATTGCCTGGGCACCGTTGGCGCCCGGCAATACCGCCGTGCAATTCATAGAGCAACCGTATTGGGTGGGAGAGGTGTACAAAAATTGATTGGTTAATTGCATAATGAAAATTAATAAATGATCATAAAATATTTTCTGTATCAATTGGCTAATAGCATACCTCAACCATGAGTGCTTCATCCAAAGCTGTAACTTTTTGAAAATTAATTAAGTTATTAATCAAAAAAAGTAAATAATTAATTGACTAATAAATAAATAATTAACCGATTCATTGACTAATCAATAAATCAAAAATAGTCACGGTCATGTCCAAATATCAGCTTCCTAGCTCAAAAGGTGCCTGAGATATTGCCCAGATGAGTAAGAAAATAAATAAATGCTTAATAAGGAAAATAAATAAATAATAATCACAAAAAAATAAATAATTAATCAATTGGCTAATAGAACACATAAACCACCACAATTTCATCCGAATCTGCAACTAAAAAAAAACTAAAAAAACATCGTCATTAAGCGAATAATTAAATAATTAATTGATTAATCAATAAATCAAAAATAGCCTTTACAGCCAAATCACTTGGTCATTGGCATGTCCAAATATCAGCTTCCTAACTCAAAAAGTGCCTGAGATATTGCCCAGAAGAGAAAGGAAATGTGTAAGTACTTAATTAATCGCTAATAATTAAATAACTAATCAATTAATTGATGAAACAAAAAATACCGTTTTTGACAAAGTACTTGCTCACTAATGTGCCGAAATTTCAGCTTCCCAGCTCAAAGGATGGCTGAGATATCACCCGGACAAACAAAGAAGAAAACAAACAAGAAAACAAACAAACAAACAAGAAAACAACCAAGAAAACAACCGGAGTGAAAACCGAGTACTCCCTTTCAGCGTGCGTCATTGCCGAGCCCCCTTCAGTGCCCGGCAATGACGTTATGCAGCACCTGGGGATGGCATAGGAAAGGAGCGGTGTACAACAAGAAAACAACCAGAGTGAAAACTGAGTACTCTATTTCAGTGCACGTCATCGCCGGGCCCCCTTCTGTGCCCCCCGATGAGGTCATGCAGCGCCTGGAGATGGAATAGGAAACAATTATGCTCCAACCTTAGTCGAACATCAGGCCTAGGCAGCCGATCGTCAAGTTTTGTGAAAGATTTGGGCCAAGCTTTCACCGGCCAACGACACAAGAATGTGGAAATAATTGTGGCCGTTAAAGAAGAAAGACATTTTTGTAGATGAAAAGGTGTTGCACGTACGCAGCCAGCAGGTATTCTGTTAATAAACCACCTTTAGAGGCCATTTTTCCCCGCAAGCGGGGGTTGGCCTTTTTCGGGAACCGTGGTTGTTGTTGTTTTTCGGTCCCCTTTTTGAAGCAATGTTTTACGGCCGGATGCCCTTCCTGACGCCAACCCTTTTTGCCGCCTTTTAACGACAACCAGGGAATTACCAGTAAACTGGTCCTCAAATTCTGTCTGGTGTTCTTCGTCTGGTCTGTTAATGCTGGTAGAATTTCATTTGCAAACAACCCACTCATAATATAAATGTCATAACCACCAAAGCCTGGTTGAAATAGTCATCTGAACGACGACAATTAAATTAAAAAAAAAAATTTTCAGTGTCCAAGGTTCACGGTGGGGTTTGAAAATGTGTATCACATGTAATACCAGGATATTCAGAGATGAGTGTACTTTGACACAAATTACATGGATATTCACAGACAATTTAACCCCACATGGGGACAGGGAGCATTCCAAGTCTTCACGAACCGGCTGGCCAGGCCCGACGTTCGACTAAAGTTGGGGCTGAAATTTGTAATTTGTTAATTGTGCCGGCGATAGCTCGCCTACTCTTCACGAAGAACACCGTGGGATCTTTAACACCCACCAACTAATGCCAGCAGACATGACGCCCAGTTTTACGTCCATCCGAAGGACAGCGCACACACACCGACGAATCACCCTGCCGATGAAACACCGGGATGACAGCTTAAAGCTGGGTTGGGATTCGAACCCAGGCTAGACAGCGTCGAGACAAGTGTGTGTCCCTATATGCCATCCTGTCAGCCTCACATCACTCATTTAGGAAATGGAAATTCTTCTGAAAGAACTTGTTCATTGATCATTTACAAAAAATCATCTACAAGCGAGCTATGAGCTGAGCGACTAAATCACATGACGCTTCTACGTGCAATCTCATAAAGCAGCGACTCGATGAAAGCGGCGGAAACCCAGACAATACAATAAGCAACAGCACAATTGAGGTTCAAAATGAAAGCTTTCTACTTAGAGTCTGATTTTTGAGCTTACAAGCTAAAAATCTAAGAAAGACTTCCAGCAGAGCAATTGATGTTTCAAATTTGTTTTTTAACACATCGGATAAACCACCGTTTAGAGGCCATTTTTCCCCGCAAAGCGGGGGTTGGCCTTTTCGGGGACCGTGGTTGTTGTTGTTTTTTTGGTTCCCTTTTTGAAGCAATGTTTTACGGCCGGATGCCCTTCCTGCCGCCAACCCTGTTTGTCACCTTTTTACGATAAACAGGGAATTACCAGTGTACTGGTACTCAATTTGCCGACCTCGGAAGGATGACAGGCTGAGTCAACCCCCCTGGCGTTAATTCAGCGATCGACCGGGATTCGAACCCAGGATCCTTGGATCCTAAGCTGGCACCCTAGCCGCTAGCCCAACACCAGGGATCTCCAACCAACAGCCGCCGCGACAACAGCCGCCGCGACAACAGCCGCCAACATCGGATGATGTAGCAATTTTGAAAAAAAACTTAAGTTTACATGCTTGGGCTCAACCTTGTGCAGGTGCAGTGCTGTCTAGGAATGGCCTTAATGGTGGTTCGTATGCAGCCTGTGCATTCAACAGGGGCTCAAACTCAGGACCCTAAGATCACAAGCCAGCCACCTTAACCGTTAAACCACCACCAGGCTGAAGAATGGTGGTGATATAAACATTTTAAATGTGACCAAGGTTGCGCACACACACACTCCCTTTTGGGTGGTGGACAACGTTACCAATGCATCTCTTGGAGTCCGATCACCCACCTGCCTTTTTGGTGTCCGCGTAAGCATTGCCATTCTGCTGACTCTTCTCCTCATCGTCATCGCCGGGACTGATCGACTGCTGCTTCTTGCTGGAAGCGCAGCCCATCGCAGGCAGACGCATCTGGCCCCCCCTCCGCGGCGGCTTCGCCTCGCTGTCCTGCGTCACACCCCTCTCCACACTCCTCCTCTTCAATATAGAAGCTGTCACTCACCAAGGTCCTGTAAGGGACAGGGATACTCGGTAGTCAGACTTAAACATCATGTTGAAGAAGGAAACAGCAGCACAACAAGTCATCACCGTCATCATCACTGGTGGTGCTCAGCGACTAATTGTGCCCAACATAATCACCGGATGTTAACTGAAGCAAACGATGCATCCGAAACCCAAGATACGTCGAGTCACTGGCATTGCCACAGATCAGTAGCCGAGCGTGCACTTCCGCAACTGGCGATAACGCTACACAAAGATAAAAAGACGAGTTTCATTTCTGAAAGCAACAAAGAGGCAAAGTTTGTCACGAATTTCCCTATCACTTAAACCAATGCAGTTAGATGGCACCAGGAGCTTTCAAATGGCAAAGTGTGCATGAGCGTCCCATCAAACAAAGGTCTTCAACTCAAAAAGGAATAAAAGAAACCTTGGTCCACCTCAAAAACCGGCAGTGAAAGTCTCCCACGTCGAACAAATCGTCCTTTCGAGAAAGCAAACAAAAATCCTTTGGAGTCGTGGCCAAAATTCCCTGTTTTTGCATGTGCTTGGGGTAGGGGTAAGGGTGGGTACTGCTTCTGTGATGCACAGAACAGCTCTGTTCCTCGTGTTTGGGTTGGAATGTGGCTCCGGCAAGGAGGTGCCAGCACGAGGTGGGAAGAGTGGGACGGGAGGGCATACTTACAGCGGGAAAAGCTCTCCCCTCTCCAGTCTGACGATCCTATCTCTCAATCGACCGACGGCAACAATTCTCTCACGTCTTCATGGCACGAGATCATAAACGGTGTGCATTCGGCCATTTTCAGTCCAAAACAAGGTTGCCATTGACGCCAAGCTCTTACAACCGCGTCGACTGTAACGGTTCATTTGGGTGTCGATCCGTGTCATACGGGCCTGTACACACACGCGCTCCTCCCGTCCCTAGACCTTCACCGTCACACAAAACGTGTTCTCCCGCTCCCTCTGGCAACAGCAGCAGGGCTGTATAATGAGTTTCAGCCGGACAGACGTTTGCCTACGCCGATGGAAAAGCGGGTGCAAAATGTTGGCGTGGGTCGATGCCCGACGGAGACAGATGGCTGCATTTTTGTTCCTGCCATTTGTAGACAGACTAACCGAGGCATTAGTTTTACACACCAAAACAAAGCTGTCGCTTTGTCATCTTCCTAACTCTTCGATGCAATGCAATGCTCCTTCACAAGACAAATGTAACAGATCAACAAGCGATACACAACACAACAATATATCAGATTGCGTGGCTCATGATGCTGGGACAGAGGATTCAGATTAGGGTGGCTCATGATGCTGGGACCGGAGGTTCAGATTGGGGTGGCTCATGATGCTGGGACAGAAGATTCAGATTGGGATGGCTCATGATGCTGGGAGAGAAGACTCAGATTGGGGTGGCTCATGATGCTGGGGCCGAAGGTTCAGATTGGGGTGGCTCATGATGCTGGGAGAGAAGACTCAGATTGGGGTGGCTCATGATGCTGGGGCCAAAGGTTCAGATTGGGGTGGCTCATGATGCTGGGACCGAAGGTTCAGATTGGGGTGGCTCATGATGCTGGGACCGAAGGTTCAGATTGGGGTGGCTCATGATGCTGGGAGAGAAGACTCAGATTGGGGTGGCTCATGATGCTGGGAGAGAAGACTCAGATTGGGGTGGCTCATGATGCTGGGGCCGAAGGTTCAGATTTGGGTGGCTCATGATGCTGGGAGAGAAGACTCAGATTGGGGTGGCTCATGATGCTGGGACCGAAGGTTCAAATTGGGGTGGCTCATGATGCTGTGACTGAAGGTTCAGATTGGGGGTGGCTCATGATGCTGGGACCGAAGGTTCAGATTGGGGTGGCTCATGATGCTGGGAGAGAAGACTCAGATTGGGGTGGCTCATGATGCTGGGACCGGAGATATCAGATTGGGGTGGCTCATGATGCTGGGACCGAAGGTTCAAATTGGGGTGGCTCATGATGCTGTGACTGAAGGTTCAGATTGGGGGTGGCTCATGATGCTGGGACCGAAGGTTCAGATTGGGGTGGCTCATGATGCTGGGGCAGAAGATTCAGATTGGGGTGGCCCATGATGTTGGGACATAAGATTCAGATTGGAGTGGCCCATGATGCTGGGACTGGAGATATCAGATTGGGGTGGCTCATGATGCTGTGACCGAAGGTTCAAATTGGGGTGGCTCATGATTCTGGGACCGAAGATATCAGATTGGGGTGACTCAGGATGCTGGGACCGAAGATTCAAATTGGGGTGGCCCATGATGCTGGGACAGAATATTCAGATTGGGGTGGCTCATCATGCTGGGACAGAAGATTCAGATTAGGATGGCTCATGATGCTGGGACCGGAGATATCAGATTGGGGTGGCTCATGATGCTGGGACCGAAGGTTCAAATTGGGGTGGCTCATGATGCTGGGAGAGAAGACTCAGATTGGGGTGGCTCATGATGCTGGGACCAGAGATATCAGATAGAGGTGGCTCATGATGCTGTGACTGAAGGTTCAGATTGGGGTGGCTCTTGATGCTGAGACCGAAGGTTCAAATTGGGGTGGCTCATGATGCTGGGACCAGAGATATCAGATTGGGGTGGCTCATGATGCTGGGACCAATGGTTCAAATTGGGGTGGCTCATGATGCCGGGACCAGAGATATCAGATTGGGGTGGCTCACGATGCTGGGACCAAAGGTTCAGATTGGGGTGGCTCATGATGCTGGGACCAGAGATATCAGATTGGGGTGGCTCATGATGCTGGGACCAGATATATCAGATTGGGGTGGCCCACGATGCTGGGACCAAAGGTTCAGATTGGGGTGGCTCATGATGCTGGGATCGAATGTTCAAATCTTATATTATGTTCATGTGTGCATAGTCTTCAATGTATGTCTGGCAAATGATGGTCGTACCAGCTCTTCCACGAGCCTTAATGATCGTTTAAACAAAGGAGTTTTTTTTAATTGTCCGTATGTACAAAGATCCAGAAATGAACAATACCCAATGCCGAGGCTTTGTCTATTAGGCACAGCTGCTTCATCACAATGATGGTGTTTACTCTCCATATCAACAGGACGGTTTGTGAAGGGCGACAAGACTACCGAATGTGGTGACGAATGCTGGATGAAAAAGACAGAAAATTCCAAACCTACCCCAAAGCAAAACACAAAAAACACAAGATTGGAATCATGGATTTCCTAATACTTGGCATCAGCACGGAATGTTCATCAAACCGGGATAAGGGGCTCGGTTTGGGGAAACAATGAGAAATTGGCAAAGTCTGACAAACACAGGATCGTCACATCTTCAATGGCAACGGCTTTTCATTCAGCATCATGAGCTGAGAAAGCGGTCACCATTACCAAACGGACACGATTACGCAGAGCGCGGTGGGGTGCTGCTAGCCGAGGACCGTCACTCCGTTGCCTCAGGCCTAGTCAATTTGCCGGAGAACGAGAAGCTCTCTGGAAAGATGCAGTTGGGGGTCGCGGGATGCCCGGGCCCATGAATCCGAGGACGAGGCCCTGCCGACCGGGAAATGTTGGGGACGAACGCTCCCCACCCACAGCCCCCGTTCGGTATCTTCGCATTATTCAACTTGGTTTCTCGGTATCAGCCGCACGCATGCAATGTCGTTGTCGGCGAAAGAAAAAACATCATGAAGAAAATGAATAAACCTCACCGACTCTCACAGCATCCTCGTGTCTCCCGTGCGGCTCCAGAGCACGATTTCCCAGAGCAGCGCCGCTCTCCGGTGCATTTTCACCACGGGTTGTACCAAAGCAAGCCCACCCCAGTCCACGGCCGCCCTCTCTCGCTGTATACAAACCGATCAGAAGCAGGTGACAAATCGAAATCAGGTCTCACTATGACGATGACTATGACCCCTCCCACAGATCACCCGATGAAGTCCTTCCCCACAAAATGACAAATCACCTCTTACTATAACTCCTCCCACAAAATGACAAATCACATATCACTGTGACTCCTCCCACAAAATGCCAAATCAGATCTTACTGTGACTCCTCCCACAAAATGCCAAATCAGATCTTCCTGTGACTCCTCTGACAAAACACCAAAATCACATCTTACAACGATTCCTCCCACAAAATGCCAAATCACATCTTACTATGACTCCTCCCACAAAATGCCAAATCACATCTTACTATGACTCCTCCCACAAAATGACAAATCACATCTTACAACGATTCCTCCCACAAAATGACAAATCACATATTACTATGACTCCTCCCACAAAATGACAAATCATATCTTACTATGACTCCTCCCACAAAATGCCAAATCACATCTTACTATGACTCCTCCCACAAAATGACAAATCACATCTTGCAACGATTCCTCCCACAAAATGACAAATCACATATTACTGTGACTCCTCCCACAAAATGCCAAATCACATCTTACTATGACTCCTCCCACAAAATGACAAATCACATCTTACAACGATTCCTCCCACAAAATGACAAATCACATATTACTATGATTCCTCCCACAAAATGACAAATCACATATTACTATGACTCCTCCCACAAAATGCCAAATTATATCTTACTATAACTCCTCCCACAAAATGACAAATCACATATTACTGTGACTCCTCCCACAAAATTCCAAATCAGATCTTACTGTGACACCTCCCACAAAATGCCAAATCAGATCTTCCTGTGACTCCTCTGACAAAACACCAAAATCAGATCTTACTATGACTCCTCCCACAAAATGCCAAATAACATCTTACTATTACTCCTCCCACAAAATGACAAATCACATCTTACTATGACTCCTCCCACAAAATGACAAATCATCTTTCTATGACTCCTCCCACAAAATGCCAAATCACATCTTACTATGACTCCTCCCACAAAATGACAAATCATATCTTACTATGACTCCTCCCACAAAATGCCAAATCATATCTTACGAGGACTCCTCCCACAAAATGCCAAATCATATCTTACTATGACTCCTCCCACAAAATGACAAATCATACCTTACTATGACTCCTCCCACAAAATGACAAATCATATCTTACTATGACTCCTCCCACAAAATGACAAATCATCTTTCTATGACTCCTCCCACAAAATGACAAATCACATATCACTGTGACTCCTCCCACAAAATGCCAAATCAGATCTTACTGTGACTCCTCCCACAAAATGCCAAATCAGATCTTCCTGTGACTCCTCTGACAAAACACCAAAATCACATCTTACAACGATTCCTCCCACAAAATGACAAATCACATCTTACTATGACCCCTCTGACAAAACACCAAAATCAAATCTTACGATGACTCCTCCCACAAAATGCCAAATCACATCTTACTATGACTCCTCCCACAAAATGACAAATCACCTCTTACTATAACTCCTCCCACAAAATGCCAAATCAGATCTTACTGTGACTCCTCCCACAAAATGCCAAATCATATCTTACGAGGACTCCTCCCACAAAATGCCAAATCATATCTTACTATGACTCCTCCCACAAAATGACAAATCACATATCACTGTGACTCCTCCCACAAAATGACAAATCACATATCACTGTGATTCCTCCCACAAAATGACAAATCACATATTACTATGACTCCTCCCACAAAATGCCAAATTATATCTTACTATAACTCCTCCCACAAAATGACAAATCACATATTACTGTGACTCCTCCCACAAAATTCCAAATCAGATCTTACTGTGACACCTCCCACAAAATGCCAAATCAGATCTTCCTGTGACTCTTCTCAAAAAATAACAAATCACATCTTACGATGACTCATCCCACAAAATGATAAATCACATCTTACTATGACTCCTCTGACAAAACACCAAAATCAGATCTTCCTGTGACTTCTCCCACAAAATGACAAATCACATATTACAATGACTCCTTCCACAAAATGACAAATCACATCTTACTATGACTCCTCCCACAAAATGCCAAATCACATCTTACTATGACTCCTCCCACAAAATGACAAATCACATCTTACAACGACTCCTCCCACAAAATGCCAAATCAGATCTTCCTGTGACTCCTTCAACAAAACACCAAAATCAGATCTAATCATGACTCCTCCCACAAAATGATAAATCACATCTTACTATGGCCCCTCTGACGAAACACCAAAATCAGATCTTCCTGTGACTCCTCCCAAAAAATGACAAATCAGATCTTACTGTGGCTCTTCTGACAAACACCAAAATCAGATCTTACTTTGACTCCTCCCACAAAATGACAAATCATATTATCTTACTATGACTCTTCCCACAAAATGACAAATCAGATCCTACTATGACTCCTCCCACAAAATGACAAATCAGATCTTACTATGACTCCTCCCACAAAATGACAAATCATATCTTACTATGACTCCTCCCACAAAATGACAAATCACATCTTACTCCTCTGGCATGAGGAGTTTTGGACTTTGGGTGGCATTTTGGTCTCCCAGCATCTACATTTTGTCTCTTGGCATGACTCCTCCCACAAAATGACAGATCATATCTTACTATTACTCCTCCCACAAAATGACAAATCAGATCTTATTGACTCCTCCCACAAAATGACAAAGCATATCTTACTGTTACTCCTCCAACAAAACACCAAAATCAGATCTAATCATGACTCCTCCCACAAAACACCAAAATCAGATCTTCCTGTGACTCCTCTCACAAAATGATAAATCCGATCTTCCTGTGACTCCTCTGACAAAATGACAAATCAGATTTACTATGACTACTATTACAAAATGAAAAATCAGATTTGACTATGACTCCTTCCACAAAATGACAAATCAGATCTTACTATGACTCCTTCCACAAAATGACAAATCAGATCTTATTATGACTCCTTCCACAAAATGCCAAATCAGATCTTCCTGTGACTCCTCCCACAAAATGACAAATCATATCTTACTATGACTCCTCCAAAAAAATGACAAATCAGATCTTACTATGACTCCTCCCACAAAATTACAAGTCATATTGTTACATTTATAGAGGGTAGACAATGATTACTAGGGAATTTGAGTAGACCGGACTGTCATGTAAGCTTCCTCTTCGTCTCCATCACGAGGGGTGGGGCTTGTTAATTAGCAAGGGATTATGGGTAAATTAACCCCCTGTGTGTCGTTGCCTCTGTAATTTATTCCTTTATTCCTTATGACACCACACGAGACACCTAGCCAGAATCGTGCATTTAAATACACTAATTAATAAAAACTAACCGGAAGCCAGTCATGAAGCACTACCGCTGAATACACTGACTTGGTAAGCGCACAGGACAGGCAGCTCTGTGGAGACACGCCCAAAGAGCGGTGATTGGGCGGGGATTTGATTGGCACCGAGGACTGGCAAGGTGGCACGCACTGGTTGGATCAGACACGGAGACGTGTAAAGATGACCTCAGAGCCTGGACGTTAAAATAACGCTCTGATCGACATTTGCCCTCTTGCGCCTTCCCGTTTTGGACTTTGGGTCGCATTTTGGTCTCCCAGCATCTACATTTTGTCTCTCGGCATCGACATCTTCTCGCCCCTTCTTTTGTTGGACACCATCGTGAGCGTTCGTATGCCGACACCTTGCTGATGCTTGTGAAGAGGAAGAGCCACGGACTGAGAACCGCGGCCGGGAACTTTGGTTTTTCCATGCAGAGGTTGTGAGGACAAGCACGGCTGGAAGAGCGAGCTGCACGCCTGCTCGTTCACTTCGCGTGCGAGGCCTAGTTTCTGCCAACTAGTCTGCAGTTTCCCGCGCAGGGACACAGGCCTGAGACAATTCCTGACAAGACTCGGGAGCCGCTCGCACATAAGTGCCAACCACACCTTTTATTTTTATATCATTATATTTCCCTTTGTCTGTGTACTGAATCTGTGTGGTGGCACTCCAATTTAGGAATTGATTGTTATTTGACCGTGTTTTCTGTGTTACCGGCATTTTCTTTAATAAACCTGTTTATTTTTGTACATTTTAATTCCGCGTTGTTTGAGTTAATTTATTGCAGGGACGAGGACTGCCGGTGGGATCCGTGAAAGTAAGCACTCCGGCTTCTCCCCCCACTTGCCCCCATGCGTATTCTCCGCTATATTTTGACTGAACGCCTCGGAGTTAAAGCTTGTTCGGCAATCCATTTCCTTGGACGATTTTAATCACCAGGAACGCGACAATATCTTACTATTACTCCTTCCACAAAATGCCAAATCAGATCTTCCTGTGACTCCTCCAACAAAACACCAAAATCAGATCTTATCATGACTCCTCTCATAAAATGAAAAATCAGATCTTACTATGACTCCTCCTACAAAATGACAAATCATGTCTTACCATGACTCCTCCCACAAAATGACAAAAATCAGATTTTACTATGACTCCTCAAAACAAAATCACGAATCAGGTCTTACTGTTACTCCTCCCAAAAAACGCCAAATCAAGTGGCTCTGTGACACCTTCCACAAAATACAAAATCTAGTCTTGCCACTTGCAAAGCTCCTCAAACAAAATACCGAATTATATCCGACCAGGGCTCCTCCCACGACTTGTTAAATCAGATCCGACCAGGGCTCCTCCCACGACTTGTTAAATCAGATCCGACCAGGGCTCCTCCCACGACTTGTTAAATCAGATCCGACCACGGCTCCTCCAATGACTTGTTAAATCAGATCCGATCAGGGCTCCTCCCACGACTTGTTAAATCAGATACAACCAGGGCTCCTCCAACGACTAATCAAATCAGATCTAGCCAGGGCTCCTCCCATGACTTGTCAAATCAGATCCAACCAGAGCTCCTCCCATGACATGTCAAATCAGATTCGACCAGGGCTCCTCCCACGACTTTTCAAATCAGATCCAACCAGGTCTCACCCACGACTTGTTAAATCAGATCCGACAAGGGCTTCTTCCACGACTTGTCAAATCAGATCCGACCAGGGCTCCTCCCACGACTTTTCAAATCAGATCCGACCAGGGCTACTCCCATGACATGTCAAATCAGATTCGACCAGGGCTCCTCCCACGACTATTCAAATCAGATCCAACCAGGTCTCACCCACGACTTGTTAAATCGGATCCGACCACGGCTCCTCCCACGACTTGTTAAATCAGATAGGACCAGGGCTCCTCCCACGACCTGTCAAATCAGATCCAACAAGGGCTCCTCCCACGACTTTTCAAATCAGATCCGACCAGGGCTCCTCCCACGACTTGTTAAATCAGATCCGACCAGGGCTCCTCCCACTACTTGTCAAATCAGATCCGACCAGGGCTCCTCCCATGACTTTTCAAATCAGATCCAACCAGGTCTCCTCCCACGACCTGTCAAATCAGATCCAACCAGGGCTCCACCCATGACATGGCAAATCAGATCCAGCCAGGGCTCCTCCCATGACTTGTCAAATCAGATCCGACCAGGGCTCCTCCCACGACCTGTCAAATCAGATCCAACCAGGGCTCCTCCCATGACATATCAAATCAGATCCGACCAGGGCTCCTCCCATGACATGTCAAATCAGATCCAACCATGTCTCACCCACGACTTGTTAAATCGGATCCGACCAGGACTCCTCCCACGACCTGTCAAATCAGATCCAACCAGGGATCCTCACATTACATGTCAAATCAGATCCGACCAGGGCTCCTCCCACGACTTTTCAAATCAGATCCAACCAGGGCTCCACCCATGACATGGCAAATCAGATCCGACCAGGGCTCCTCCCATGACTTTTCAAATCGGATCCGACCAGGGCTCCTCCCACGACTTGTCAAATCAGGTCCTGTCATCATGGTTCGATGATAGCACCTGATGCTGCTGATTGATAGGACCTGATGCTATGGACCTGATGCTATGGACCTGAAGATAGGACCTGATTATAGGACCTGATGCTCCCGTGCTGCTGATTCTGCAAGTGGACCTGACGGCGTCAGCCCACGGGTCCTAAAATCCTGCTCTGCCGCTCTTTCACTCCCTCTCTCTGTTCTCTTCACCCTCTCTTTTGCTCAAGGTCATCTGGCATCAGCTTGGAAATCAGCCAACATCACCGCTTTATACAAAAAATGTGCAAAAACAGATTCTTGCAACTACAGACCAATCAGCCTTCTCCCAATTATCAGCAAAGTCATGGAATCCATCATTGCTTCGGATATCAAATCTTTCCTCTTCTCCAATGGCTTGATCTCTGACCATCAATTTGGTTTGGTCACTACTGAATTTGACAATTCAGTAGGTCACTCTACTCTGGACATGCTGCTTCTGCTGTCTCAACAATGGATGGAGGTCCTCAATATCAAACAGGAAATTACAGCTGTCTCCCTTGACATATCACGTGCCTTCGATACGGTCTGGCACCCTGCTCTGCTCACCAAACTCTTCTCCTATGGTATCCATGGAAATCTCCACGCATGGCTTGCGGACTTCCTCTCTAGTCATAGTCAACGTGTGGCCCTGAATGGGTTTCTCGCATCTCCCCTTCCTGTTCAGGCTGGAGTTCCCTCAGGCAGTGTTCTTGGACCCTGTGCTTTTTCTGGTCTTCATCAATGATCTCTCTGACTCTCTTGAAAATCCTCTCTACCTCTTTGCTGATGACTCCACTCTCTTCCGCTCCATTCCTCATCCCTCAGATCGGCAGTCTGCAGCCTCCTCACTCTCTGCAGACCTGGACAAAATCACAGACTGGTCAAACAAGTGGAACATGTCTTTCAATCCTGACAAATCTCACACTCTTACTATGTCTCTCCGAAAAGACCGACTGGACAACCATCCATCTACTTTCTCAACAATCCTCTCCATGAAGTTCTGTCACTCAAGCTTGTGGGTCTCACTATCTGCCATGATCTTTCCTGGGAAAACCACATTTCCAATCTCGCCTCCAAAGCCAGTCGCCGACTGGGCATCCTCCGTCGTGCGAAGTCCTTCCTTGGTACAACTGAGCTCCTCACCACATACAAGGCTTTTATAAGCAGCTCAATGGAATACTGTTCTCCCCTCTGGGCCGGTGCTCCTGCCTCACACCTAGCTCGGCTTCACGCTGTTGAAACCAAAGCTTTCAGAATCATTGGAATCTCCCGCGATGAAGCTAACTCCGAAGGCCTTTCACTCACTCACCGCAGGCAGGTTGGTGGGCTTTCTGTCTTCTACCGACTCCTATCCGGCCTTGCTTCCCCAGCTCTCTCTGGGCTCCGTCCCCCAAATATTCCTGCAGGTAGCACAAGATCTGCCTGCAACCCTCTTATGGTTATACTGCCAAAATCAAGACTCTCTGCTCACCTTCACTCCTTCATTCCTCTTTTCTCCCGCCTCTGGAACAAACTCCCTCACTCTCTTCAATCCCACTCCTCCCTCCAGGTCTTTAAAACAGCTGTTCACCACCATCTCTTGTCTTCCCCCATCCAAAACCTTGATCTTTTCTACCCCAGCTAATTTCACCCCAGATCCACTTTTTTGAAATACCAACTTCTTTCCTGGAAGTCTTTGCAGTGTCCTTGTGTTTTATACTTCTCCCCCTCCTCCCCTTCCCACGGCTCCTCCCACCAAGCCCTCTCCCTCCCACAGATCTCCCGATGTCCCTGCTCTCAAATGTTGTGTTTGTGCTTCCCTTTGTCTCCCGATCTTGTCTACCGCTACCCTTATTATATGTTTTGTGTGTCTGTTTGATTTTTTGTGTGATAAACGTTTGCTCTTTCACGAGCCTCGATCCTGTATACAAAAACAAAAAAAGGAAAGAAAAACGTTTATCCCACCAGAAGGGACGAACGGGTTCTCCAATAGATTTACAATGAACTGAAAGGTAGAAATTTGAGAGCGAGGACCCGAATTGCGCTGTATCAGTTATAGATAGCTTACATCCGTACTCGTGGGGAGTCGTAAGCAATGGAGGTAGGCTGGAGGTGAACGAAGGAGAGGAAAGAGAGGAGGAAAAGGGAGGAAGAAAGAGGACGGGAGATAGAGGACGGAGAGATAGAGGTAGAAAGAGGGCGGGGAAAGAGACAGAGAAAGAAGGCGGAGAAAGAGAGAGGGAGAAAGAAGGCGGGGAAAGATGGTTGGGTAGTTGACAAGAACAAACCGATTAGAATTTGGTTGAGATCCGAATCCAGCCAGATCAGACCTATCAGTGAGATACAAGAGGTAAACTGTTCATCCTGGTGGAGGTATGCTCTTTCTACCGAGTGTTGTTGTCGTTGCTGATGGGACACACCCGAGGTGATCACTTGCCATCTCTGCAGTTTCGTTGATATAAAATTATTCTTCAAACAGTCATTTATATCGATGTTTACCGATTTCGTTTTATTCTAATCTGTTTAAATAACAACACACCAACCAATAGGAACAGGGACTCAGATTCGACTCTGGGTCTCCGCCCAAATACTCAGGTGTGATTGGTCAGATGATCAGACCACGCCCTTTTCGCAATCCTTTTCGATGTTCCAGAAAACACGATTGGAGGTTGTAAAGTTGGAATTTGGAAGAAGGTTTTATTCGCGATGTTCAAACAATTTGAAATCCCTACAGGCTACATGTATGCAGAAGGTGCTTAATGGCACTTTATACTCTTTAACTATAAGTAAGCATTCAACACTAGACCCTGCTAGCAATCCCTGTAGACCCCACACTCCCTCCCATCCATCCCTGTAGACCTAGACCCCCACACTCCCTCCCAACCATCCCTGTAGACCCCCACACTCCCTCCCTCTCATCCCTGTAGATCCCCACTCCCCCCCCCCCCCCACCCCACCAATCCCTGTAGACCCCACACTCCCCCACAACACCAATCCCTGTAGACCCCACACTCCCCCACCCCACCAATCCCTGTAGACCCCACACTTCCTCCCTCTCATCCCTGTAGACCCCTACACTCCCTCCCACCCATCCATCCTTGTACACTCCACACTCCCTCCCACCAATCACCAATCCCTGTAGACCCCACACTTCCTCCCCCTCATCCCTGTAGATCCCCAGTCATCTGGTTGACTGGCCCATCCCTGTAGATCCCCACACTCCCTCCCACCCATCCATCCCTGTACACTCTACACTCCCTCTCACCAATGACCAATCCCTGTAGACCTCACTCGCCTCCCCACCCCCACCAATCCATGTAGACCCCACACTGCCTTCCATAGCGTTTACCCAGCTTTTCCTCTCCGGAAACACGGCTCAAAGCAGCTGCGATCCATCATTGAAAACATTCCACGATTCCGTCGCCAGGCGAGAAAGTACAGACAGAAAGTACAGGTCGGCCTGGTCTTCCAATGAGCGTTAAAGGACCAGGGAGGAAGTGGGATCGCACGTTGGACGGATTTCAACTCTCCTGCTCATCTACATCTACATCCAAATAACTCGAAATAAACGACACAAGGCGCTCGGAGCAGGGAGGTTTTGCCCATCGAGTAAACCTCCCTCTCCGACATGTCCCGAGCATCCAGCGGGTCCACGGCGAACTTGGCCGTCTGTACGTTCCTGCTCCTGTGGACTCTCCGAGTACTCGTGGCTTTTAATGGCGACATCACGCAGCAATCCACGTCCATGCAGCGACGACCACGAACGTCGGGGGATTCCAAGGCAATCGTCATGGTGGTCTTGGTGGTTCGAAACGGCGGGCATTCTCTGGCGCACGTGCTTGGGGCATTGGAGGGGCAGCGGTATCCTCGGAAGCAGATGGCTTTCTGGTGGGTTTTATGACAAGGGGGTGGGGGTGGACCGATGGCTGACCCTTTTTTTGCCTACACTCTGTGGACCTATGGCTGGCCCTTTTTTACCCACACTCTGTGGACCTATGGCTGACCCTTTTTTTACCCACACTCTGTGGACCTATGGCTGACCCTTTTTTTGCCTACACTCTGTGGACCTATGGCTGGCCCTTTTTTTACCTACACTCTGTGGACCGATGGCTGACCCTTTTTTGCCTACACTCTATGTTCCTATGGCTGGCCCTTTTTCCCCTACACTCTGTGGACCTATGGCTGGCCCTTTTTTACCCACACTCTGTGGACCTATGGCTGGCCCTTTTTTTCCCTACACTCTGTGGGCCTATGGCTGGCCCTTTTTTTTACCTACACTCTATGGACCTATGGCTGGCCCTTTTTTACCTACACTCTGTGGACCTATGGCTGGCCCTTTTTTTTTACCTACACTCTATGGACCTATGGCTGGCCCTTTTTTACCTACACTCTGTGGACCTATGGCTGACCCTTTTTACCTACACTCTATGGACCTATGGCTGGCCCTTTTTTTACCTACACTCTGTGGACCTATGGCTGGCCCTTTTTTTACCTACACTCTGTGGACCTATGGCTGGCCCTTTTTTACCTACACTCTGTGGACCTATGGCTGGCCCTTTTATTACCTACACTCTGTGGACCTATGGCTGGCCCTTTTTTACCTACACTCTGTGGACCTATTGCTGGCCCTTTTTTTAACTTACACTATGTGGACCTATGGCTGGCCCTTTTTTACCTACACTCTGTGGACCTATGGCTGGCCCTTTTTTACCGACACTCTGTGGACCTATGGTTGGTAGGTTCACCGGTACAGGATGTGCATGCGTGTGGCCGGTCGACCAGTGCAGGATGCGCATCCGGCTGACTGGTTCACAGGTGTGGGATACACATCTGGTTGACCATTTCACTCGTGCGGTATGCACTTGTGGTGGACTGGGTCACCAGCACTGGGTGGACCTGTGGCCGACTGGTTCACTTGTGCTGACTGGACCTGTGGCCGACCGGTTCACCTGTGCTAAGTGGTCCTGAGGCACACCGGTTCACCTGTGTTGGGTGGACATGAGGCCGACTGGTTCACTTGTGCTGAATGGACCTGCGGCCGACCGGTTCACCTGCGCTGAGTGGACCTGTGGCACACCGGTTCACGTGCGTTGAGTGGACTTGTGGCACACCGGTTCACCTGCGTTGGGTGGACCTGCGGCCGACCGGTTCACCTGCACTGAGTGGACCTGCGAAACACCGGTTCACATGAGTTGGGTGGACCTGCGGCCGCCCGGTTCACCTGCGTTGGGTGGACCTGCAGCCGACCGGTTCACCTGCGTTGAGTGGACCTGCGACACACTGGTTCACCTGCGTTGGGTGGACTTGCGGCCGACCGGTTCACCTGCGCTGAGTGGACCTGCGGCACACCAGTTCACATGCGTTGCGTCGACCTGCGGCACACCGGTTCACCTGCGTTGGGTGGACCTGCGGCCGACCAGTTCACTTGTGCTGAATGGACCTGCGGCACACCGGTTCATGTTTGTTTTGAGGTTTAATCCGTGGCCATTTTCAGAAGGTCCATGTGCAGCTTTTCCTCCAGAGCAGCATATCCAAAGTTGATTTGTCTTTTTCCTGATGTTCTCCTTGATTGTGACGTAATCAACACGATCTTCTTACCTGCAGACCTTCAGAATTGTATTAAAATGGTCAATTTCAATGTAGGTACGTACTAGATCCGTGGCCATTTACAGCTGGCTGCCACAGTCTACAGTGATACCAAAAGTAAAGGACAGGACCAGCTGTTTATTGTTTGTGTTTATGTGAAACAGCTGTGCTTTTGTAACTTTATTTGATGTAATCTTCCTTTAATATGAAAACGCTTTGGCTTCAGGGGCAAACTTTCAGATGTCATCTGGTTTCTTTCTCAGACCGTTCACATCGGTTTAGGCATTTGTCTTGTATCGATTGCCTTATGCTCCTGAATACGAGTTATCCCAGTGAATTGGATTTCCACAACTTATGTTGATATAACCTTCTTTTAACCGATTATGCGAGCATATCACACGACTTGAGTAGTGGTGCTCGGTCCTGGACTCACTCACACTCACACACTCTCTCTCACACTCACACACTCTCTCTCACACTCACACACACACTCACACTCTCTCTCTCTCTCTCTCTCTATATATATATATATATATATATATATATATATATATATATATATATATATACTAGCTTGGCTCGGCTCGCTGCGCTCGCCTCACCATGCATCGTTACTGAGGAACGGGCTTATTTTAGCTGAGGATAATGACTGTACCTGAGTTGCTGTGTTGTCATGATTTACACCAATCATAATACAAACCATTATTTTGCACAAATGTATTTGTTGTGTTTGTGATATTACATTTTTATAAGCAATTTAGGTTGAAGGTTTAGGTTGAATGTTTTTTTTTCAAGAAAGAACTCCTCAGCACATACATAGGGGAGGGGTAGGTGCAGACTGGAAGTTTGGGACGATTACACCTCACCACCACATAATTCAAAACACCTCACCACCACGTAATTCAAAACACCTCACCACCAAGTAATTTAAAACACCTCACAGCCATAAAACACGTCATGAAAACACCTCACCACCACGAAATTAAAAACACCTCACCACCACGAAATTGAAAACACCTCACAGCCATCAAACACGTAATAAAAACCCCTCACAGCCATAAAACACGTAATAAAAACACCTCACCACCTCTAAATTAAAAACACCTCACAGCCATCTCACACGTAATAAAACACCTCACAGCCATAAAACACATAATAAAAATACCTCACCACCACGAAATTAAAAACACCTCACAGCCATAAAACACGTAATAAAAACACCACACAGCCATAAAACATAGAATAAAAACACACCACCACAAAGTTAAAAACACCTCACAGCCATAAAACACAGAATAAAAACACCACACAGCCATAAAACACGTAATAAAAACACCACACAGCCATAAAACATAGAATAAAAACACACCACCACAAAGTTAAAAACACCTCACAGCCATAAAACACAGAATAAAAACACACCACCACAAAGTTAAAAACACCTCACAGCCATAAAACACAGAATAAAAACACACCACCACAAAGTTAAAAACACCTCACAGCCATAAAACACAGAATAAAAACACACCACCACAAAGTTAAAAACACCTCACAGCCATAAAACACAGAATAAAAACACACCACCACAAAGTTAAAAACACCTCACAGCCATAAAACACGTAATAAAAACACCTCACAGCCATAAAACACGTAATAAAAACACATCACCACCACAAAATTAAAAACACCTCACAGCCATAAAACACGTAATAAAACACCTCACCACCACAAAATTAAAAACATCTCACAGCCATAAAACAACATGCATTTTAAGGCCATTTTCCCTGCTAGAGCGGGGGTTAGCCTTGCGGTCCCCATGACAATCTTCTCCATTTTGCCCTATTTTCTGCATCTCCCCTTGTTAACCCCCTTGCCCGCATTTCTTCTTCCACCATCTTTAGCCAAGTCTTTCTCGGTCTTCCCCGTCCTCTACTTCCTTCTACATTAATTTCCATCACTCTTCTCAACCAGTCACTTTCATCCTTCCTCAACACATGACCAAACCATCTCAACCTGTTCCTCTTCACAGCATCAATCACAGGCAATATTCCCATCATCTTTCGCAATTCATCATTTGTCTTCCTCTCTCTCAACGATACTCCGCACATCCATCGAACCATTCGCATTTCCACCCTTTCCAGCCTTCGTTGCTGCTCTACATTCATTACCCATGTCTCGCTCCCATAAATCATAACACTTCTCACACATGCAGCATACACCTTTCCCTTCAGCTTCAGCGACACTCTCCTCCTCATCAGCACGCCACTCAGTTCCCAAAACTTCTTCCATGCACATCTCACTCGAGCAACCGTTGCCGAGTCTGATCCACCTTCTCCATTCAGCATGTCTCCGAGGTAGCAAAATGTTTTCACACCTTCCAGCTTCACGCCGTCTCCAAGATCCAACTCAACAATTCCTCCATCTGCAGCTCCCTCTGTGCACACCTTACATTTGAATGTAGCTGCCACACTGGTAAATGACCCTCTCAGACCACTACATTTTTGATGAACCCACTCAGCGCACATTGTACATTGAATGGAGTTCACTCCGACACCCTTCCTGCACACAGCACACGGCCACTTCCCAGTTCTTTCCACCTCACCACATGCTTTACCATTTGCCATCACCTTCGTCTTTCCGATATTCACCTTCAGACCTTTTGTCTCCATACATTCCTTCCACTTGTTCATCCTTTCCTTCAGTCCATCCATACTTTCCGCAATCAACACCAGATCATCTGCATACAACAACTCCCACGGTAAACCCTCCTTTACGTTCTGAGCCAGCACCTCCATCACAGCTACAAATAGTAGTGGACTTAGTACCGACCCTTGATGCACTCCCACCTTCACCTCAAACTCACCACTGTTCCCGTCCTTTGTCCTTACAGCTGTGCGCGCTCTTTTGTACATTGCCATCACTACTCTGATCAACCATTCCTCCACTCCTAACTTCCTCAATGCCCATGTCAATACTTTGCGTGGAACCCTATCGAATGCTTTCTCCAGATCAACAAACCCAAAAAACAACTTCTTCCTCTTCTCCATGTACTTCTCCTGCAACAGCCTCACAATGAAAAGCGCGTCTGTCGTTCCTCTTCCTGGCATAAATCCAAACTGATTTCGTCGATCTTCACTTTCTTCCTTATCCTCCTCTCCAACACCCTTTACAATACCTTCATTCCATGCTCCAATAACTTTATCGCTCGGTACGAGCCACACTCCAGAGGGTCACCTTTCCCCTTGTATAGAGGGACGAGCGTACTCAGTTCCCAATCCACTGGAATGCCACCTTCTTTCACCACCAGATTACAGATCTCTGTCATTCTCTTCACACCCCAACTTCCTGCTGCCTTCAACATATCTCCCACAACTCCCGTCGGCCCTCCCGCTTTTCCACTCTTCATTGCTTTTATCGCTTCCTCAACTTCCTTCTCAGTTATCTTCTCTGCCGGTCCTAAAACTGGGTTACTCTCTATGTTGCCATCCCATTCATTCTCTGTATTCAACAGCATTTCCATATATCTTTTCCATCTTCCTTTAATTCCATCTGGGTCGACAACGATTTGTCCCACTTCATCCTTCAAGCAACTCACCCCCATCACATCACACCTCTCTTTCGCTATGTGCTTTGCAATCCTGAATACTGCTTTCTGACCCTCTTCCGAATCCAAGCGTTCTCCGAACATTTTCCGACATGCCTCCTGCGCCTTTGCTACCTCTTTCTTTGCAGCCTTCCTGGCTGCCTTATAACTTTCATGCTCTGCTGTTTCTGCTCCCGTACCCTTCGCCTTCTGCCACTCCTTGAACTTCTTCCTTTTCTCGTCAATCCCCTTTCCAACTTCATCATCCCACCACCATGTTTCCGAGTGCCTCAGTGGTCCTTTTGTCCATCCACATACCTCACCAACGGCTCCCAACAGACTAGCTTTCATTGACATCCAACCACTTTCAAGCTCAACCACATCAGCCTCTACCCTACTCAGCCTCTCTTTTAATGCCTCCCTTACTGTCACCTCTTTCAACCTCCACACCTTCATTCTCGGTTGGTACTTCACCCGCCGAGCTCTCCTCGCACCTTTCACCCTTATGTCGCAGACAACCAAGTGGTGCTGTGAAACAGCCTCCTCCCCCGGGATCACCTTTGTGTCCCAGAGGTGCCCCCGATCTCGCCTATGCACCATCAGGTAGTCAACGGTTGTCGTCGACCCACCTGACGTGTATGTAACAAGCGTATTATCCTCTTTCTGGAACTGAGTAATACAAATCAACAAATCAGCTCCATCAGCAAACTCCAAAATCCTTTCACCTTCTCCATTTCTCACACCATATCCGTAACCCCCATGAACTCCCTCAAAACCATCCATATTCCTTCCCACATGTCCATTCAGGTCTCCTCCCACCACAACAACTTCCTCATCTTTCACGTTTTCCATCAGCTTCTCTGTCGCACACCAGAACTTGTCCTTCTCTTCATCGCTTCGACCAACCTGCGGAGCATATCCCGAGATGACGTTCACCAAGAACTTTCCAATCATCATTTTCACCATCATCAACCTATCACTCACTCTAGTCACACTCACCACACTGTCTACAAACTCCTCGGAAAACAGGACACCAACATCATTCATGCCCTCCGGGCACCCTTGCCACACAAACTTGTATTTCTGTCCCTGCCTACCCTTCACCATTCTCACACCACTTCCCTTCCATCTCGTCTCCTGCACACAACATATGTCCACTCTTCTTCTGACCAATACTTCCACCACCTCTGCTGATCTCCCTGTCATTGTCCCTACATTCCATGTCCCAAACCTCAGAAACCGATCTCCACTTCGGGCTGCACCCTGCCCATATGTAGTTGTAATTGTCATGGTTCTCTTTTTGAGGCAATGTTTTTATGGCCGGATGCCCTTCCTGACGCCAACCCTCTTTGTCGTCTCTTATGACACGCAGGGATACGGTGTACCTATTCTGACTAGGGTACACACAGGGAAACGTTTAAAACATGGAAATTCTGGGGGGGGGGGGGGGGGGGGGGGGGATGGGAAGGGGGGCGTCAGCATCACGCCTGGGGTTTAAACATATTCCAACAATATCCAAACAGAACCATGAAAACCATGAATAACAATCTGGGAAAAGTCTCCAAGCGAGAACGTGGATTTGAGAAAGAAGGAGCAGAGGCGGAAGAAAAACGAGATATAGGGGGCGGGGCACAAGTCGAGACGAGGAGGAGAGCGAACAAGCACGTGTCCGGGAGGAGAGAAAGAATCAATAAAGAATTCTTTGTCTATCCGTTTGTCCTGTTTTTAAAAACGCCGGACAAAGGGTAAGATGCCCGCGAGAGGCAGGGGGGAGAAAAGAAAATCAAAGAAACAAGCAAATGCTATGAAGGAAAGAACTTACACTCACACAACATCGACGGGGGGAAGGGAGCCCGGAAAGAACAGGCCGCGCACGACGCGCGAATAAAAAAACAACCAATCACACACAAATCCGCAACAACCACAAAACCAAAACTAAACAGAAACACACAACAAAACAACCAGCGGAAACCCGACAAAGACACGAATGGGAAAACACTCAAACGTCGATGCCGTGGAGAGCTCGAAGCAAGCCTCGTCACCCGAGGGACCGGAAGTCCCTTTCCTAAAACCGGAAGTCCCATAAAACACGTAATAAAAACACCTCACAGCCACAAAATTAAAAACACCTCACCACCAAGTAATTCAAAACATCTCATCACCAACTAATTCAAAACATCTCATCACCAACTAATTCAAAACACCTCACCACCACATAATTAAAAACACCTCACCACCAAGTAATTCAAAACATCTCATCACCAACTAATTCAAAACACCTCACCACCACATAATTAAAAACACCTCACCACCAAGTAATTCAAAACATCTCATCACCAACTAATTCAAAACATCTCATCACCAACTAATTCAAAACACCTCACCACCACATAATTAAAAACACCTCACCACCAAGTAATTCAAAACATCTCATCACCAACTAATTCAAAACACCTCACCACCACATAATTAAAAACACCTCACACCACGTAATTATAAATACCTCACCACCACGTCATTTAAAAACACCTCACCACCACATAATTCAAAACACCTCACCACCACATAATTCAAAACACCTCACCACCACGTAATTCAAAACATCTCATCACCAACTAATTCAAAACACCTCACCACCACATAATTAAAAACACCTCACACCACGTAATTATAAATACCTCACCACCACGTAATTCAAAACACCTCACCACCATGTGATTTAAAAACACCTCACCACCATGTGATTTAAAAACACCTCACCACCACATCATTTAAAAACACCTCACCACCACATAATTCAAAACACCTCACCACCACATAATTCAAAACACCTCACCACCATGTGATTTAAAAACACCTCACCACCATGTGATTTAAAAACACCTCACCACCACATCATTTAAAAACACCTCACCACCACATAATTCAAAACACCTCACCACCACATAATTCAAAACACCTCACCACCATGTGATTTAAAAACACCTCACCACCATGTGATTTAAAAACACCTCACCACCACATCATTTAAAAACACCTCACCACCACATCATTTAAAAACACCTCACCACCACATAATTCAAAATACCTCACCACCACGTGATTCAAAACCACCACAACGTTATTAAAAACACTTCACAACCACGGAAACAAAAGTTTGAGGGAGTCGTTAAGTGACAATACAGACACTGCCCAGATGTGTAGATATATAGATAAATGACTGTACCCGAGTTGCCGTTTTGTCATGGTCTACACCAATCAAAATTCAAACAATTATTTTGCACAAATGTATTTGTAATATACGTGATATCACATTTTATAAACAATTGAAGTTGAAAAAATGGAAAAATTTTCAAAAAGAATACCCTTAGGACATACCGACGGGAGAGATATGTGCATACCAGAAGTTTGGTACGACTTCACAAAAGTTTGAGAAAGTAGTTCAGTGACAAGACAACACAACACAAGACAACACAACACAACACCGGACAACACAGAACAGGACAGACGCTGCACAGATATATATATATATAGATACAAATATATATATTATGGATCACCGAATAGGAATATTGCTGCCATTCCTGAGTTGATAAGGGTGCAGGTGAGTGTGGGATGGAAGATGTTTCTGAGGCAAATCCTGATGTCTCGCATTATCTTCCATTACGCTGTGCTTCTCCTTTCGTATGCAGCATGTATCTGCAGGTTGCATCATTGCTGGAGTGCGACTTTGCCGCCGGTGCAGAGCTTCCTGTAGGTTAGAGGAGGAATTCGTTGAAGGTGCCGATGCTAACTTGTCTACTCTTTGTGAAGGGCACCGTGGCATATTTAACGTCCAACTAATGCCGGCAGGCGAGGTTTCCCAGTTTAACGTCCAGTCCATCCCAGGATGACAATTTATAGCTTGGCCGAGGTTCAAACCCAGGCCAGACAGCTCGGAGGTGGGTGCTCATACCTCTAGGTTTAAGATATCTTGCCAGCCACTACGTCATCCGGATGGCTGAATTTGTGCATCATTCTTTTGATTTTCACCTTGTCTCTACACATTCTGTCTGCAGGTATTGGGTGTGGTGGAGAATATTGATGGAGTGGGATCATTGACAACTCCGAACTCGTTCGATGGCAGTTTTGTTGGCCTATTGGCCTGGTTTAAACCCATCCGTTGTGCAGCGTGAGCTGCCTGGATAATGGCTTTTGTTTTGCTTCGATCAAGGGTTAATTCCTGAAATTCATTTCATTCATTGTAATGGCTGCTCTCCCTTGTGTTCCTTTCAACATGACCCATCCGATGAAGGGCAACATCTTTTATGACCTAGTAAAAATGTTTTACACCATCGTTAATATAAGTGATATCGTTTATGCAAGAGACCCAGGTCTGTTTCCTGGTGAGTCATTTCTGCAGTGTAAGGTGCTACAGTTTGTTTCATCCAACGTGGATATGGAAAGGCCTGAAGTGAATCTACGTAGAATTCGTATTGCAGTCTCGATGTCCCACCTCTCAACACATCCTTCTTCCTGTTTGTCCCAGGTGGGATTGGGGATATGTGGCCTAGTTTATATTGCCACCCCATTGAATGAAGCATCTTCTCCCGCTACCCACACTTGTTGATTTTTCTGTCAAAAAAAATCTTGATTTTTTAATGCCATATGTTATTTATTTAATTTAATAGATGCTGTATATGTATTGCTTACACACCGGTGCTGGGACAGGAGCTAAAATGAGAAAACGGGTTAGAAAGAAGGGTTTGGGAGTGCGTGAGGAGTTGAGAGATAGAAGGAAAGAGGCTTTTGGGAGTTAAGGATAAGGGAATGGTGATAGATGTGCTCAGTTAACGTCGGAGATAGAGAACCTTTTGAGCTCCTGTTTGCAGACGACTTAGTAAACCTTGTGGACCATCTCAAGTTTCGGTGAAATTAGCAAAGACGCTATGGTTTGTGGGAGTATAGTGGATGGTAGAGTTGATTAGGAAGGTATGGAGTGAGGAGAAGAAGCTGGATGATTGGAGGAAGAGCATCATAATACAAGTTTTCAAACGGGATACTGTGGACTGTGAGCTGTGGAAACTGCAGAAGGATCAAATTGATGGAGCATGCGATGAAGGTACTGGAGAGGATTGTCGATTCAAAGGCTAAGAGAGATTGTCAAAATAGATGAGATGCAGTAGGGATTCGTGCAAGGAAAGGCAACAGTGGATGCGATTTTCATCAGGAAACAGATTCAGGAACAGATATTAGAAAGAAACACGTTCAGCTGTAATGGGAATTCATAGATCTGGAGAAGGAATTTGATAGGATCTCAAAATAAGTGGTGTATTATTGTTTGACGAAGAAGAGTGTACTGGAGAAGTTGTTAGAATCATGATGGAAATGCATAAGGCCCACCTTAGCACTATAGTAAGGTCAGTGAATGGGTACCAACAACATTTTAGAGTTGACGTATGTCTTCACCTGGGTTATGTACTGAGTCACTTCCTTTCTGTGACAGTGATGGACATGCTGAGTGACATTATCACAGATGGAGAACTGTGGAAGCTCTTGTTTGCAGATGACTTCGTCAAAATGGCAGAGTCAAAGGAAGAGCTACAGAGAAGCGTTTTGGAACATCAAGAGGGCATAGATGGAGGATTAATGCTGGAAAGACTGAGGTTATGGTATGTAGTAAGACTAGAGCAGAGAGGGTCAATATTGTAGATAGAAGAGGTGAAGAGCTGAAACCTGTGGACAAAATCAAGTACCTTACTTCAACACTAAAGAAAGAGGGAGGTTGTAAAGGAGAAGTCCGGAACAGAGTGAAGGTAGCATGGACACGGTATAAGGAGGTTATTGGTGTCATCTGTGAATGATAAAAGGATGCTGGGGAAATTGAAGGTAAGAGTGTACAACAAGACAGTGATCAGGCCGGTCATAATGTATGGTGTAGAAACATGCGCTTGAAGGAAAAGGGAAGAAGAGTTGCTGGAGAGGACAGAGACGAGAATTCTTTGGTGGATTCTCAGAGTATCACGAAGAATGGATGAGGAAAGAGGAGAAATTCAAGAGAACTGGAGTTGCATATATTGGAGAGGCTAGTTTGGGCTGGGTTGGGCCTGTAATGAGAAGGATGAGGAATGAATCAAGGTGGATTGGACTAGCTCACACCTAACTGTTGGGATTAACCCGAGATCGGTGCACCACTGGGTATACCCATCTGTACAGAATAGGTATACCCAGGGGTACATCCAATCTTGGGTTAAAGGTTAAGAAAGCAGAAGAGGTAAGGGGATGGAAGGAATGGGGCAGGTAAGGAGTAGGGGGAGGGTGAGTCTCGTTTCACTATAAATTGCATATGTTATACATGAAGAGGTGTCAGTTGTCTTCCAAATTATGAAGGGTGTTAAACAGGCATGCGTTGCAGCACCTATGCTCTTCGGTCTATTCCTCAGTGTGATGCTTGCAGACGTGATTAGAACAACTGACAAAGATATCTAACTCCAACTCAAATAAATGATGGCCCTGACTTCATAAAGGTGGGGGTACACCATCCTGGACGTTGGGGATCTCTGGGTCGCTCCTGCGAGATCGATCAGCCATCTCCGTGCTGTGGGCTTGTTTGAGAGAATTGTCCAGAGCTAAACAACAACAACAACAACAACACTATCTCCAAATGCAACACTATTGGCGCTGAGGTCAATTCGTGGATAAGGAAAGCCAGCTCATCGTTTGGACGGCTGAAGTTCATATTGAGGAACCACCATGATACCATCACTCGATGTAAGTGTAGCAATTACCATGATGTGGTACTTTCCATCCTCAATAAGACTATGAATCATGGACTTTGTATTGTAGACATATTTAATTCAGCATCTATCAAATCTCTTGTGGACAATTTTTGAGGATCACCTATTGTTATCAGATGATAAAGAATAAAATCCTTGATCAAGGACATCTGCTAAAAAATATTAAAACTATACTTTTCAAGGCCCGATTACATTGGGTGAGCCACCTAGTATAAACAGATATTTTACAGCAAACTCAAATACAAGGGGCAAAAGTTTCTGACACCCTGAAATACGACCTCAATTGTGCACAATCAAAGGCGACTGGGATTTGTGATGAAAATTGCATTTGATGTTTTGAAGAAAGGAAAATCTCTCAACTCCTCACGCACTCCCAAACCCGTCTTTCTAACCCGTTTTCTCATTTTAGCTCCTGTCCCAGCACCGGTGTGTAATTTTCTCCTCTATGAAGAACAAGGAGAAACGTTTCCTTGGAAATATGCGACCCCTGGCATCTCCCGCATCTTCCGTGCCAGTTTTGGTCTGCAAAGTCACTTGAGAGCTTTATTCAAAGATGTCATTCATCTTCATAAAACGGATAACGACATCATGAATGAGAGCTTTAGCCATTCCTGATCTCATCGACATACAGTGAAGAAGAGGCACGGTAAATAGAGGGCCTCTAAATCTCACGTCTTGTTTCTATCGCTGTGCTTCGCTTTGTTTCGCTGCAGCAGATCATACAACCTAAGTTTGTGCTTGTCACTGCCACATATTTTGTATTTGTATGGTTTTTCTTTCATTTTTGTTTTTTTCCATCTACGTATTTAAAGGGGGAAAAAGGAGTTTACCCAATGTTTGACCAAAACGTCCACATTGATTGCGGCACTGTCACATTGTCTCGTAGTGATAAAATCAGCGTCGGGTTAACAAGCAGGTTCATGGGGAGCTGCCAACAATTCCTTCCTGGCTTGCTTTCACGCTAATTTAAGGTGACCTAGATTTTTAAAAGGGAACGGAACGTGACCAAATGAACACAAGTGAAAATATACATTTTTGGGCTGGGTCAGGTGTAATATTAGTGGAATTCATGATTACTTGTTTTGAGGATTCTGTTTCTGTAAACCCGTTTATGGTTTAATTTGATCAGTGGGAGTAAACCTGATTTCTAGTTTCCATCTCATAACGATACCTGGGAATGTAAGGTACAATTTATTTTGTGTACATTGTCAAGGCTTGAGGATGAGCGAGAACACTGAACAGATCAGGGCGCAACAGGACAAAAGGAACAATACAGAGGGGTAGGTGGGGGGAGGGGGGGCACAAAGAGCTGAGTTGAAGGACAAAATAGAGGAAGACTTGGATAAAACAATGGGTGTGGTGAGAAGTGAGAGGTAGGGGGGGGTGCATGAGGTGGACAAGATGGATACAACAGGAAATTTTGAAGGAAAAACTGGAAATTTGGAAGGAGTAGGGCTTGAAGGGAGGGAGTAGGGAAGATTAATGGAGGTAGAAAAGATAATGGTTTTGGATAGGGGTGGTGGTGAATAGCTGTCTTGAATATCTGGAGGGAAGAACGAGATTGAAGAGGATTTGGAAGTTGGTTTCACAAGCAGGAAAACAAGGAGCTGATACTCGAGGCCTCCTGCCCTTAGGTGGTGTGAGGAATAGATCTGTGTAACATGAAAGCTAAATGCTCAACGTTTTTTTAAATTTTGCGTACACAAGCCAAGTTACAGAGATTGGGGGAGCGGGGATGGATGGTGTGGGGATGGAGGAATAAAAAACGGAATGAGCAGAGGGTGTAAAGTCAGAAAGGAGGGGCTAGACGACAGAGAGACCACCGACATGTCTGTGATGGGAGAGTGATAGGCCCATAGACTCAGCTTCATCACAGGAGATTCCAATAATCTTGAAGGCCTTGATTTTCATAGCCTCAAGTTGAGCAAGATGAGGCAGGCGAGCCAAAGCAGAGGGGAGAGCAGTACTCCATCAAGATGCAGCTGAAGGCCTTGTAGGTGGATAGGAGTTCAGGTGTGCCAAGGAAGGATTTTTGATGATGCAGGATGCTGAGTCGGCATCTAGCTTTGGAAGCCAACTTTGAAATGTGGTTTGCTCAAGAAAGATGATGGCTGATAGTCAGACCCAGGAGAACTGATCTTCTTCAAGAGTATTGTTCAGAAAGTAGATGGAGGATGCAATGGGTGGGTTGCCAGACTGGTTGTCAGGATTAAAAGACATATTCCAGGTGTTTGACCAGCTTGTGAATTTTATGCCTCCGCCGACGAATTCGCCAGAGGCATTACGTCTTCGGGTTGTCTGTCCATCCGTCCATACGGGCTAAACCTCGTTTTCCTCAGCAACCACATGTTCGATTGAGACGAAACTTTCAGGGTAGGAGTGACATCCATGCAGAATGTTTTTATGATAATTGTGACGTCACAGGTCATGTGGTATGGCAGCCATCTTGGATTAAAAGCAAATAATTAAAAAACTATTTCTCAGAAACCTCTGAAGGAAATTTTTTGAAACTTGGCACATTGTCAAGTACTCCCAATGGGGAACAAAAGCATGATAATGATGACATCATAGGTGAAGTGGTATACCAGCCAAAAATGTTTTAATCGATTTGCTTATCCTAAAAATTTGCATGCACATGATCTATGACCCATTTGTATTGAAATATTAAATTTATGACATCATAGATCACATGGTTTAACCTTTAACATGGCTTAACATGGTTTAACATGGATCACATGAAGTTAGATCACATGGCCGTAAAACATTGCTTCAAAAAGGGGACCAAAAAACAACAGCAACCACGGTTCCCGAAAAAGGCCAACCCCCGCTTTGCGGGGAAAAATGGCCTCTAAACGGTGGTTATAGATCACATGGTTTGGCAGCCATATTGGATTGAAGGAAAATATTAAATAATTATATCTCTGAAACCGCTCACCCTATCGAGTCCAGAAGCAGTTGGGTAGGACAGGGAAGGATGGGTACCAAGAGTGAGGGGTTGGGGACACGAGATTTGGAAGCAAACACAGAAATGAGGCGTTCGGCCTTCTCACTCGAGGAGTCGGTTGTGATTGTATTTGAAGAGAGAGAATGGATTGAGTGGAGAGCATACTCCAGAGACAGACTTAACAAGGCACCACCAGGTTTGAGAGAAGGTTGACAAGTTTGAAAGTTCAATATTGAGGTTGGACAGATGTTGTTTTCTGGCTCTCCTGAGAATGGACACCGACTTCTTGTGGGCTTTTTGAATGAACTGAAATTGTCTTTGGTTGGGTTTGCTTTCCAGGAAGAGATGGTGAATTGCTTCTGAGCAACTGCCTCACTACAGGATTCAGTGTACCATGGATGGGAAGAAGAGTAGGATAACTGAAGAGTGAAGACAAAATGGGATGAATCTGTGTATAAGAGAGAGAAGAGAACGTTTCTGTGGAAGAATTTCCAGGCTGAGCTAATATCAGGGGCAGTAGATATGGGAGACCAATCTTGAAGAGAGATGCTTGCTGTCCCTGCCAATCTGCCTGAGTAAACTGCCAGAATCACCGGCACTGCAACAGCTCTCTGAGAACTACCAGAGATGATGACTCTCTCAAGCATATGACCAGAGATTATAAGAAGCGCTTTCAGAGATCAGACATTGTAAGAATTTTAATTATAAGAAATGTTTTACCTCTCCATTCCTGTCTTCACTTGTAACAAACCGCCAAATTTGGCTTGCATTGGGCGATCCTTGGAAGATCGTAAATGGAAATAATAATTTTGAACGCAGTGTAGTGAATTCAACATTGTTTCAGTCTTTTGAATAGGCCTTTGCTTTGATTGCCCACATTAGCTGGGCCTCTGAATGTGATAATACATATCAGGAAGTCGGTGGACTTCCTATATAGGGATGGCAAAGACACTCCGTAGGTTTAATACAGCACAAATCCTCAAACAAATATATCTTACATAGGGTCGCCACAATGATGCTTGATCACCCTTCCCCATCTCCTGTCAATTTTCCAGTCTTCTTTCAATCACACAACTTCTAAATCTTTCAGCATCACATCCTTCCATCTGGTCTTCCCCTTCTCCTCCTTCCTGGCAATACTATCTCCATCACATGCCTCGCCACAAAACTTCACAATTCTCACTCCCACACTGCTTCTTACTCTTGACTGACACTTCTTATACATGTCCTGTAATAGTCGGACATACTTCTCGGGACTCCACAAATTCTTGCACATCTCCGACTTCCTCCCGAGGCACCCGGTCATAAGCCTTCTCTCTGCATCAATAACTCCAAACTTTATGTTGCTTTTGTTACGGATTCGTCACTTCCGTCTTTGTGGTTTTCATCCACTGGAAGCATTTTTAGTTCCATGTACTATTATTGTTATAGTTTGAGTGAAATGGAGATAACTGTCTTCAAAGGTAAAAACTAGTGTTTTAAAAGAAAAACGAAATGGATCAGGAGAAACCGGAAGAAGAAGAGGAGGAGGCTGAAGCGGAGCAAGTGAGGTCGGGAAAGAAAGGCCGAGCTGCTTTGAGGTATCGAGCAGACACTGGCGAACGTTGGTCACGAGCGAATATTGGTTTCCCCGGGAAAGGGATTCCTGTGACAGAGTCGATATCGCTGTGGCAGATAAACCTGTGTGACGGGTTTTGCAGTTGAGTCGAAACGTGAATCATTGTTGGAGAGCAGGTACGCCTCCATTACGGGCCCGTCTGCCATTTCACCTCACGCCAGCCATTTCACCTCGCTCCAGCCATTTCACCACGCCCCAGCCGTTAACCTGGTTCGCGTGTGTGTCGTGGATTTCGATTGGGAATTCGTGGTTTTCCGCTTGGGGAGCCGCTGCTTGTTCATATCAGCGTCATTGTCTGGTGAACCGAAGGTGTGAATTCCCAGTCACCTTTTGGGTACACCTTTGCCTGACCGACGTCGGCCCGACACCCACCCAGCGGCTCTTCGGCAGCGTCGACTGTCAGCCGACCTGGGTTCTGGTCTCAATACGACCTTTTTCTTGTGATCACCGGAGCGTGGATCGACTTTGGCCTGGTGCCGGGACAGTGACTTTGGGGGTGTTACATTTCGCTCACGTGGAGCACCGTGAGTTATTGAGTTAAGAAACTGGTGGTACCATCATAGGAATTATATGATATTTGTTGTGCAATTGAAGTATATTGTACTTGTGCAAGTTGTTATTCTTGTGTGACATTAATACAATACTTGGTTTTGGTATTGATTGATTGGTGTGGTTTCACCATTGGTCATTGGCACACATAATAGCACATCTTTCTGCCGTGACTCCTTTCGGGGCTCGGAGGTACACCGTGACCGGGGTTTTGGGAGGAGCACGTAACACTTTGACCTTCCCGGTATTTCTCCATCACTTGTCTCAAAAGAAAAAGAGCATCCGTAGTACTTTCTCTGGGCATGAATCTGAGTTGACCTTCATGAATTTCCTCTTTTCTTCAATCTCTGATCTCTCTCTCTCTCTCTCTCTCTCTCTCTCTCTCTCTCTCTCTCTCTCTGTCTCTGTCTCTCTCTCTCTCTCTCTCTCTCTCTCTCTCTCTCTCTCTCTCTCTCTCTCTCTCTCTCTCTCTCTCTCTCTCTTAAAGATATGTGGTAGGAGTTTAATTCCTCGGTGTTTTTTGCATTCCTGGATGTCCCCCTTTACTTTGAATATCGGTCCCACAATATTTACCTTCATGCCCATGGAATTTCCTTACAATATTATCAAAACACAGTTGAATTGTATCTGGTATCTCATCAGGTCCCACTGCTTTGCCATTTTTCATTCCTCGCAAATCTGTTCTCATCTCTTCCAAATTAATGCTAGCTGTCATTGCTTGATTTACAACTACTCTTCTGTCTTTTTTCTTACCTTTTTTTCATTTATAAGCCAGTTGAATATTTGGCCCCACCTCACTTTGATTTAATCTTCTTTCACCTGAGTTGCACCACCTGCATCCTTTATTGTACGGACATTTCCCACATCTTTTGTTAATCTATCCCGAGTAGCTGTTCTTCTGAAGATGTCTTTTTGTCCCTTTTTAGTATCAATAGCTTCAACTTCCATGGCCAGGGTTCTTTCTCCAACAATCGCTTTCTTTACATTCCTTTTTGCCAGTTTGTACTGTTCCTTATCTTCTTCAAGCCCTGACTGTTTCCACTTCTTTAACAAGATCTTTTTTTCTCTAACTGCACTTTCTGTGTTTTCATTCCACCACCAAGTTTCTTTTCCAGCCTTCCTCCTCTCTGATGATCTTCTACACACTTCTTCACCAGTTTTCCTAATCCTATCTACCACAGGGTTCCACCAGTCTTCTGTGGTGACTGTCATAACTTCTTTAAATATTATCTATGCTTTCTCTTCATCTGCTCTCTAAATTTCTCCTTCACTTCCAGATATTTGAGCTTCCACCACCTGATGTTCTGATGTACAGACACGGTTCTATCTAATGTTATTCATTCACATGGGAACATGGGACAGACATGGCTCTATCTAATGTTATTCATTCACATGGGAACACGGGACAGACACAGCTCTATCTAATGTTATTCATTCACATGGGAACACAGGACAGACATGGCTCTATCTAATGTTATTAATTCACATGGGAACACGGGACAGACACAGCTCTATCTAATGTTATTCATTCACATGGGAACAGAGGACAGGCACGGCTCTATCTAATGTTATTCATTCACATGGTACCACGGGACAGACACAGCTCTATCTGCTGTTATTCATTCACATGGGACCACGGGACAGACACAGCTCTATCTAATGTTATTCATTCACATGGTACCACGGGACAGACACAGCTCTATCTAATGTTATTCATTCACATGGGAACATGGGACAGACACGGCTCTATCTAATCTTATTCATTCACACCAGCCGAAACCCGTGGAACATCCACGGAAGGGAGGATGTGGTGTATGGATAGAGTGTACCATTATGGATGGCATAGGGGATTTGCTTGTCCGAGTAAGAGTTAGGAAGAAAGATGAGAATGAAGAGTGCGTATATGAACAACGATCGCCGACACCGGCACAAATGCATGCTCTGGATTGTCCACTCAGTGGACGGCTTGCTTTCGCCTTCGCCTGTCCAATCAGCGGACGGCTTGCTTCGCCTTCGCCCAGCAGACGCCAATACGATGGCGTCGTAAGATGGCGTCGTATCGGCAGTTAATCGGATGCTTTTGGGCCCCAACGTGGGCTAATTCAGATTTTTCGAGTATGGCTGTACGTGATAAACAAAGAGTGCGGTTCGTAGATCGTAAATCCATTAGTGCCGTGGGCATCGGGTCACTGGGTGCGGCGTAAAAGGGATAACAAAGTCGGGTCCTTACGCTATTATTATATAGATGGGAACATGGGACAGACACGGCTCTATCTAATGTTATTCATTCACATTGGAACATGGGACAGGCACACACAAGGTTAATGAGACAGATTCGAAAATGTCAGGTAATGATTTGTTTTTCTTGGCCTGAAATAACACTAACCTAGAAGGCAGGAAATCCCGGATGTGTTCATTGACGAAGCAGCTAACGAGCGCATGCCAAGCCAGCCATGCCTTATCAACGGTTTCAAATGAAGTGCTTGCTTGAATGCTTTAGCCACTTGGCGAGTGCTCTACAAGGAACTTTATAACTGAACACTCTTGAGGCCCGAGCCTAGATCTACTGTAATCTATATACAGCAGAGAGGATAATAACATAACCCTTCCTACCGCTCCTGTTCGGAGTGGGTGCACTAGTTGCATGAAACCAGACCCAGCTGTCCGTCAGACTTGTATTTGATATTGAACCAAACTGTGAAGATCCTCGGAGATGAATTGTATAATACCTCCAACAGCAAGGATGAGGGAGTTGAGTGGACAGAGGAGGTGAAAATATATATTTTGTGTCGCAGGTAGTGATCACAAGTGTGGTCATTCTTGTTCATACCAAGTGTTGAGTATTAGAGATGAAACTGGTCCGGCGGGTAAGGTGGGCATGTAGCATTGGGATTCTCATGTCTGTACTACTTGTGACTGTCTGCAGCTGAAGAAGAACCTGGGTAGGGTTTGAAACAGCAAAGGGCTTACCTTGTGTTGCCTCTATTGGTTGCTTTATTTGGCTGAAAGAGCATTATTTGGGAACACAGGACTTTCCCAAAACACAGGGAACACAGGACTTCCCCAGAAAAAAATTCCCCACAAAAAAAAAAAAATTGGGAATTTTTCCAAAAAAATACCCTTAGGACATACTGACAGAAGAGATAGGTACATATATATATATATATATATGTACTAGCTTGGCTCGGCTCGCTGCGCTCGCCTCACCACACGTCGTTACTGGGGAATGGGGTTATTTTAGCTGAGGATAATGACTGTACCTGAGTTGCTGTGTTGACATGATTGACACCAATCATAATACAAACAATTATTTTGCACAAATTTATTTCTAATGTTTGTGATATTACATTTTTATAAGCAATTTAGATTAAATATTTAGGTTGAAAAAATATATAAACTTCAAAAAAGAACCCCTCAGCACACACATACCGGAGAGGTAGATGCAGACTGGAAGTTTGGGACGATTACACCTCACCATCACGTAATTCAAAATACCTCACCCCCACGTAATTTAAAACACCTCACCCCACCTAATGTAAAACACCTCATCACCAAGTAATTTAAAACACCTCACCCCCACCAAATTTAAAACACCTCACCACCACGTAATCCAAAACACCTCACCACCACATAATTTAAAACACCTCACCACCATGTAATTCAAAACACCTTACCACCATGTAATTCAAAACACCTCACCACCATGTAATTTTAAATACCTCATCACCAACTAATTCAAAACACCTCATCACCAACTACTTCAAAACACCTCACCACCACTTGATTTAAAAACACCTCACCACCACATAATTCAAAATACCTCACCACCACTTGATTCAAAACCACCACCACATTATTAAAAACACTTCACAACCACGGAAACAAAAGTTTGAGGGAGTAGTTCAGTGACAACACAGGACAACACACAATACAGACACTGCACAGATATTATAACCTAACCTTCTGGATGTATATATATATATATATATATATATATACATATATATATATATATATATATGTATGTATGTATGTATGTATGTATATATATATATATATATATATATATATATATATTGTTACAGACGCGGTTTTGGATGTTAGTTTACCGAGCGGTTTGGTATGACCGCGTCTGCACAGTTTACCCGATTCCACTCGAACGTTGGCCGAATCGCGCTATGCTAAATCAATGAAGGAAAGGACACAACGGCTGGGTTAAATGACACGACACCAGGGGTACAGTTCTCAAGACCTCCGGAGGAGGTTATAATATGGGTTTGCAGAACGTTTAGATTACACGCACAAGAGGTACAGCACAGAAAGGTGGGCACTTAAACACGGTCTTATCTTAGCCCCGACAGACCACAGATAAACGGGACAAGACTGACTCACACAGGGATTGATGGCAAGGAAGGGCAGAATCGATGGCTCAAGGTGCACCTTGGCTCAGGGACAGGATCCACACGGTCCGGTCCAGATATGCGGGGAGGTATCGTCGCGCTGGAGGTGGCGTCTGTTTCTCCTCAAGCTGGGGGCGCATCTGACGTCACCTCCGGTAAGGGCTGCGTATATCCAGCGGGGAGTGACACGCCCTCGGCTCGTTAGCTCCGCCCCAGATGGAATCGGCCCGCCGCTTCTTATTGGGTGCGGGGGGTTACCGGGCTCCGCCCTTGACGAGGAGCTGACAGTCAGCCCCTTCGTGGTAACCCCGTCGGAGCACATGGGCAATGGCGGCTAACCAAGCCGGAGTGAGGACGCCCACTCCCCGCGCCGCCGCCGCGCCGCCCCCGCTGTTGTTGTAGTTGTTGTTGTAGTTCCATCAGATGATGGGAGGATGCGGAGACGAGATTGTGGGGAGGTATTGGGAGGTCCTAAACTCACTACTGGTGCCATACAATCACATTCTGGTGCAACGAAGAGTCAGAATTAATGGAAACGAGTCCTTAACTGACATAGACTAAGAATAACTAGCAAGATGTCCTATAGTTGTCTACGTGAGATGCGGTGAACCTGGGCACGACATTTAATGGGGGAAAAAGGGGAAGGTCGGGGCTACAGAGTGTTGTTTACAGACAATGGGACTAGGGAATGGGGGATTGGGGATAGTTGGGGAGTATTGGGGAAATAGGGGAATATTTACAAGCGGATATGGATGGAGGCCAAATCCCATATCCGCAACATTGCACCCTTCTCTACCTCGGGGCGTCCCGACCCAATAAATTTTTACCTACTTTAGTGTGGCACTCAGATGTAGTCCCCTCTACTATTAACTCTACCCTGAGTGCGACAGTTTTACAGATGTTCACAAATGAGTAAATATGTCCCCCTGCGACGTTGCACCCTTCTCCTCACAGAAACACACCCACAGGATAACCGAATCGCGGAAAGAATCCTCAAACTAAACATACAGCCGGTAGGGAGCATTATTTACACAAGACTACACTGATATTTACACTACGATCCAGGACCTGTTTTTGGAGGAACACATGCAGATGTTATGCATAGAGAGAGAGCACGCTTGCCAGCATCGATACACCAACCCACGAGTGCTCTGTGGCCCTACGGCCTTTAATAATGTGCAGAGCACCCCATCCAAGCACCAAAAGCACCACCCCATCATGTACAGTCAGCACCATCCGGTGCACCAATAAAGTGTTCAACAATCACCGGTGGTGTCGCAGCCGGCCGATGTTCTGCCGCTGGTCTTGCCTTCATGTGGTGCACTTGGCCTTCTGGCTTCTTTAAAAATAAAGAAAGGCGCCAACCGCGTCCATTTCTGTATTGTGGTGTCAGGGGCCAACTATTAGTGGTTCACCTGTATGGCATAGGTGCCACGTTGACCCATAGGTCCATCCACGGGTGGTGCTTGGCCGCAAAAGAACTGCGGTCCATTGTGGGTGGCCACAAACATTGCGGTCCATATGGTGTATCGATCCAGGCAGCAAGCAGCAAAAGTACAGGCCCACAACTGCGGAGCCAGCACCTCTCTCTCCTCTCTCTCTGCCCCAAAGCCAGATCCTTGGAGGTGGGAGACAAAAGAAGAAGACAAGTGAGTAAGGTGGTAAGGGCGCAAAAGTGCACGCAATATAAGGTAATGCACACTGGGGGCACATGGGAACCAGGTGAGACAGGTACGTTCCTACCGTACGCCCCCCCCCCCCCCACCAGGTAACCTACATTGCCCCTCCCTTACCCCTTACTGTATCCACAAAACACAACACTACCCATAAACATCTACTTTACAAATCAACAAACGTCCCTACTGTCTTCCCCGTTCCTCCCATAAACCAAATTCGTCTTCTCTCCCTCCTAACCAATCAAATTTGCCATTTCCAACTCTCATCAAAATTTGCAATCTCCAATTCAACATCAAAATTTGCCAGCACCAATTCATCATCAGTCCCTCCTAGGGAGGGAGAGATGGAATCACCCCAATGTCTCATCCACGTCGTGATGCGTCTCACCAATCCACACAGCAATTCTCATTTCCTGCACACGGAACAAAGAAAACACAGGTGTGGAGTCATCATCATCACCTCAGGTAAGTGGCTGCGTATGGTGCGACAGGTTCATCAATCCTAACTATTTCCTAAATGACTTAACAACTTTACATTACCCGGGGTCTTTCTCCTGCCAAACCATTGGCCCTCTTACACTATGGGTTCTAAAAACCAATTCCCATTGACCAAACTGTGGTGCTTTTCAATTTGGGGTCTCACTCCCCCGATTCATCTCCCGGTGCCCTCGCACAATTTCTGGGCCGCGACGTGTAGCTCTCCCAGCAGGTCTACCCACCTGCACACCTCCACCACTGCAGTTGCCTCCGAGCTTACCTGCTCCTTACCCTAACCTAACTACCTGGGGAAGGCCCTCTGGCGCTCTCCCCACTCGGTGCCCTCTCTGGCACTGGGCTACCCGGGTCCGTCCTCCGGATCCTCGGGCCCCACTGACACTAACGGCTCCCAGAGCCCACCTGCGGCCTCACCTGGCCGACATCCTCACAGTGGTGGAGTGCCCAACCAACTACACACACTAACAGGCTACACGCCCAGCCATTTCCACAACACTAATGCACCCATCCACAATACCATTCTGCAACCGCACCACAAATGCCAATATCCAACCACAATTTACCTATACCCTCTACCTCACACTTACACTACCCGCCCCGGGTACTCGTGAAAGGGGTCCACTCTTCCCCCATCCACACCTTCGCACCATGCACACCACTCCGTACCACTTACTCCAACTCTCTCCACACCACTCACTCTCTGCTCCATATATTCCACACACCTGTACTTGCACACCTGTGCTCTCACACCTGGTGCTACCTGCACCCTTCTCTCCCCAAGCGCATTCGCGCTGATCCACAACACTCACTACTCATACACTGCTCCACACACCTGTTCAGTTCTCAAACACACGGCATCATCTCAGCTAACTACTCCCCTCTGAAACTTGCGCTTCCCAGTCGTCCCTTTAAACTATTGCGCTCCCACGTCATTATCATCCACACTAAACTACCTGCGTCCCCACTACAGGTATCAGTCACTAACTAATCTTAACGTTACCTAATGTCAATCTCTAGATCCCTAACAATATAACCTAACCCACCCGGGCTAGTTTTCACTGCCATACACCCCATAAGCTATAGCGCATTTGCCCCACCATGGGAAGGGTGGCAGGGATGCCACCCTTACCCACCGGGCCCATCGCTCACTACCAATTTTGCACATCAAATTTCAACAAATCAAAAATTTGCCAATCACTACTCATCATCTGCCAATCATTACTGCCAATCCTTTGCCAATCATCAAATTTTGTTTTTCTCTAATTTTGGGTCCAAAACACTAACCTCATCACACAGTCTACTCACTAATGCCTCTCGGTGCGCCAATTCCTGTCCAAAGCCCGGCTTCGTAAAGCCGAGCAATGAATGCGGGTTGTTTTGTGCCAGCGGCTGGATACGTCCCGCATTCGGGGCAGGGACGGGGGCTTACCCGGCCCGAGACCCCACGCACCACCTCGGCGTGGAGCCATCCAATGTCCCGATCTCGACCTGCCGGCACGTCTCAACAAAACGTGGTCGCCATGACGACCCTTCCTATCCAGCTGCCCGCTCCGCCTAGTGGAGCACGGACGCGGCCGTTCAAAGCGAGGCCCGGCATGCACCGAGGGCCCGATTCGGCTATAAGTCGTTCTAAACTCTACCCCGGTTAGCGTCGATGCTTCACCTGGATGCTTACATGCATACGCTACCCCTTCCTTGCTCATACCTCCAGCTGTTCCCATGCTCCTCGTACCTTTCCTTACACACCTCGGTACACTCATTCCGCTCGCCGACTTGGTCACACACCTGACCACCGAACACCTTGGCACACATTCGTCGCTCGCACACCTCACCAACACACCTCTTCGCGCCCCCTCCTCGGTCACCTCCTCTGTGACAATCACAGGTGTGCCCTCACTCGCACACCCAACCACGTGCCTCACTACCAATTCCAGCGTGCATTCCCACTCACGCTCTACCATTCCAGGTGTGCATCCTTCCATCCCAGGTGTACATCCTTGCTCACCTGTCACAACTAACTCACGCTCCATGTCACTCTCACTACTTTCACCTCCATTCTTGACAGCGCACTCACCTTTACTCTTGACAGCGCACTCTTTCCCCATGCACCTGTCCGTCACACACCTTTCTCGCGCACACTCTTGCGCACACTCTCCCGTCACACCATCTGTAACACTTACCACACCGCGCTTCCATGTGCTCCCTCGCACACGCGCTACGACCGACTCACTCTCGCCAGCACCCTCACTCCTTGGCACGCACTTTTTCCTCACACACCCCAGAGTCGGACTTTCTCGCACACCTCCTTTTTCGCACACCAGACCTGTCGCACACTTCACCAACGGCCTCTCATGAACATCCGGGTCTATCTCGACCCCCAAGCTTATTAAATCACCTGGCGCATCATACGCACGACCATATTGGTCACCACTTACACCGGGTCCTCTTTCTCTTCGCTTCTCCTCCATCACCTGCGAATCCCTCATCCGGTTAATGAGCACATCATCACGATCCGAACACAGACTTTGGACCAATTCTTTTACTTCCTCCTTTATCTCTTTCTTATCCTCTCTCCGTCGCTTCTTAATTTCGCTCACCCCTTCTTCCACTTCTTCTAATTTCTGCTTCACCTCCTTCATCTCCTCGTGCGCCCCTTTAAGTTCTTCCTCTAACTCCACTTTATTTTTTTCTATGTGCTCCCGCACCTCCCGCTCTTTAACCTCCATCACCTCTACCACCTTGTCCATTTTCCTCGTCAGGTCCTCATGTACCGTCTGACACTCTTTTTTAATTAACCCTACGTCCTTTTTCATCTCCTTCTGTGTCGATTTTAAACCCTCTATTACCGCTGTGTTCTTCTTTACCTGGTCCCCCAACTCCTTTTGTCCCAGTGTCAGTTGTTCTACACCCAGCGTCAACTCCTCTATACCACCTTGCAATTTTACAGTCCCCTTTCTCACCTCCTTCTCCATGTGCTCCTTACAGTGCCTCACCTCCTCGCGCACTCCTCCGACCTCCTCACTCACTCCTCTTCTGATCTCCTCTCCCATCACTTGCATCTCCTGCCCAGATGCCACCCTCATCTGCTCCATTTCCTCCCTGTGAGCATCCAGTTTGGTTTCTACCCCCATTCTAACCCCTTCTATCTGCTGCCCTATTTGTTTAACTTCCCTTTCCGCTTGGTCCCTCATGTCCCTCAATTTGCCTTCCATTCTGTTTTCTAACCCCTCTAACCCATTTCTCACTCCCTCTATCTGATTCTCCTGGGCAGCCATTCTATTTTCTACCCCCGTTAACCCCTCCTGTATTTCCCCTAATCTATCGTCTAATTTCCCAAATTTCTTGTCTAATCCCTTAAAATTACGGTCTAATCCCTTAAAATTATTGTCTAATCCCTCACCGGTACCCCTCGCTTCGTCCCTCATTGCCCCCATTTGGCCCTCTAATCGCTCACTATCAGCCCTCATTCCCACAATTTGGTTTCCCAACCGCTCACCCAATCGCTCAATTTGGCTCCCCATACTCATCTGTACAGCTGCCTGTAGCTGCGCAATGAGGGCCTGCATGTCAATCGGCTGCATGTTAAAGCCCGTTGATACAGCGGGCTCGGCTACCGCGCGCTCGTGCGAGGCGCCATTTTGCGCGCCCGTAACCTCGTGCGCGATGACGCCATTTTGCGACCCTGCTACCCTCACTGCTTCGCCCTCCTCATGTCCCTCATTTTGGTCCTGGATCGACCCTGCCTCACTCTCCTCTACCGGAACCCAGCCGTCTTGGTCTGCCATAGCGCGACTTTCAAAATTCGGGTTTTTATATTTTTTTTTGGTAAAACACAATCAAATTTTGCCGTTATAATTTCGAGCGCGTGAAACGCGCTCCGGATCGAATCCCACTTCCCGACACCAAATGTTACAGACGCGGTTTTGGATGTTAGTTTACCGAGCGGTTTGGTATGACCGCGTCTGCACAGTTTACCCGATTCCACTCGAACGTTGGCCGAATCGCGCTATGCTAAATCAATGAAGGAAAGGACACAACGGCTGGGTTAAATGACATGACACCAGGGGTACAGTTCTCAAGACCTCCGGAGGAGGTTATAATATGGGTTTGCAGAACGTTTAGATTACACGCACAAGAGGTACAGCACAGAAAGGTGGGCACTTAAACACGGTCTTATCTTAGCCCCAACAGACCACAGATAAACGGGACAAGACTGACTCACACAGGGATTGATGGCAAGGAAGGGCAGAATCGATGGCTCAAGGTGCACCTTGGCTCAGGGACAGGATCCACACGGTCCGGTCCAGATATGCGGGGAGGTATCGTCGCGCTGGAGGTGGCGTCTGTTTCTCCTCAAGCTGGGGGCGCATCTGACGTCACCTCCGGTAAGGGCTGCGTATATCCAGCGGGGAGTGACACACCCTCGGCTCGTTAGCTCCGCCCCAGATGGAATCGGCCCGCCGCTTCTTATTGGGTGCGGGGGGTTACCGGGCTCCGCCCTTGACGAGGAGCTGACAGTCAGCCCCTTCGTGGTAACCCCGTCGGAGCACATGGGCAATGGCGGCTAACCAAGCCGGAGTGAGGACGCCCACTCCCCGCGCCGCCGCCGCGCCGCCCCCGCTGTTGTTGTAGTTGTTGTTGTAATTCCATCAGATGATGGGAGGATGCGGAGACGAGATTGTGGGGAGGTATTGGGAGGTCCTAAACTCACTACTGGTGCCATACAATCACATTCTGGTGCAACGAAGAGTCAGAATTAATGGAAACGAGTCCTTAACTGACATAGACTAAGAATAACTAGCAAGATGTCCTATAGTTGTCTACGTGAGATGCGGTGAACCTGGGCACGACATTTAATGGGGGAAAAAGGGGAAGGTCGGGGCTACAGAGTGTTGTTTACAGACAATGGGACTAGGGAATGGGGGATTGGGGATAGTTGGGGAGTATTGGGGAAATAGGGGAATATTTACAAGCAGATATGGATGGAGGCCAAATCCCATATCCGCAACAATATATATATATACATATATATATATATATAGATGTGTATGTATATATATATATATGTATATATATATATATATATGTATATATGTATATATGTATGTATATATATATATATGTATATATGTATATATGTATGTATATATATATATATATATATATATATATATGTATATATGTATGTATGTATGTATATATATATATATATATATATATGTATATATATATATATGTATGTATATATATATATATATATATATATATATATATATGTATATATATATATGTATATACTGTATATATATTATATATATATATATATATATATATATATATATATATATATATATATATATATATATATATATATATATACATACATATATATTGTTACGTTTACGGGGATAGGTAATGAAATACCGTAGTCGAAGTAGAATTGTATAGAGTAGCGTGCTCCGTATGCCGTGAAGCAACCTCGATGTATTTAAGTTGGGACCAGATGTCCGTGTAAGCGTTAAGTGTCTCCATGCGAGGGGTAGAGCTATGCTAATTAGTTAGGGCCTATGGATAAATTCCCAGTGTGTAATTGCCCTTGTGATTTTTCCCTTCGTTCTTATAAAGCACACTCGGCTAGCCATGCGACCGGCCCATGATTAAAATAACATAATCGCCGACGGTACCCAGACACTACGACACCATCCAGCCAAAACCTCTCGATGGGCGCTAAGTGTGGGCTTGAGGCCACGCCCCAGAGGATGATTGGTTGGGACGATTCGACGGCGCTCGGTGATTGGAGCGTGGGTGACGTCAGAGAGAATGTTTGGGAAGGTCGGAGCAAAAAGGAAAAACATCGCCATTTTCTCTCTCTCTTGGTCCGGGCTCTGGGTACGAGCAGTCAAATTCTCTCTCTCTGTTCCTCGCATGGTCGCATTCACATTCACTCTCTCTGTTCCGGGCGTTGGTGAAGACGGACGCATCCCTCTCTCTCTCTTGGTCCGGGCTCTGGGTACGAGCAGTCGCATTCTCTCTCTCTGTTCCTCGCACGGTCGCATTCGCATTCACTCTCTCTGTTCTGGGCGTTGGTGAAGATGGACACATCCCTCTCTCTCTCTTGGTCCGGGCTCTGGGTACGAGCAGTCACATTCTCCCTCTCTGATCCTCACATGGTAAAAGGCTGTCGCATTTGCATTGACTCTCTGTTCCGGGTGTTGGTGAATACGGACGCGTTTTTCTCTCTCTCTCTCTCTCTCTCTCTCTCTCTCTCTCTCTCTCTCTCTTGGCCGTCGCTCCCCGGGTTGCGCGCCATCTTGTGCGGGTCCCACGCGGTGGTTCCACGACTGGTTAAGGACACCAGGCGGAGTATCGGCCAATGCACCACACCACAGTTTATCTTTATTTTATCATTCCCTGTGTCTGTATATGAGTAACCCCCCCCCGTGTGCAGTCCGTCCATGCAGGTAAGGACCTCGCTACCCTCCACCACCCCCGCTCGTGCAAAAGGTGTACCGCCATAGTTGGGTATACGCCGCGGAGTTAAAGCTCGTTTGGTTATCGGTCGCCCTGAGGTCTTCACTATAGGGTAGACGTGACAATATTATTGTATATCGAGATAGCCATGCACAAGAGCCATGCACCCAGCTGCAAACTGTCACTGGTGTTTCACAGGCATCAATGTGTGTGTGCTGTCCACCGAATGGAAATTAAGTGGGGTGTCCTGTCTGCTATCATTAGTTGGTGGATGTTAAAGATCCCTCAGTATCCATTGCAAAACGTAGGTAGGTTCTCACTGACACCCTGAATAAATTACAAATTCCTGCCTAAATCACCTCCATTCAAATGCCAGGCCTGTCTGGCCATCTGGTTCACGAAAAAAGTTCTACCAAAAACGTTTCCTGGCTTACACCAAAAGAAGGCTGCAATAATTCAGGCCGCTAAAGTAGTCGTCGTAAAAGTTGTTAGTAAGGAATTTTTTTTCTTACTAAGCATATACAAATTTATATTACTAGGGCATGCCCGTACTATATCTATATCTAAAATTATATCCCCCCCTCTCTATTTACATGAAATGGTTTGGTCCAAAGCGAACGGCTTGCGAGTGGTGACAATCCCCCCCCTCTATTTACATGCAATGGTTTGGTCCAAAGCGAACGGCTTCCGGAGTTTGGTAAAGAAATCGCCATCGCGTGCACAAACGCGCAGGAAAGCGAATGAATCGCAAATTCGTTTTTATTAGTTGTAAAACATAGTTTAACGCCAACATAGTTTGCAAACGTGAAATAAATGAATACGCTCTCAAATGTGCCATCCGAGGCAGAGTGTGCCCGCCACGTTCGGCACACGCGATCGTTCGCTGCTCTCTGATTGGTTGAATCGTTTTTTGGACATAGCTCGGTAAGTAATTGTCCGATTAATATGAAACCTTGAAAAGGCACATCCTCGGGTCCCCAGCAATATACCTGGCAAGTTAAAAGTATATCGGACCCGTGGTTGTCGAGAAACAGCGGTCACAGACAAACAAACGTACAGACAGACAGACAGAGATTACTGGAATTATAGATAGACTAGGGCATGCCCGTACTATATATATATCTAAAATTATATCCCCCCCCCTATTTACATGAAATGGTTTGGTCCAAAGCGAACGGCTTGCGAGTGGTGACAATCCCCCCCCTCTATTTACATGCAATGGTTCGGTCCAAAGCGAACGGCTTCCGGAGTTTGGTAAAGAAATCGCCATCGCGTACACAAACGCGCAGGAAAGCGAATGAATCGCAAATTCGTTTTTATTAGTTGTAAAACATAATGCCCAATTATTCAATTAGCGCCAACGTATTTTGGCTGTTTGCAATTTAATCGCAAGGCAAAGTAGAAAGAGAAGAGGGAAAAAAAGAAAAGCCTTGCCTTGCTGCAAACAGCTGCTGCAAACAACAACAACAGGGAAGGCTGCACTGTCCGGAAGTTGGCATATCGCAGTTACGATTATTTTAGTGTTAATGGCCAATTATTCAATTAGCGCCAACGTATTTTGGCTGTTTGCAATTTAATCGCAAGGAAAAGTAGAAAGAGAAGAGGGAAAAAAAGAAAAGCCTTGCATTAACGCATTAACGCTTGCATTGCATTAACGGTTCGGCACACGTGATAGCTCGCTGCTCTCTGATTGGTTGAAGCGTTTTTTGGACATAGCTCGGTAGGTACTTGTCCGATTAATTTCAAACCTTGAAAAGGCACATCCTCGGGTCCCCAGCAATATACCTGGCAAGTTTCAAGTATATCGGACCCGTGGTTGTCGAGAAACAGCGGTCACAGACAAACACACAGACACACAGACACACAGACACACAGACACACAGACACACAGACACACAGACACACAGACACACAGACACACAGACACACAGAGATTGCTGGAATTATAGATAGATACTAGCAGGAATTAGTAGGGCTGCTTAACTGATGAATTGTGCCTTTTCCCTTAAAAGCATGAAACTTGGCACATGGCTAGAATACCCCAAAAGAAAGATTTTTAGTCCAGGGGGCATCTCCAATTTCATCCCATATGGCGGCCATCTTGAAATTCAAGATGGCCATCATACAAGACCTGTTTTGATGAATATCTCCATAATTAGAACAGATATCAAAATGGTTGAAGTGCCTATACCTACATTTTTAGGGTCTAGGAATCCAATGGCAACATAAAATATTCAATAGTATATGGCAGCCATCTTGAAATCCAAGATGGCCGCCATAACAGACCTGTTTTGATGAATATCTCCATAATTAGAACAGCTATCTAAATGGTTGCAGTGCCTACACCTACATTTTTAGGGTCTAGGAATCCAATGGTAACATAAAATATTAAGCAGTCATATGAAAATATTAATTTTGCATAGTATCATGCATACTGGGAATGCATATAAATACTCTTAACAGGTTGGCATTCTTCAGTGATTAAAAGTGTCTATGACATCGCAGACTGTAACTGTGCCATCTTGTGGTTTTCTAGTCTTTGCTGCATTCTCCATCACATGCGCAGAGAGAAGTACAGGGAAGTGCAGCTTTCTTACACCGGCAACGACCAGTACATCCTTTTTTGCACCCACACTTAACAAGTTCATTGCAGATCTTTGCAGCCTCTGGAAGTGTTGTCCATATTGGTTTGAACTGGCCAGCAGACGTTTTTTGCCAACCCCATTCAGTGGGGCTTGGTAGATCAGGCTTAGCATGCAATGCTTGTCCCCAGCATAGTGCGCCTTGGTATACTGCCCGCTTTACGTGCTGCACAAGGGCATCATGTGTTGGTGGAATTGATTCCACAGGTCTGCCCTTCTTTGCAAACAGTTTCTTTCGTACAATGTTAATGTCAGTAGCAGTACTTGTGCGATCATACAACAGAATAACAAATCTCTCGATGACGTTCATGCAGGTTTCAGTTATCTCTGTGCTCTGGTGGCAAATTTCTGCTAGTACCTCTGTGAGCTCAGGGAATGATTCCCACACATTCCATGCAGTTACCTTTCCACACCCATTAAACGCTGAAGAAGTGTCACACCCTGTTAGTGCATGAAACATGGGGAGGGCTTTAGATTTCTCAGGGCCAAGAGCTGTGGCTATATCATGTGCAGAGATAAATCGCATGTTCTTGCCTGTCCCAAATTGTAACCATATCATCACTGAAAGCTTCTGGGATGCTGTAACTGCAAGCATGACAACATCTGTGTCCACAGTTTGTATGAGGACCTTACTATGCCCTCTCTGTGTTGCATCAGCAGCATGTAGGAACATCCGACCATCTGCCTCTTCCTGAGTGCACGGGGAGAGTGATTCTAGATCAATGCGTGGTGGAGCAGTAAGAACCTCTGTATCAAGTGTGACAACTAGCTCCTTGCGCTGGTCTTCAAATGATTTAATTGTTTCATTGGAAAGGAAGCTGAAGAGTTCACGCTTGTTTTCATCAACTCGAAGAAAGTTCTGCCACTGTCCAGGAATTGCAACTGAGGTATCTACTCGTCGGCGAACCCCCTTGCCACGCTTTTCACGGGTCATGCTCTTAAGGCTGTCGGGTAGGTAACGGTCCCACACCAGATCAAGTCGGGTTGCAGATTTGTACTGTGAGAAAACAAATGGGATGAAGACCTTTTCGGCATATTCGCCAAATGTTTTGACTGTGCCAACATCGGGCTTTAGCTTTTGAACAATTACTGCCCCGTCAAGTATGACACATGTCACCTCTGGCATCTGTGTGCTTGATGGTGAAAGTTCCTCTAAGCAGTCCAAAAGGTCGCTCTTTGTACCAGGTCGAAGCTTCCCATCCTTGGACAGAGATGGAGGGAAAGATTGATTTTCATGACGGAAAAATTCATCCAGGTTTCCCTCGCGGGTTTGACAGGCAATATAGAGGCGAGAAAACAGTTGAACATCACTCTTCAATGAGGCTACCTTGTGTTTATCTGTCAGCTGGTCTGTTACTGATGAGCTGCCAAACAGAGGTAACTTTTTGCGCGGGACGACATCATTCAAAGGCTTTGAGCGTTCAATCAGCCTCTCTTGCACAAATGACTCCAGAGCCTCCTTTCCCACTTTCTGCACGTCTTTCACACTTTGTACGACTGATGCACTTGCTATATCCTTTGTGTCAAGGACCAAAAGGTCAGCGGTTTCTTCAAGAAATGGATTACCTAGCTCCTCGATAACTGATACAAGTGATCTGACATGTTTGTCAAAGGTCATCTGGGTGCTTTTATTCTGATCATGATGCAGTGATGGCGCTTTGCTTTCATGTTGCTCCTGTGCAGTCTCAAACTCATCAATCACCCTTGAGACCTCTGGACCTGCAACCATCCATCTTTGCAGAGCATGGGCATTGTCCAGCAGACCCACAGCTCCTCCATCTCCCTTGATACCATTTTGATATCTGTTCTAATTATGGAGATATTCATCAGAACAGGTCTTGTATGACGGCCATCTTGGATTTCAAGATGGCCGCCATATGGGGTGAAATTGGGGATTCCCCCTGGACTAAAAATCTTTCTTTTCGGGTATTCTAGCCATGTGCCAAGTTTCATGCTTTTAAGGGAAAAGGCACAATCGATCCGAATTTTTTAGCTAAGCCGCCCAGCTAAATACCCGGCGTTGTCCGAACCATTTTTTCAACAATTTTTTTTTTCTGCCTAAAACACTCCCTGACACTCACTAATAAACCTCTGAAAGTTTGACTAAGATCCGTTCAGCCATCGCTGAGACAAATGACAACACACAGACAGACAGACAAACGGCTCTCTTATAGTATAGATATTTAAAATACGAGTATGTTCGAGTTTCCTGGACTAATGTATCTCCAAATTTGGAATACATATGGATTCAAAGTTGTGCTGACACCTGGTACCTAATGCTGCTACTGAATGTAATACTGCACTGAGCAGAAGCTATGGGAACCAAGGATTTCATGTGATGTGCAGATGAGAAGTGCACTGGCAACGCATCAAGGCTGAGAATCGGTGCTGCCAAGCCACAATGTTGGCCTTTCCAGTGCGATTCTTGTAAGTTTGTTGGGCTTCTGTCTCGCTAACCTCACCCATGTGTGCGGCCTCTTTGTGGCACATGCGCGGATGTGCTGTGTTTAAACTCTGCATCTGATTTCAATATTCTGTCTCCTTGCATGGTCAATAGATGCGTGTCTTAGCATTTGCATCGAAACACACAAATAACACTATGATTATGGACGTTTTATGACGTCATTTAACTGACCATAAAAATTGAATATGAATACTGTATATCAAAATAGGCCTGACACACTTCCTATGTAATGCCATCGCAAAGCGTTTTCTACAAAGGAACGATGTGACAACTTGGCAATAACAAAATCTAATATGCTGTATATCTTAAATGGCCAAAATTATTTAATTCCAGTGTTTATACTTTGAGGCTTGAGCAACTGATATTGATATTGCTAGTACATGGTAAATGTAAAAGGATCAAAATACTTTACTTGTTGTTTCCTTTCACACGTGTCTGACTGTCCATGGAAGTTCCCTCTCTGGAGTGGACTGGTCTTTCAAATTAAAAATCTAATTCTCTTTCCAATATTGCCTGCGGTACAATCCTACGAAGATGTAGGAGGCTGTATATCTGTGACATTCATTCCTAATATGTGCCTTTTAAAATTGTTATTGTTCCTAGCTGCTCTCAGAACTGTTTTATGTACCACAGACAATGGAGCAGGTTAATGTGTGGCAGGCATTTCCTGTTGGTCAGGATGCATGCTGGGCCACTTGCTTGCTGGTACCCATGTCAGGGTGTCTGATCTCATATATAATATATATGTGTATAATATATATATAGGTGTGTTTTGGCAAACTCCAGTTGGGCTTCCTTATGTCTCTCTCACAGCAGTGGGGTCCTCCTGGGTCTCCTACCACAGAACCCCCTTTCATTGAGTTGGCGACGGATGGTGCGAGTTGAAAGTGTCGTACCTTGTGTCTGATGGTCAGCTTGAATCTGTTTGGCAGTTGATTGAGGTGCTTTCTCCACCATTCGAACAATCCTTCGCTGCAATCTTCGATCAAGCTTTTTTCTTGCGGCCACATCCAGGGAGGTTGGCTACAGTGCCATGGGCCTTAAACTTCCTGATAACATTGTGTATGATGCACAGGAACATCGAGGTCTCTGGAGATGGACTTGTAGCCTTGAGATTGTCCATGCTTGGCTACAATCTTGTGTCTGACCTCCTCAGACAATTCTCTGGTTTTCTTTATTTTGTCCATGCTCATTGCGGTACACATAGTGACACAAAACAGCAGAATGACTCCTTTTCCCCATTCAAACTGGTGGAGTGATTTTTATATTGCAGGCACCTGCAACTCACCACAGGTGAGTTCACTTCCAAAGTAAAGGACAATCACCTGCTTGAAATCTAATTATTTCTAACAACTTCTAAGAGGTGCCAATAATATTGTCCAGGCCATTTTAGGATTTCTGTGTGGAATAAGCTAAGATTGAGTAGTTTTTCAGCTTTTTAAAATTTGTTCCACTGCAAACCAAAGAAATACAGATGTGGATACCAAAATATTTTTTAGTACAATTTCAACAATTTTCTGGAAGAAATGGTGCATTATTTGAAAAAAGTGCAAGGGTGCCAATATTTTTGGACACGACTGTATATATCTACATATCTGGGCAGTCAGTGTCTGTGCTGTCACTGAACTACTCCCTCTAACTTTTGTTTCCGTGGTTGTGAAGTGTTTTTTATAATTTGCTGCTTAGGTGTTTTGAATTACATGGTGGTGAGGTGTTTTTAATTTCGTGGTGGTGAGGTGTTTTTAATTACATGATGGTGAGGTCTTTTGAATGATGTGGTGGTGAGGTGTTTTGAATTACATGGTGGTGAGGTGTTTTGAATTACGTGGTGGTGAGGTGTTTTTAATTTCATGGTGGTGAGGTGTTTTTAATTTCGTGGTGGTGAGGTGTTTTTAATTACATGATGGTGAGGTCTTTTGAATGATGTGGTGGTGAGGTGTTTTGACTTACATGGTGGTGAGGTGTTTTGAATTACGTGGTGGTGAGGTGTTTTTAATTTCATGGTGGTGAGGTGTTTTTAATTTCGTGGTGGTGAGGTGTTTTTAATTACATGATGGTGAGGTCTTTTGAATGATGTGGTGGTGAGGTGTTTTGAATTACATGGTGGTGAGGTGTTTTGAATTACGTGGTGGTGAGGTGTTTTTAATTTTGTGGTGGTGACGTGTTTTTAATTTTGTGGTGGTGAGGTGTTTGAATTACATGGTAGTGAGATGTTTTGAATTACGTGATGGTGAGGTCTTTTGAATGATGTGGTGGTGAGGTGTTTTGAATTAAATGGCGGTGAGGTGTTTTTAATTACATGGTGGTGAGGTCTTTTGAATGATGTGGTGGTGAGGTGTTTTGAATGATGTGGTGGTGAGGCGTTTTGAATTAAATGGCGGTGAGGTGTTTTGAATTAAATGGCGGTGAGGTGTTTTTAATTACATGGTGGTGAGGTGTTTTGAATGATGTGGTGGTGAGGCGTTTTGAATTACATGGTGGTGAGGTGTTTTGAATTACGTGTGGATGAGGTGTTTTGAATTACTTGTCGGTGAGGTGTTTTGAGTTACGTGGTGGTGAGGTGTTTTTAATTACCTGGTGGTGAGGTGTTTTTAATTACCTGGTGGTGAGGTGTTTTTAATTTCATGGTGGTGAGGTGTTTTTAATTTCGTGGTGGTGAGGTGTTTTTAATTCCATGATGGTGAGGTCTTTTGAATGATGTGGTGGTGAGGTGTTTTGAATTACATGGTGGTGAGGTGTTTTGAATTACGTGGTGGTGAGGTGTTTTTAATTTCGTGGTGGTGACGTGTTTTTAATTTTGTGGTGGTGAGGTGTTTTGAATTACATGGTAGTGAGATGTTTTGAATTACGTGATGGTGAGGTCTTTTGAATGATGTGGTGGTGAGGTGTTTTGAATTAAATGGCGGTGAGGTGTTTTTAATTACATGGTGGTGATATGTTTTGAATTACATGGTAGTGAGATGTTTTGAATTACGTGATAGTGAGGTCTTTTGAATGTGGTGGTGAGGCGTTTTTAATTACATGGTGGTGAGGTGTTTTGAATTACGTGGGGATGAGGTGTTTTTAATTACTTGTCGGTGAGGTGTTTTGAGTTACGTGGTGGTGAGGGTTTTTTAATTACCTGGTGGTGAGGTGTTTTTAATTACCTGGTGGTGAGGTGTTTTTAATTTCATGGTGGTGAGGTGTTTTTAATTTCGTGGTGGTGAGGTGTTTTCAATTTCGTGGTGGTGAGGTGTTTTTAATTTCGTGGTCGTGAGGTGTTTTTAATTTCGTGGGGGTGAGGTGTTTTTAATTTCATGGTGGTGAGGTGTTTTTAATTACGTGGTGGTGAGGTGTTTTTAATTTCGTGGTGGTGAGGTGTTTTTAATTTCGTGGTGGTGAGGTGTTTTTAATTTCGTGGTGGTGAGGTGTTTTCAATTTCGTGGTGGTGAGGTGTTTTTTATTTCGTGGTGGTGAGGTGTTTTTAATTTCGTGGGGGTGAGGTGTTTTTAATTTCATGGTGGTGAGGTGTTTTTAATTATGTGGTGGTGAGGTGTTTTTAATTTCGTGGTGGTGAGGTGTTTTTAATTTCGTGGTGGTGAGGTGTTTTTAATTTCGTGGTGGTGAGGTGTTTTTAATTTCGTGGTGGTGAGGTGTTTTTAATTTCGTGGTGGTGAGGTGTTTTTAATTTCGTGGGGGTGAGGTGTTTTTAATTTCATGGTGGTGAGGTGTTTTTAATTATGTGGTGGTGAGGTGTTTTTAATTTCGTGGTGGTGAGGTGTTTTTAATTTCGTGGTGGTGAGGTGTTTTTAATTTGGTGGTGAGGTGTTTTCAATTTCGTGGTGGTGAGGTATTTTTAATTTCATGGTGGTGAGGTGTTTTTAATTTCGTGGTGGTGAGGTGTTTTAAATTTCGTGGTGGTGAGGTGTTTTTAATTTCGTGGTGGTGAGGTGTTTTGAATTACATGGTGGTGAGGTGTTTCGAATTACGTGGTGATGAGGTGTTTTGAATTACTTGTCGGTGAGGTGTTTTGAGTTACATGGTGGTGAGTTGTTTTTAATTACCTGGTGGTGAGTTGTTTTTAATTACCTGGTGGTGAGGTGTTTTTAATTTCATGGTGGTGAGGTGTTTTTAATTTCGTGGTGGTGAGGTGTTTTTAATTTCGTGGTGGTGAGGTGTTTTTAATTTCGTGGTGGTGAGGTGTTTTCAATTTCGTGGTGGTGAGGTATTTTTAATTTCATGGTGGTGAGGTGTTTTTAATTTCGTGGTGGTGAGGTGTTTTAAATTTCGTGGTGGTGAGGTGTTTTAAATTTCGTGGTGGTGAGGTGTTTTTAATTTCGTGGTGGTGAGGTGTTTTGAATTACATGGTGGTGAGGTGTTTCGAATTACGTGGTGATGAGGTGTTTTGAATTACTTGTCGGTGAGGTGTTTTGAGTTACATGGTGGTGAGGTGTTTTTAATTACCTGGTGGTGAGTTGTTTTTAATTACCTGGTGGTGAGGTGTTTTTAATTTCATGGTGGTGAGGTGTTTTTAATTTCATGGTGGTGAGGTGTTTTTAATTTCGTGGTGGTGAGGTGTTTTTAATTTCGTGGTGGTGAGGTGTTTTTAATTTTGTGGTGGTGAGGTGTTTTTAATTTCGTGGTTGTGAGGTGTTTTTAATTTCGTGGTGGTGAGGTGTTTTTAATTTCGTGGTGGTGAGGTGTTTTTAATTTCGTGGTGGTGAGGTGTTTTTAATTTCGTGGTGGTGAGGTGTTTTTAATTTCGTGGTGGTGAGGTGTTTTTAATTTCGTGGTTGTGAGGTGTTTTTAATTTCGTGGTGGTGAGGTGTTTTTAATTTCGTGGTGGTGAGGTGTTTTTAATTTCGTGGTGGTGAGGTGTTTTTAATTTCGTGGTGGTGAGGTGTTTTTAATTTCGTGGTTGTGAGGTGTTTTTAATAACAGGTGCAAAATAACAAAATAATTGATAAAGGTTAAATTTAGTTATAAATGTGTACCTGTGTCAGGTCGTATCCGGACATCCCGTTCAAGCAGGATAGCAAACTAGCCATCATTTCCAAACAGCACGTACCATTTTACAAGTGAGCAGGATATTTCAACAGGTTGTGGACGGATTTGGACGGAAGTTTGTGGACAGGTTGGGTTCGTGATAAGGAAGGGAATTGATTCGATTTTGGTGAAGATCTGAATCCGGACACTATAATTTTTTCAGTGATTCGTCACCATTAGAGATGGGGCCAAAAATGATTTATAGCACAACATCTCAAAAAATTGTCGACGGATTATGATAAAATGATGATTTATCATTCTTAATTTTAATTTTTATTACTTGTTTTTATTTTTAGTAGTTAAATAATTAATTACAAAATTATGATTAAGATTTCTTTCTTGAAAGTCCCTGTGGTGTCCATCTTGTTTAACCCGTGTACCTTGCCGCAGCACTCTCTCTTCCAAAGATCTCCCTGTTGTTGTGCTTCCCTCTCACCCCCTTTTGTCTCCCGTTCCCTTTGTTATGTGTCATATGTGTTAGCTTCTATACGAGCCTCGACTTGGTATACCAAACAAAACTTGGTGGATGTGTCTCCTAGGTGACCAGAACAAGCTGATTATTTTTTGTCAAGGTCCAGATGCAGATCCAGCCTCTCTGTTCTGGTCCACCTGGTTGTCAATGCAACCACAGCAATCATTCCAACAAAAATGAAATAAAGATGGCTGCTCTGTGCCACTCTGGAAATTTGAACTGTGACATTTTCACAAACAAATATTTTCACAAACAAAATCTTCCCACATAATGCAATTCCACTTCACAAAGTGCTGCTAAATCTGCTGGCTGCAGATAAAATCATACATATAGATTTGGATCATGTGCTTTGTTTACCCTTTTGCTTCCGAAGCGGACATGATATTGAGCTAATTCGCATTGGTTTGGTGATGAGTGATGATGATTAAGTGGTCGGGTTTGATAACACTGCAGTGGCCGTAATGAAAGGCAATTGGCTGCGGAACTTTGGTTCATTAGTTCGACGCTTAAGCTGCGCCACCATTGCACTCTGGAGACTGCAGTTCTTGGCAATCGAATACAAATTCACAATAAACAAGTTCAGTTCCACTGGTTGACTTTTCGTTTGGCAGTCCTGGATCCAAGATTCCTTTATCTTGAAGAAGCCTCTTGAAGTTGCCTATGCTTTGCTTAACGTTGAGGGCTATTTCCTGTTGTTTCTTCTCGTATTTCCCACTAATTCCAAAGTGTATATTTTATTTCAGATATCTGTATGCAGGTTTGGTCCAGCTGAAAGCAGAGGCAAATTAGAATGGCACTCGGTAGAGCGCGTACCGTAAAAATGGGGGGAATAGGGACAGCAAGGTGAATAGGGACACAAACTGAAAAAGAGTTCGGAAACTTTTTTCGCTGAAAATTGATAACCATACTGATTTGTTGATATTTGGGTTGAAAGTGTTCTCTTGTTTTTTTAAAAAGCAACTTATAGTCCCTATTAACCCCATATATGGGTTAAATAGGAATAAATAGGATTTTTATGGCTGTGCCTATTCACCCCGTTTTACGGGTGAAAAGGGACGGTCACTAATACAAAAAAATAACAATCAGGAAACAATCCTGAGTTTCCAACTTATTGCTAAATTGATAGCTCAGATGGATGCACATAATATGCACCCATAATATAAACCACGGTGCCAATGAAAAAAATATGGGATAAAAAGTTTCTCCAAACTGTCCCTATTTCTTGATTATTATTTTTTTGTATTAGTGACTGTCCCTATTCATCCGTAAAACGGGGTGAATAGGGACAGCCATAAAAATCCTATTTATTCCTATTTAACCCATATATGGGGTTAATAGGGACTATAAGTTGCTGTTTAAAAAAACAAGAGAACACTTTCAACCCAAATATCAACAAATCGGTATGGTTATCAATTTTCAGCGAAAAATGTTTCCGAATTTTTTTTCACTTTGTGTCCCTATTCACCTTGCTGTCCCTATTCACCCCATTTTATGGTACCTCCGCCAGGCTGAACAGTTTAAAAATTATACTCGGCGGATCCGAATCCAGATGTAATCATTTCGTCCTTGTCACATACTACCTTGTCGCCAAATTTCGTCCGAATCTGTCCGAAACTTTTTGAGATACCTTGTTCACAGACAGACACACAGGGGTGAAAACGTAACCTCCATGCACCTTTGGTGGCGGAGGTAATTAGAATGGCACTCGGTAGAGAGCGTACCTCCGCCAGACTGAACAGTTTACGTTTTGTATCCCACTGATAGGTCGGATCTGGATCCGGACTGAACTGAAGTTGAATTGGGTCTTGTTCTTCTCACCTGACCAACTCATCCACCAAGTTTTGTCATAACACGTCCATAACCTTTTGAAGTATCCTGCTATATTTCATTTTTAGCCCCATCTCACAATGGTGAAGAATCACTTTAAAAATTAAAAAAAAACTCATATCCAGATATGGAGCCGGATCTTCCCCAAAATCTTATCATTTTGCCCTTGCCACATACCAAACCTGTCCACCAAAGTTTGTCCGTATCCATCCACAACTTTTTGAGATATCCTGTTCACAGACAGACAGATCAGGGGTGAAAACATAACACCCACCCATCTTCGGTGGCAGAGGTAAAAAGCAGGTGACATTAAAGACTACCTTGCAGACTGTTGGCAAAAATTCCCAATTATCTGGATATTTTTCTGGAAAGGCCCACCTGATTAAACCCTTTTGATTGGGTATCCACAGTTCGTCTGATATCGTTACATCAGTCTTATTGCCATTATGTGGTCGGTTTTCTCACCTTAAAGTTAAACCTACCTCATAAACCTACCTCTAAATCTGTTCCGAAGCATGTTGGTCACGTGACTAAGGCTCGTGGAGGAGCTTGTACAATGTACATCCATCACATGCAGGACAAAAACACTGGTGAACATCATTGATACTTTCACATCACTTACAAGGACATTACCTGACAATGGACAGACACATATGGTATGTGGGATTTGAACCTACATTCGCTGCATCATGAGCCACGGGTGATGTTCAGACAGATGGGAATTGCGAATAGGCCAAACAGTTTCTCCATTGTCAAAGCGCTCCTCTCCTTGATCTACCCTTACATTTATTTAGAAACTGTTTTCGGATCTCTAATCCCATGTAACGAATGCAATTTGAAATGCTGCAAACTGAAGGCAGATTGTGATTCATCCGTTACAGGATTGCGACCGATCACAACGAGGACAACACGAGTGCAGTGCTCTCTGAATGGGTCCGTAAAGCCAGGGCCCTTTACCTCACTGTGACTCTAAACGACAAAACCCAGCCAAGGTGAGCAAAGATGGCATGTTGGAAACCAGAGCAACTAGCCAGGTAATGACTATTTCATGGAATAGCTACCATCGCCATTGGTGTGGGTGCACACTCAATTCCTCATAGTCTCCCCTTGGTTAACTGGAGTGCAGCCCTTCACGATTATGGTAAATATTGGCTTAAATACACGTTGTAAATGTTACTCTTATGTAATAATAATAATAATAATAATAATAATAATACATCAGAAGGAACGCAGGAGACCATTAGGCCTATCAAGCCGACAGAATGGTTGCCAACCTATTGATGTTTGTCCATTCTCAATCCTTTTAAAACAATGTGCGTCAAGCATGAAGCAAGATGTACCATTTTTAGTCCTTGATAGGACTCTGCCAGAGTTGTGTTAGGCTGCTGGGCCATAGAAGTTCACGTTTCACGTTGCACGTTTCACGGTTCACGCGTGTAAAGAAAAGTGGACAAACGTAGTATGACTTGCTCTGGGTCATAGAACGCCTTTCATGTTTCACGTTTCACGCGTGAAAGGCGGAATGAACATGCACACTTTTTCTATGCGTGAAAACGGAGATCTCGGTCGACCTGATTATTTTTAGACTGACATCCGGGCAAAACTTCCGAAACAAAATGGACGACTACCGAGAACAGTTGATCGACTTCGACGATGTCAGAAACTGAGTTTATGACAACACAAATCTATAGATTGAATTTAATGAAAACAAATATAACTTTGTAAGCGCAAGAGAAGAGAGGTCTCACCACCCAGTCTGAACGTTTTCAAAAGTAGACTCGCTAGACTACTAGACAAATTACCCTAGCCTAGATCATCACGACCAACACCACATTATCCAAATTAATAGGTACCAACCTGAGAGTAATGATGAGCTTTTGTTCTGCTTCGATCGATTTTCTCCAGTTTGTTTGACCTGGCTGTAGATGTTCCAGGACGAGGGTCTTCAAGGCATCGTAAGTCCTGTATGACATCCTGGTATAATTGAAAAACAGTTCTTCATCGGGATTGTCAAGCAGATAACGGAATGTTCGGTGGAATTCACCACGGGTTTCTCTCAGAAGGAAGTGCTCTCGGCTCCAAATTCTGTGCCTTTTTCTCTTCCTCCGTCTTAGTAGAAGCAGAATGAGGCAATCTTCTTCATCCGAAGAGTCCATGTTGACGGTTACTCGGCCAAAGCAGAACTGGCGCGCAACACGTGAACAGCCAAGCGTGAAATCCTATGGCCCAGGGTCCGATTGTTCACGTGAACGTGAACCGTGAAACGTGAAACGTGAAACGTGAACCGTGAACTTCTATGGCCCAGCAGCCTAAGAAGCAGTGACATCCTAGACTCAGAGCAGCCACTCCAAGCATTACATGACCAAGTGTGGCTGCTGTTCTTCACACGGTGGTTTTCATATGCAGGAATGATATATAATACAAGGCATTGATTTTGGGGAAAGGGAAAGGTCATCCAACTTTACAATTTTCCAAGTTATTGTCACTGGTTGCTTTGGTTTCCACTTTTATCCTCAAGATTTTATGCGAACGAATGGGGATCGAAGCACTGGACGGCAGAGCGATATGAAACTGTGATGCAACTCCGACAGGAAGGCCTGAATGCAGCGCGCGCCATGCTTGCGGACTATGTTTTGGTGAGAAATGAAGGAAAACCTTTTGCCTTCATATTAGTGGCAGTTGCATACTTAAGGGGTTTGGAAAATGGTGATTAGACTTAACACAGCCATAATAGGGTTATTTTCTAAAACCTTGTGAAATGCAGTTCAACTTCCTCCTATAATAATTAATTAATCTTGCTCTCAAACACAACATATTAACATTACATATTGTTATTTATTTATTTATTTATTTATTTTTGTATACTGAATCGAGGCTCGTGAAAGAGCTAACATTTACTTCACAAACAAATCAACCAGCCAAACAAATATATAAAAAGAGGGAGCGGAAAACAAGATGGGGAGAGAAGGGGAAGCACACAAACACAACATTGGGGTGCAAGTTTACTGGATAGAAAGAGTAGTTGCAAACATGAAGAGGAAGAAGAAACTAGAATGGCACTCGGTAGAGCACATACCCCCACCAGACTGACCAGTCTCTGTTTTGTATCTCACTGATCGGCCGAATCTGGATTCTGACCTGAACCAAAAATCTAATGGACTTGTTCTTGTCATCTAACCAACTCGTCCACCTCGATTTATCATAACTCGTCCACAACTTTTTGAAACATCATACTATATGGCGATTTTGGCTCCATCTCTCAATGGTGAAGAATCAATTTAAAAAAAAATTCTCATATTCGAATCAAAATTTGAATCTTCACCAAAATCGAATCAATTCTTCCTTGTCACACACCCAACCTGTCCGCCAAGTTTTTTTCCCCAAATCCGTCGATAACTTTTTGAGACATCATGCTGTATATATCGTTTTTAGCCATAATCTCTCAATGGTGAAAAATCAATGATTTTTTTTTTAATTCTCGTATTCGGATGCAGCTGTGAATCTTCAGCAAAATCGAATCAATTCCTCCTTGTCACACACCCGACCTGTCCACCAAGTTTTGCCCGAATCCGTCGATAACATTTTGAGATATCATGATATACTCGTATATAGTTTTTAGTCATATCACTCAATGGTGAAAAATCAATTAAAAAATTAAAAAAAATCCTCATATTCGGATCCAGATTTGAATCTTTAGCAAAATCGAATCAATTCTTCCTTGTCACACACCCGACTTGTCCACCAAGTTTTGCCTGAATCCTTCGATAACTTTTTGAGATGTATGTCGTTTTTAGCCGGTGTGTGCTGGTTTCATCCGGTTTTAGCCGGTTTCATCCTGGTGTGTACCCTGGTTTAGAATAGGTACACCGTATCCCTGCGTGTCGTAGGAGGCGACTAAGATGGTTGTCGTCAGGAAGGGCATCCGGCCATAAAAACATTGCCTCAAAAAGAGAACCATGACAATTACAATTACATATGGGCAGGGTACAGCCCGAAGTGGAGATCGGTTTCTGAGGTTTGGGACATGGAATGTAGGGACAATGACAGGGAGATCAGTAGAAGTGGTGGAAGTATTGGTCAGAAGAAGAGTGGACATATGTTGTGTGCAAGAGACGAGATGGAAGGGAAGTGGTGTGAGAATGGTGAAGGGTAGGCAGGGACAGAAATACAAGTTTATGTGGCAAGGGTGCCCGGAGGGCGTGAATGGTGTTGGTGTCCTGTTTTCTGAGGAGTTTGTCGACAGTGTGGTGAGTGTGACTAGAGTGAGTGAAAGGTTGATGATGGTGAAAATGATGATTGGAAAGCTCTTGGTGAACGTCATCTCGGGATATGCTCCGCAGGTTGGTCGGAGCGATGAAGAGAAGGACAAGTTCTGGTGTGCGATAGAGAAGCTGATGGAAAACGTGAAAGATGAGGAAGTTGTTGTGGTAGGAGGAGACCTAAATGGACATGTGGGAAGGAGTATGGACGGTTTTGAGGGAGTTCATGGGGGTTACGGATATGGTGTGAGAAATGAAGAAGGTGAAAGGATTTTGGAGTTTGCTGATGGAGCTGATTTGTTGATTTGTAATACTCAGTTCCAGAAAGGGGATAATAAGCTTGTTACATACACGTCAGGTGGGTCGATGACAACCGTTGACTACCTGATGGTGCGTAGGCGAGATGGGGGGTCACTTCCGGGACACAAAGGTGATCCCGTGGGAGGAGGCTGTTTCACAGCACCACTTGGTTGTCTGCGACATAAGGGTGAAAGGTGCGAGGAGAGCTCGGCGGGTGAAGTACCAACCGAGAATGAAGGTGTGGAGGTTGAAAGAGGTGACAGTAAGGGAGGCATTAAAAGAGAGGCTGAGTAGGGTCGAGGATGATGTGGTTGAGCTTGAAAGTGGTTGGATGTCAATGAAAGATAGTCTGTTGGAAGCCGTTGGTGAGGTATGTGGATGGACAAAAGGACCACCGAAGCACTCGGTAACATGGTGGTGGGATGATGAAGTTGGAAAGAGGATTGACGAGAAGAGGAACAAGTTCAAGGAGTGGCAGAAGGCGAAGGGTACGGGAGCAGAAAAACCAGAGCATGAAAGTTATGAGGCAGCCAAGAAGGCTGCAAAGGAAGAGGTAGCAAAGGAGCAGGAGGCATGTAGGAAAATGTTCGGAGAACGCTTGGATTCGGAAGAGGGTCAGAGAGCGGTATTCAGGATTGCAAAGCGGTGTTCAGGATGTAATGGGGGTGAGTTGCTTGAAGGATGAAGTGGGACAAATTGTTGTGGACCCAGATTAGTTAGGCAGTTAAGAGGAAGCATCGTTCATTTTTTCAGGAAAGCACCAAATTTGGCACAGATGTAGTATGGACCTATACAATTGTTTTCCTGAGGGGCGCCCAAAAATTCAGAAAATTCAAAAAATCCCCAAAAATGTCCTGGATGCCGTGAAAAAGGGGAGAAAACGGGTATTGATTCGAACTGTAGATTCTGATATTGTGGTCTTGGCAATATCACACTACTTTATCTACCAGTCACATGGTGTGAAGGAACTCTGGATTGCCATTGGCACTGATAAAAGCTACCGCTACCTTGCCATCCATAAAATTGCCACCGGCCTTGGCCGCAGGAAGTCCGAGTCTTTGCCATTATTTCATGCCTTCACTGGCTGCGACACAGTGTCATTTTTTGCCCAAATTGGGAAAAAGACAGCCTGGAAGGCTTGGGAGGCATACCCCAGCATCACGCAGACCTTTCATGCTCTCACTTATAGGCCATCTGTGGACGCTATTACTATGGAACTACAGAGCATAGAAAGATATGTTGCCATCCTCTATGACCGGACTACCGAGATAAAGACAGTGAATGACATGCGCCGACACTTGTTCACGAAGAAGGGAAGAACAATTGATCACATTCCCCCAACAGCAGACGCCTTCGAACAACACCTAAAACGTGCATGTTTTCAGGCTGGACACGTATGGAGTCAGGCACTTGTGCCCTACCCAGAACTTCCATCACCAGCTGATTGTGGCTGGATGAAAACAGGGACTGCTTTGACACCAATTTGGACCACAATACCACTGATACAGGAGGCATGTTCAGAGCTTACATTCCTTACAAGCTGCCATTGTAAGTCGGCCTGTAAAGGCAACTGTAAATGCTCCAGGGCAAATCTGTCCTGCACATCACTGTGTGACTGCGATGGACAGTGCTTGTAGTACTACGCGTCTGTGCGAGAGCCTCCACCTTTCAAGTGCCCACAATATTTTAAGTTAAAACTGCAACTGTGTGTAACTTTGATTAATTAATACCATTCCATTGTTATCAGAGACCAATAAAACAATGTGTATCACTTGGAATTGAAATTTTACCTAAAATACTATGAGAGATTCAAGGAAAATGGAAACACCATGGCGGCCATCTTGAAATTAAAGATGATGGATGCCAATATTTATGCTATTGATCCCATTGGATTCAGAGACCATGAAAACATGGGGTAAGACACTGGAACTGTGGTGTTATCGCTCATAGTAGAGAAGTTATTGAGGGAAATAGGTCACAGAGGGCGGTCATGTTGAAATTCAATATGGCGGCCACCAGGGGTTCTGAATTTTTGGGCGCCCCTCAGGAAAACAATTGTATAGGTTCATACTACATCTGTGCCAAATTTGGTGCTTTCCTGAAAAAATGAACGATACGCCCTATTTTTCAGTCTTAACTGCCTAAGTAGATGGAATTAAAGGAAGATGGAAAAGATATATGGAAATGCTGTTGAATACAGAGAATGAATGGGATGGCAACATAGAGAGTTAACCCAGTTTTAGGACCGGCAGAGAAGATAACTGAAAGGGAAGTTGAGGAAGCGATAAAAGCAATGAAGAGTAGAAAAGCGCGAGGGCCGACGGGAGTTGTGGAAGATATGTTGAAGGCAGCAGAAAGTTGGGGTGTGAAGAGAATGACAGAGATCTGTAATCTGGTGGTGAAAGAAGGCCGCATTCCAGTGGATTGGGAACTGAGTACCCTCGTCCCTCTATACAAGGGGAAAGGTGACCCTCTGGAGTGTGGCTCATACCGAGCGATAAAGTTATTGGAGCATGGAATGAAGGTATTGGAAAGGGTGTTGGAGAGGAGGATAAGGAAGAAAGTGAAGATTGACGAAATGCAGTTTGGATTTATGCCAGGAAGAGGAATGACAGATGCACTTTTTATTGTTAGGCAGTTGCAGGAGAAGTACATGGAGAAGAGGAAGAAGTTGTTTCTTGGGTTTGTTGATCTGGAGAAAGCATTCGATAGGGTTCCACGCGAAGTATTGACATGGGCATTGAGGAAGTTAGGAGTGGAGGAATGGTTGATCAGAGTAGTGATGGCATTGTACAAAAGAGCACACACAGCTGTAAGGACGGAGGACGGGAGCAGTGGTGCGTTTGAGGTGAAGGTGGGAGTGCATCAGGGGTCGGTACTAAGTCCACTACTATTTGTAGCTGTGATGGAGGTGCTGGCTCAGAACGTAAAGGAGGGTTTACCGTGGGAGTTGTTGTGTGCAGATGATCTGGTTTTGATTGCGGAAAGTATGGATGGACTGAAGGAAAAGATGAACAAGTGGAAGGAATGTATGGAGACAAAAGGTCTGAAGGTGAATATCGGAAAGACGAAGGTGATGGCAAGTGGTAAAGCATGTGGTGAGGTGGAAAGAACTGGGAAGTGGCCCTGTGCTGTGTGCAGGAAGGGTGTCGGAGTGAACTCCATTCAATGTGCAATGTGCGCTGAGTGGGTTCATCAAAAATGTAGTGGTCTGAGAGGGTCATTAACCAATGTGGCAGCTACATTCAAATGCAAGGTGTGCACAGAGGGAGTTGCAGATGGAGAAAATGTTGAGTTGGATCTTGGAGACGGCGTGAAGCTGGAAGGTGTGAAAACATTATGCTACCTCGGAGACATGCTGAATGGAGAAGGTGGATCAGACTCGGCAGCGGTTGCTGGAGTGAGATGTGCATGGAAGAGGTTTTGGGAACTGAGTGGCATGCTGATGAGGAGGGGAGTGTCGTTGAAGCTGAAGGGAAAGGTGTGTGCTGCATGTGTGAGAAGTGTTATGATTTATGGGAGCGAGACATGGGTAATGAACGTAGAGCAGCAACGAAGGCTGGAAAGGGTGGAAATGCAAATGGTTCTGTGGATGTGCGGAGTATCGTTGAGAGAGAGGAAGACAAATGATGAATTGTGAAAGATGATGGGAATAGAGCCTGTGATTGATGCTGTGAAGAGGAACAGGTTGAGATGGTTTGGTCATGTGTTGAGGAAGTATGAAAGTGACTGGTTGAGAAGAGTGATGGAAATGAATGTAGAAGGAAGTAGAGGACGGGGAAGACCGAGAAAGACTTGGCTAAAGATGGTAGAAGAAGAAATGCGGGCAAGGGGGTTAACAAGGAGAGATGCAGAAAATAGGGCAAAATGGAGAAGATTGTCATGGGGACCGCAAGGCTAACCCCCGCTCTAGCAGGGAAAATGGTCTTAAAATGCATGTTGTGTTGTTGTTGTTCTGATTGTTCTCCAGTTTTCCTTTCCCTTTCTATGATGGACTTTGCACCTTTATCTGGCTTCTTTGCCTCCTGTGTCCTCCCCCTCATTTCCTCTCATTCTCCTCCATGTCATTTCTTCCTTCAGATCTCCTATTTGTCCCTCTACCCTTTTGTTGGTGTGTCTCCACTCCAACCTCTCCTCCTCCTCTTTCCACAGTTCCTTATCGTCTTTTCGGTCCTGTTCCATTCTATGTTCTAGCTCCACCATAAGACGTGAATCTGTATAGAAATAAAAAAAATAAAAAAAGGAGTGAGGGGAATGGAGGAAACACAGTATAACTTGCAAGTACATAAGAGAGTTGAGTGAGGTAGGATTCATGGGGGTAGAAACCAACAAATACCGTTGCTCTTCCTTTCACTCTACATTTACGCTTTTTGACCAATCAATAACCCAATGTGCAATGTCTTTAATTTCTGAATAATAATAATAACAAATCACACGATATGTCAACTATAACAGCAACGAGCTGTTAATGTCAAACAGTCATATATATATTGTTACGGAACCCAACGTCGGCCTCGGATCCCTTCTCGAGGGGGGATTAGTCCCCTCGTTTGTGACTGACCGACGTGGTCCCTGAAGCTGCACCGCGACCTCCGAAAGGCCGGTGCACAGCCCCGTTCGCGACCGCGGATAAGATGTTAATTTGCTGAGCGGATGGCAGCCGCGGCACGAACTGTTAACAATGACTAGACCCGATTCTTACTGTTGGCCAAAATCGTGCCACAGGTGTCCACTGAGGGAAATCACAACGACGACGGATGTAAAGGAAAGAAAGGCAAAGGTAGGAAGAACAAATCTAATTTATTATTATTATTTACACATCAAAATAACCAAGGAGGAGGAAGGATAAGAAAATAACCACAGAAGAAGAAGAAGCGGACACAGTGAAAATGCTAGCTTATCTAAACAGGCTTAACTTATACCCCAAGGACAAGACAAAGACAGACTACAAGCACACTTACACGGGGGATGATGACAGGAATGGCAGGAGGTGGATGGCTGGAGGGAGAGGAAGGCACGGAGCTGGCTGGAGCTTGACCCTGCATGGGACGTCGGGCTGGACCTCGACGGCCACCGATGCCACCGATCCTGGTTCCCGTGGGGTAACGGGTCGGAGCTGCCTGGTGGAGCCAACGCTGCCTGGTGGAGTCAAAGCTGCGTGGTACTGCTCCTGCTTGCTCTCAGGACTCTCTCTCAACTCTTGCTCTCAGGACTCTCTCTCAACTCTTGCTCTCAGGACTCTCTCTCAACTCTTGCTCTCAGGACTCTCTCCGTAGCTCATCCCCAGCGCATCTGGACTCATCTCTTGTGCGTCTCTACTCATCTCTTGCGCGTCTCATCTCCGGTGGGGGCGTCTCCCACGGGTTATATAAGCCCCCCCCTTGAACCTTCGCGAACCTACTCGACGGTTCTCCCCACGCCCTCTCAAAGCCAAACCCCTCGTTCTGGGTTGGTCGGCAAGGGCTGGCTCACTCCTCCCCTCTATGACGAGGTGGAGACACGCCTTTCTTCTCTGAGCCGACCGCGTGCTCAATGGAGGCAAATGCAGTTGGTAGTAAAGGCTTTAGGAATGGGAATGAAAGGGAATCTACTCTATTTGAATTCGGTGCAATGGAGTATTAATTAATGGAAGACAAAGCCTTGACCTAATACACAGAATAAGGAAATAACTACCAACAAGGAGGAAATCTATGATTGGCTAACGTGATTGTATATGACCTAACTAAGGGACACCCTTTGACCTTTATACACAACTGGAGGAAGGAGGGTGATATTTTTACAACAATAAAAAAACACAATTCTCATTTCCACAACACTGCACCCTCCTCCTCTTAGGCACGTCCCGGGCCTATTACCTTTACTTTTAGTGTGGCACGTAGGTGTAGTTCCCTCTACATTTAACCTGACCCTGAGTGTGACAGTTTTAAAACACAAATAACTATGTCCCGCTGCTCCATTGCACTCTGCCTAACAGACTCACGCCCACAACTAACCGAATTGCGGAATTGTCTTCAAACTATACATTTACGATGGGGGAGCATTATTTACAGTTGATGCTATTTCATTTACAAAACTAACCCAGGACCTGTGATTGTTCTTTTGGGGGGGAAGACAGTCTGCCCTGCATCAACGCACCAGAAAGCACCCACAACGCACCAAAAACACCATCAAGCACCAATCGGTGCACAGTCACCACGGTTCAATAATAAAAATGAACCCAACAAACCCTGGTGCTAGTCTTCCTCTTTGGCTCCCTCTGCTGGCTAATGCTCTTCTTCTAGATGTTGTCAACTTCGTTTCTGGCAGCCTATTTGGTATAATAAAATGAAATGCACCAAACGTGTCCATTGTTATTTATTTATGGCCCACAGGGTCGACTATTGTGGTTCACCTGTGTGGCATCGGTGCCCTGTGACCAAGGTCCGCCAGCAAGATCTCGGGCCTTCATGGCCGGTTCCAGCAGAGGGGCCATGCTCCAACCCATGGGGTCCATCAGTGTGGTCAGCCACAGACATGTGGTCCATACGTGGTGCATCGATGCAGACAGCTGTGGTTGCGAGAGTTTCGGGCGCACAATGGCGGACTCACGCACGCTCCCCTCGGCGCCCAGTGGCGCACAGTCCTCGTGTGGGAGACAAGGGGGGGGGGGGGGAAGACAGGTGAGCGAGGGGTAAGGTCACAAGGGTACACATCAATAAAGGCAATGCAAGACGAGGTGCATACGGAGAGCGAAGTGAGAAAGCTCATCCCTACCGTACGTCACCCCCCCCTGTCACCTACTCTACCCTTGCCCTTACCCCATATTTACAACAATCTACACATTTACAAATTCGTCACTAATGTCTCGTCTTCCCCATATTTCCCCTATACCAAATTCGTCTTCACTCCCACTAATCCAAAATTTGCCATCACCCAATTCATCATCAATCCTCATAAGGAGGAAGAGATGGAACAACAAAGCACAATGTCACACCCACGTCATGATGCGTCTCACATTCCAAACATTTGCACAATAAAAAATAATCAAACCTGGCATGGTGCAGAGCTTTGTCACCTCAGGTGAGTGGATGTAGATGGTGCGAGGAGATTCTTAATCCTAACTATCTCCTAAATGACTTTGACACACTTTACACGACCCGGGGTCTTTCCCTGCCAAACCATTGGCCATCTTACACTCTATGCGGTTTTAAGAACCAAATTCCCATTGACCAAACTGTGGTGCTTCTCAATTTGGGGTCACACTCCCCCGATTCATCTCCCAGTGCCCTTGCACAATTTCCGGGCTGAGTCGTGTAGCTCTCCCAGCAGGTCTACCCACCTGCACACCTCCACCACTGTAGTTGCCACCCGAGCTTACCTAGCTCCTCACCCTAACCTATCTAACTGGGGAAGGCCCCTCCTGGCTCTGTCACCCCTCGGTGCCCTCTGGCACTGGGCTACCCGGGTCCATCCTCCGGATCCTCGGGCCCCATCCACAACAACTCTACCGGCTCCCAGAGCCCACCTGCGGCCTCACCTGGCCGACATCCTAACAGTGGCGGAGTGTCCATTCAACTACACACACTAACAGGCTACACGCCCAGCCATTTCCACGACACTAATGCACCCATCCAACCATCATTCTTCCACCACGCACCACAGATGCCAATATCCAACCACAATTTACCTGTACCCTCTACCTAACACTTACACTACCCTCCACGGGTATTCGTGATGGGGTCCATCCTCCTTTCCCCCATCCACACCTTCGCACCATCCACTCCACTCCACAGTTTCCACCATACTCACTCCACGACCATCCATTCCATACTCCATATATTCCCCACAACCATTCTCCATACACCTGCAGTTGCACACCTGTGCAATCTCACCTGGTGCCACCTGCACCCTCCTTCCTCCCTGGACCATTTGGTAAACACAGCACACATCACCATCACTCACTCATACACTGCTCCATACCCCTGTTCAGTTGCACACCTGTGCAATCTCAATCGTTCCTCACTCACTGCTCCATACACTTCCACGCTCAATACAACTCACAATCACCTTCTCACAATACACTTCTGAATACCTTTTTTTACACACACACACGGCATCATCTCATCTACCTACTCCCCTCTGAAACTTGCGCTTCCCAGTCACCCCTATAAACTATTGCGCTCCCTCGTCATTATAATCCGAACTAATCTACCTGCATCCCCACTACAGGTATCATTGTCACTACCTAACCTTACCGTTACCTATGGTCAATCTCTAGGTCCCTACACACGATATCCTAACCCTCCCGGGCTAGTTTTCACTGCCATAAACCCCATAACTAGTGCTCCTTTGCCCCCGTTGTGAGGGATGGCAGAGTTGCCATCCCACCACATCGGGCATCTCTCACTACCAATTTGGCCCATCCAATTTCAACCAATCAAAAATTTGCCAATCAGCTGCCAATCATCTATCTGCCAATCCTTTGCCAATCATCAAATTTTGCTTTTCAATTTCGGGTCCAAAACACTATCATCATCACACGTCTACTCACTTGAGCCTCTCAGTGCGCCAATTCATCTCCAAAGCTCGGCTTCGCAAAGCCGAGCAAGGAATGCGGGTTGTTTGGTGCCGGCGGTTGAATTCGTCCGGCATCCGGTGCAGGGAAGGAGGTTTACCCGGGCCGAGATCCCACGCACCATCTCGGCATGGAGCCGTCCAATGGCCCGATCTCGCCCTGCCGGAACGCCGCAACAAAAAGGGGTCGCCATGACGACCCTTCTTACCGGGCCGCCCGCTCCGCTTAGTGGAGCACGGACGCGGCCGTTCAGAGCGCGGCCCGGCATGGATCGCGTACGGCGGTTCTTTCGAAACCGCCATGGTCACGATCCCCGCAGGTCCCCGCTGCACGCAAACCCCGGCACGAACCGAGGGCCCGCTTCGGCTAAACGTCGATCTAACCGCTAACCCGTTTAACGTCGATGCTCCACTTGCATGCTCACACCCCGCAGCCCGTTCCTTGCTCACACATCCAGCCGTTCCCATGCTCCTAGTCATTGCACCTTCTCTTACACACCCAGGTACACTCATTCTGCTTACAGACTTTGTCACACACCTGACCACCGCACACCTTGGCACACACTTGTCGTTCGCACACCTCACCAACACACCTCTTCGTGCCCCCTCCTCGGTCACCTCCTCTGTGACAACCACGGGTGTGCACTCACTTGCACACCCAACCACGTGCCTCACTACTAGCTCCAGTGTTCATTCCCATACGCCCTCTACCATTCCAGGTGTGCTTCCTTCCATCCCAGGTGTGCATCCTCTCTCACCTGCCACAACCAACTCACGCTCCATGTCACTCTCACTACTCTCACCTCCACACTCGGTCGCGCATTCACCCTTACTCTTGACAGCGCACTCTGTACCCATACACTCCTCTGTTACACACCTTTCTCACGCACACTCTCCCGTTACACCCTCCATAACACTCACCACAGGTGTGCATGCTTCCGTCACATCCTCTGTAACACTCCCCATCCCGCGCTTCCATGTTCCCCACCGCACACGCGCTACGACCTACTCACTCTCGACAGCACACTCACTCCTCGGCGCGCACTTTTTCCTCACACACCCCATAGTCGGACATTCTCGCACACCTCCTCTGTCCATACACTCCGTACCTGTCGCACACTTCACCAGCGGCCTCTCACGAACACCCGGGTCCAAACCAACCCCCAAGCCGACTGAAGCTTCCCTCACACCATATACATTTCCGAATATATCGCCACTCACCTTGGCACCTCGTCTCCGCACCTCCTTCGCCACCTGCAAACTCTTTATTTGGTTAGCGAGCACACCATCACGATTTGAGCACCGACCTTGTACATATTCCATCACCTCCTCCTGTATTTCTCTCTTAGTTTCCCTCCGTCTCTTTTTGATTTCACTCACTCCCTCTTCCACATCCTCTAATTTTTGCTTCACCTCTTTTATTTCCCGGTGCGTCTCCTCAATTTCGTCCTCTAAGGCCACCTTGACCGTTTCTATGTGCGTCCTCACCTCCCGGTCCTTTGTCTCCATTGCCTCCGTCACCTCATCCAACCTCGTTGTCAGTCCCTCACGTACCATCTGACATTCCCTCTTCGTTGCTATTAAGTCATTTTTGAGTTCTTTTTGTGTCGCCTTTAACCCTCCTAGTACCGCAGTGTTCTTTTCTACCTGCTCCTTCAACTCCCTTTGTCCCACTGTTAGCTGTTCCACCTCCTGCGTCAGATCCTCTATGCCCCCTTGTAACTTTGCCGTCCCATTTCTCACCTCTTTCTCCATACGCTTCTCACCTCGCTTTACCTCCTCGTGTACCCCCGCGACCTCCTCGCTTACACCCGCGATCTCCTCGCTTGCACCTCGTCTTATTACCTCCTTCATCTCCTCCCTTTTTTTAGTAGATGCCGCCCTCATCTGTTCCAATTCATCCCTCTGAGCATCCAGTTTACCTTCCAACCAGATTTTCACCTCCTCTATCTGGTTCCCCATCTGTTTGATTTTCCGGGCGGATTGCTCCCCTATTTCCCGCAATTTGCCTTCCATCTTATCTTCTAGCCCCGTTAACCCATTCTTTACCTCTTTTATCCCGTTGTCTAACCCCTCAAATTTACTGTCCAACCCCTTTCTTAATTGCTCACTGGTACCCCTTGCTTCGTCCCTCATTCCCCCCATCATTCTGCTTTCCATTTTCTCACTATCAGCCCTCCTTCTGTCTTCCATTTCTTCACCCGACTTAACCATAAGGGCCCTCATTTCAGCCAGAAATAATTGCATGTCTTCCACCGTTGGTACAAAGGGCGCGGCTCTATTTGGTGCCGCTGCAACCACGTGCGCGAGGGCGCCATTTTGTGCACCTGATTTCCCCACAACCACGTTAACATTGCTCTCCTCCTTTTCTTCCCTGTGGTCCTGGGTTACCCCTAACCCCTCTTCTAGTTCCCCCACCGGCATCCGATCATCTTGACCATCCATGGCACGATTTTCAAATTTCAAATTTTATAACAAAATTTCGGCCCACTCGTAATTTGAGCGCGCTAAGCACTTCAGGTCCGTATCTCGCTCCCGACACCAAATGTTATGGAACCCAACGTCGGCCTCGGATCCCTTCTCGAGGGGGGATTAGTCCCCTCGTTTGTGACTGACCGACGTGGTCCCTGAAGCTGCACCGCGACCTCCGGAAAGGCCGGTGCACAGCCCCGTTCGCGACCGCGGATAAGATGTTAATTTGCCGAGCGGATGGCAGCCGTGGCACGAACTGTTAACAATGACTAGACCCGATTCTTACCTTTGGCCAAAATCGTGCCACAGGTGTCCAATGAGGGAAATCACAACAACGACGGATGTAAGGGAAAGAAAGGCAAAGGTAGGAAGAACAAATCTAATTTATTATTATTATTTACACATCAAAATAACCAAGGAGGAGGAAGGATAAGAAAATAACCACAGAAGAAGAAGAAGCGGACACAGTGAAAATGTGCTACTAAACAGGCTTAACTGATACCCCAAGGACAAGACAAAGACAGACTACAAGCACACTTACACGGGGGATGATGACAGGAATGGCAGGAGGTGGATGGCTGGAGGGAGAGGAAGGCACGGAGCTGGCTGGAGCTTGATCCCGCACGGGACATCGGGCTGGACCTCGACGGCCGCCGATGCCACCGATCCTGTGGTGTGCGCGGGGTAACGGGTCGGAGCTGCCTGGTGGAGCCAACGCTGCTGGTGGGGGGTCTGGCGTGACGGGTTCTCTCTCCCTCTCTCACAAACTCGCAGGACTCTCTTTAGGCTTGTCCGTGATCTGATCTCCTCCCTCCTCGACTCTCTCTGGGGGCGTCTCTCGCGGGTTATATAAGCCCCACCCTTGACCCTTTTGCGAATCTCCCCCAAACGTTCTCTCTCCGCCCTCTAAAGCCAACCCCTCGTTCTGGGTTGGTCGGCAAGGGCTGGTTCACTCCTCCCCTCTATGACGAGGTGGAGACACCCCTTTCTTCCCCGACCTTACCTCGTGGCTAATGGTGGTTTTGGGGCGATTCGAGCTAGCCCCAGCCAAAGGGCAGCAATGGCGAATGATGAAAACTGCCCAAATGCAGTTGGCAATTGCAGCAAACCTGGCAAACCTGGAGGGAGAGGAATCATGGCACCTCACCAAACCTCTCACCTCTCACCAGCAAACCAGCAAACCAACAAATCTCTCAAACCAGCAAACCTCTCACCAGTCATGGCACCTCAGCAAAGGACTTCTGTGACTCACTGGGATTGACACAATCTGTCAATTTCCCGACCCGGATCTCAGCCAATGGAGTATCTTCTCTTCTAGACTTGGTTATGACAAACTTCCATGCTAATGTCTGCTGCTCTTCTTCTGCTCCAATCGGTTCTTCTGATCATGTGCTTGTCAAAGTGGACATCTCTCTGGCCATTCTCAGAGAGCCTCCTCAGCGTCGACGAGTCTGGCATTTCACTCAGGCCGACTGGGACGGTCTTCAAGCAGCCATCAATCGTCTGGATTGGTCTCCCATCTCCACTGCCTCTGACATCAATTCTTCCTGGGAATTCTTCCAAAGCAAACTGATCTCTCTCATGCACAGATTTATCCCATCTCGCCTTCAGTTGTCTTACCCTTCCTCCCGTCCATGGTACACTGAATCTTGTGGGGAGGCAGTTGCCCTGAAACAACTTGCCTTTGCCTCTTGGAAGGCTAATCCAACTGAAGGCAATCTCAGTTCCTTCCACCAAGCTCGGAACAAGTGTGTGTCTACCCTCAGGAGTGCCAGGAAGCACTATCTCTCCTCACGCAAGAATGAACTCTCAAACCTGTCTCCTTCCTCCAAATCCTGGTGGCGTCTGGTCAAATCCGTTTCTGGTGTTTGTTCCCCCTCCATCCCCTCCCTTACCTCAAATGGCCACACAGTTGACATCGCACGTGACAAAGCCGAATGCCTCAACTCTGTGTTTGCCTCAAAATCCTTAGTCCCAAACCCATCTCTCTCTGTTCCCACCTTTCCCAGTCGAACCCAACTGCTCCTGAACTCTGTGTCCTTCTCTCGCGACAAGGTGGAGGAGTTTTTGTCAAACCTCGACTCTGATTCTGCAACTGGACCAGACGGCTTCAGCCCACGGGTCCTAAAATCCTGCTCTGCCGCTCTATCTCACCCTCTCTCTGTTCTTTTCACCCTATCGTTTGCTCAAAGTCATCTGCCAGCATCCTGGAAATCAGCTAACATTACCGCTTTACACAAAAAGGTGCAAAAACAGATCCTTGCAACTACAGACCAATCAGCCTGCTCCCAATTATCAGCAAAGTCATGGAATCCATCATTGCTTCGGATATGAAATCTTTCCTCTTCTCCAATGGCTTGATCTCTGATCATCAATTTGGTTTCAGACCAGGTCACTCTACTCTGGACATGCTGCTTCTGCTGTCTCAACAATGGATGGAGGTCCTCAATGCCAAACAGGAAATCAGAGCTGTCTCCCTTGACATATCACGTGCCTTTGATATGGTCTGGCACCCAGCTCTGCTCACCAAACTCTCCTCCTATGGTATCCATGGAAATCTCCATGCATGGCTTGCGGACTTCCTCTCTGGTCGTAGTCAACGTGTGGCCCTAAATGGATTTCTCTCATCTCCCCTTCCTGTTCAGGCTGGAGTTCCCCAAGGCAGTGTGCTGGGCCCTGTGCTTTTTCTGGTCTTTATCAATGATCTCTCCGACTCTCTGGAAAATCCTCTCTATCTCTTTGCTGATGACTCCACTCTCTGCCGCTCCAATCCTCTTCCCTCAGATCGGCAGTCTGCAGCCTCCTCACTCTCTGAAGACCTGGACAAAATCACAGACTGGTCAAACAAGTGGAACATGTCTTTCAATCCTGACAAATCTCACTCTCCTACTATGTCTCTCCGAAAAGATCGACTGGACAACCCTCCCATCTACTTTCTCAACAATCCTCTCCAAGAAGTTCTGTCGCTCAAGCTTTTGGGTCTCACTATCTGCCATGATCTTTCTTGGGAAAACCACATTTCCAAGCTGGCCTCCAAAGCCAGTCGCCGACTGGGCATCCTCCGTCGTGCGAAGTCCTTCCTCGGCACACCTGAGCTCCTCACCACATACAAGGCTTTCATCCGCAGCTCAATGGAATACTGTTCTCCCTTATGGGCTGGTGCTCCTGCCTCACACCTGGCTCGGCTTCAGGCTGTTGAATCCAAAGCTTTCAAAATCATTGGAATCTCCCGCGATGAAGCTACCTCTGAGGGCCTTTCACTCACTCACCGCAGGCAGGTAGGTGGTCTTTCTGTCTTCTACCGACTCCTCTCCGGCCTTGCTCCCCCAGCTCTCTCTGTGCTCTGTCCCCCAAATATTCCTACAGGTCGCACAAGATCTGCCAGCAACCCTCTGATGGTTAAACTGCCGAAATCTCGGCTTTCTGCTCACCTTCACTCTTTCATTCCACTTTTCTCCCGCCTCTGGAACAAACTCCCACACTCCCTTCAATCCCATTCCTCCCTCCAGGTCTTTAAAACAGCTGTTCACCACCATCTCTTATCTTCCCCCATCCAAAACCTTGATCTTTTCTACCCCCACTAATTCACCCCAGATCCACCTTGTTTGAAATTCCAACTTCTTTCCTGGAAGTCCTGGCAGTGTCCATATGTTTATACCTCTCCCACCTCCCCCCCCCCTTCACATGCCTCCCCCCCAAAGCCCTCTCCCTCCCACAGATCTCTCGATGTCTCCATGTCTCTCTGTCCCTGCTCTCAAATGTTGTGTTTGTGTCCTGCCCCCTCTCTCCCCATCTTGTCTACCGCTCCCGATGTTATTTGTTTTATGTGTCTGTTTGTCTTTCTGTGTGATTAATGTTCGCTCTTTCACGAGCCTCGATCTTGTATACAAAAAAAACAACAAAAAAAAACAAAAAAAACCTGGCACTTTGAAGATGCCATGTCGGAGGGATCTACCTTATTTAATGCGGTGCAATGGAGTGTCAAATTAATGGAAGACAAGGCCTTACCCTACTACACAGAATAAGGAAATAACTGTCAACAAGGAGGAAATATATTATTGGCTACGTGGGTGCTTGTGTAATAACTACGGGCACGACCTTTGACCTTTATACAACAACAAATGGAGGAAGGAGTGTCCACAATAAAACAATTTAAAAAACACAATCCTTATATCCACAACAATATATATATATACTGGATATATTTATGACGATGAAAAAGGCATCTCTGCTCATATATGATGAAGATGTGTATGGAATGCAAGAACTTTGCAAAATTGCCTTCACACTCAGCTGCGAGCTTGGAGTGTGGCGTTAAGTGCAAAGAAACCATGTTTTTACATCACAGGCTCGATTAGAGGGGGGGTGGGGGGGGGCAGAAACCATTTAATGTGTGTGTCGGTTTTGATATTATGAGGGAGGAGAGAGGGGCTTGGTGTATCGGGGAGAAAGAGGAAGGGGCTGTGAAGGAGAGCGTGCAGGGGAGAGAGGAAGAGAGGAGAGGAAATGAAGCGTACATCAAAAGGGGAAATTAGAAATGTTCCCTATTTCGGGGATGGTTTAATCAACCTTGTTTCAACCGGAATTGTCCAGATGTATTGATGTTCTGGGAACATACATTAAAACACTATTTATGGTGCTTGTGTCATATGTTCAAGTTTTATCTGTATTTGAGCACATGTGTTGTATGAATGTCATTGTGCACAATGTGATTAGTATTAAGTGGCTGTGCCTACAGTTTGTCGATTCGGACAACGTGCTGAGCAACAGGGAAACAATACAGCTGCTCATGGATGAGCGGCTACCCATCGTCTCACCAATGCTGTCTTCTCGAACCACGTACTCTAACTTCTGGTCAGCGATCACCTCGGATGTAAGTTCAAATGTAACTTGCCAGTTTAACATCATGAATCCCTAGCATTGATTGAATAGTAGGTCCGAGCATTGATTCGCTTCACTGATGTTAGTTGAACAACATAACTTCTACATGTTGCACTTGCACTACTGTAATACCGTTTATTGACAGTCAATGTTTGCGATTTATTTTATTCCAGAAACATTTTGTTTACTCCTAACAACCCAGCATTCAAATGTACCACACGCACGATCCCTCAATTTAGTGACGGACCATCCAAAGGGACTATATACATCATCTGCCCAGGAAAGGCCAAACAGTCTTTGCTTCAGTTTTTGGCATACAGAAAACTCTAACGACGATTTGTCGCTGCAGCCGCTCATCTGTTGAGTAAGATGGGCCAAGCAATCAAACCCAAATGTGCCTGTAGGTTTAAGATGACCTCCTAACAAGCTTCGTGCCAAACTCCAAACATTGACGTGTTCGATGCATGCCTGGGTTGTGATGTCGAATAAATGAACTGAGTCCCCTCTCGGATCGGGTGGTGGTCATGGGGCGGCGCCGTTTCTTCCCCGGTTCGGAAGTGTGCGACTTGTGTGAAAATTCCAGTGCTTGGTTGAGATGTGTATTTTGTAGAACTTTATTATAAAAGAAAATATGTGTTTTTTTGAGTGACGTCATTGTGTTGATGTCTTTTTCCAAGGCTTAAAACGTACTTTGACAACATGTGTGTTGATGTGAGGCCTCTGTGTCCATTCTTGGTGGAGTGATGCAGTACAATATTCCCAAGGTGTTTGTATTCAGATGGAAGGGCTCTTTGGCTGGAGTTTTAACCCTGATTGCCGCTCCCTCAGGATTGTGTTGTGTGGAGTTCAATGGTTGCTGGTCTGGTCTAGCCACACCTCCCTCCCTGCCTCTCCAGCTTTGCGACTACCCCCACCACACCCGGCGGTTCTCCTGCCTCCACCTGGCACACCAGTTCTCCTGCCCCCCCCCCCCCCCCACAAGCTGCCTGCTCTCCTGCTCCTTCTCAGTTTCCCCCAATACCCTCCATGCCGGCAGTTCTCATGCCCCTTCCCCCCCCCCCCCGACCTGCCAGCTCTTTTGCCCACCTCACCCTTCTCAGTTTTTCCCCCGACCCATAATAGTCAGGTTCACTATGTCAATAAATTATATTTCGTTCAAAATCATGGTAGATTAGCAAACCTATACATTTTTGGAAATGTTATAGCATAAGGAAACTAAAAATCAATGTTTACATTTGGAGAGATACCTGTATGGCGGCCATTTTGGATTTTCAAAATGGCCACTGTAAAATACATATTTTGTTCTATTTCTGCCTCTAATTACCCTAAAAACTTTTTAAAATATACTAAACCTATATTTTCAGGGACAAGGAATCCAATGAAAGTATCAAATTAGTGCTATGGGGAATGGTAAGACACGAATCAAAGGTTTTGAATTGCAAAATACTGTCTTTATATTCGCGATAAGTTGCATAATCAAATACATGTTATCATTTTGTACAGGCAGTTAATAACATCAAAATGTGTCACAATAATTCATATCACCAAACATACACAGGCAGTCAGCAAAATCATATATACACAATACACATGCAGTCAGTATAACTTCACATCTACACAGGCAGTCAATGACAAAATATACACAGGCAGTCAATGGCATCAAACATACACGATTACAGAATATGCCATTTAGAGTTCGTCATCACTGTCCTGTGTGTCGTATCCGACAATATAGTCCGCATCGTTTTCACAGTCCGTTCCACACAAGCAAAGGTTGGTCAAATTGATTGGCAAATCGAATTGGTCGAACGAATCGAATTCGATGAATCGAATCGAATCGAATCGATCGAATGGTCGATCGAAGCGATTGGTCGAATGGTCGAATGGTCGAATGGTCGAATGGAATTGGTCGATTGGTCGAATTGGTCGAATTGGTCGAATCGAATTGGTCGGAATTGGCAAATGTAAACATTGATTTTCAGATTTTCCATGTAATAACGTTTCCAAAAATGTATAGGTTTGCTAATCTACCATGATTTTGAACGAAAAAACACAGTGAACCTGACTATAACGAACTTCAATTGAGAAGTGCGGGAGCATAAACATATTTTAATCTGTGTTGTCCCATTGTTGACTTTTTGAAAGAAGAAGGTTTTGAAGCATTTCTCTGTCTGTTCATTTTATCGCGGAGGATGTAAAGTCCATTGAGTTGGGTTGAAGTCATTCCACACCAAACAAGCAGTTTTGGCTGATTTGTGACTTTGACTGTTTCTGTATATTTTCCTGACCAGTAATGGCAGTCATGCTTGTTAACAAATCAAAATATTGACATAATGGGGTTTGTTTGGTTTCCATTCTAAGTCCTTCACAAATGCCTTAATTACACGACAATTTATTCCACTCTCCCTCACCACTTCCCTGATCGACTTATTTGGGCTCCTTGTGAACATGTCTCGTACCCACTAAATGGTTTCTGGTGATCTTGCTGTCGTATGTCTTCCTGAACTACTAACGTCTTTGGCTGAACCAGTTGTTATCAGCTTTTGGTGACAGTTTCTAATCGTTTTTGGATCCAAAGTGTCATGTCTTCCTATTTATTGCCACCACCATTTTGGAATTGCAATTACAGACTGCCAAGATCACCAGAAACCGCTCCGCACTGTCAGGATAATTTTTTTGACTCCAAGCCTAACTCTAAAATCATTTCCCTACATTTGTTTGGCAAGAAAGACAAACGTACAGCTTAAAGAAGGAAGGCCGCAGTAAACAACAGGCAATATGAAACTATTTCCATAACCATTTTTTGTTACCTCAAAAATAATTAAATTAACAAGGTGATAGTTGGGGGGGCTCTGGTGTTTCCAGTGCAGTCCTGGTAGTACTCATTTGTGCTTAATAGGGAAGGGATATTAAAGAAGATTTTAAAAATGCGCTGAAATATCATTTGGCTGGCGTTTGTCATATTTCAGGCCTTGCACTGTTGTGCCAGAAACAGTAAAATGATGCAACCATTGTAACGGCTTTGAAATTTATGGTAATATCTTTTGTGCTTTATCATCACAGATGATTTGAGAAGTAATCATATTTGCCATTTGCTGCTCTGCATGGCTATCTGGAAAATTATTTCTGGGGTTGTTCCTTATTGTATGTCCAGAGAATGGATGATGGTTTCAGGTTGAAGAGGAAGAGGGTGGTGGAGGGATTTGCATTATTAATGTACGAAGTTGGTCTTTGAATCCAAAATGCTGATATGGTTGGAAGCTTTGTTAACTCATAGACCGCTTCCGTTGTTTCAAGTTTGGAATTATCATTGTACACAGAATTATGGGAATAATAAATCGGCCAATAGGCAAAACCGCCCTCTTTGAGTGACAAGTTCATCACACTCTTTGGGTCTGTCAATCCCATGATCATTATCAGTAAAAGGATCATCTTCAAGTAAATCACAAGACATTTCCGCAAGCAGAATTATTTTGAAGACCATTTTTACCTCTGCCACCGAAGGTATGGATGGGGGTTGTGTTTTCACCCCTGTTTGTTGGTCTGTCTGTCTGTCTTTGTGAGCAGGACATCTGTATATCTGTATATCTGTATATGTGTATTTATATATATATATATATATGTATACATATAATGTGGAAGGGGGGGGGGGGGGATCCATAGCTAGACTGTGGTGAGTGTAGTATGGTCCGTGTGTTTCAAGTAGCTGCTAGATTGACATGCAACAGGGATCTGTCAGGTTAAGTTGTTTGTTGCATGTGATGCTAATGAGGCAGCATATGTAATTTTTTGACAGGGTAGACCTTATTATATGTGGGCATGAACACCTCATGCGGTAGGCGGGGCTAGTAGGCAAGAACTTCTCATGAGAAACTTCGAGAACTTCTCATCTCTCTGGCCATCACAATCTGTCTGGCTGCCGTTGAGACAGAAGTGCCATCCTGACATTATTTTTGTAGGCGTGCCCCCGTGGGTGGGATGGCCTGGGCAGAGGACACCACTCAGGATGAGAAGAGGTTTAAAGAGACCTCACTTGAGGAAGGAGGATGGAGAGACCTGATTACAAAGAAGAAGAAGCCTCGTTTTATAGAGAGGAGAGCACAAAAGCCTTGTGTGGAAGGAAGCCTTGCTTAAAGGACAAATAAGTCATGAGGCCTGGTGGAGGAGGTGGTTCATGGCTGGCAATCCACACCAAGCACCATCTTCATTGTGCTCGTTTTGGCTTCAGAGAGATATCCCACACCTGGTCCTTGAAGTGATCTATTTTGAGCTTGGCATTCACCCTACTCACCAGATAAGGGAAGTCTTGCTTCCAATTGTTTTGTTGTACAAATGTGATCTGTGGTGCCTAGTGGGTTAAGAATCGTTTCCAATCATTGTACATACGTTTGAATATGCATATTGACCTCTTTGTGTCCATTTGACTCACGTGGTTCGTTCTGTTTTTGTTTATAGCGTCTTGTTACCCTCCTCCCTGTTTACTTTATAAATAAATCCTTTAAAAGGTAAGAAACGTCTTTCAGTTATCTGCTTCTGTGTCCGTGTGCCGCCATTATTTCGGCCCAATTGAAGCTTCTTGGTGAACAGTGAAGTTAGAATTAATTAATATAACACATTGAAATAAAAAGATTGTTCGGTCCATCTTTCGAGTCTAACTCGGCGCTGAGGTTCCTGTTTTAACGGGAGCTTCAGACGTGACAATATATTTTTATATATTTTTTTTATTGAGAATTTTTTGAATTTTTTTTATTTTTAGAAATGTTTGTGATGAATTTTCTTAGAATTTTTTTTTGGATAAATTATTTTGATAAATTTTCTTAAGTTTTTTGAATGAATTTTTTGATGAAATATTTTGATTGATATTTTTTTGAATTTTGAATTTTCATTGATCTTGGGCTCTTGGATGAGCCTCCACATAAATCCCATGCAGGACAAATACATTAGTAGACATCAGTGATGCTTTTGCTTCAGTTACAAGGACACTAGTAGACAATGAACAAACACATGTCGTATGTGGAATTTGAACTTAGATTTCCAAATGCTAAATAGGAGCCCAGCCCTTATTTCGCATTCTCACCTTTTTGTTATTGTTATGTTGGGAGTACATTGTGTGTGTGGGGGGGGGGGGGGGGGGGGAGGGTGGAGAAGGGAGGATTAAAATGTTTCAGAACTGTAGATTAAAAGCTGGGCACATTTATAAAACGGAAATGTATTTCTGAAATTACAAATCTAACCAGCGGCTTCTCGGAAATGGATTTTTTTAATGCATGTATCATTAACTGATCCATCAGGAATATGACTCAAGCTCACCAAAAATGGCAACACATTCACTATTTGGCAGTTCCAATTCCCTCCTAGTTCTGTTACAATTCCATTGTGACTTACACTCCAAAAGTAATTAAATGAGAGGATTTTCGATCTGTCCGAGAGTCAGCATACGCCGGGATTACAAGGCATCTTCTGGAGATTTCAAGCAGCACTTGGTTGAATGAAAAGGGGCTCGACAATGACTCGTAATGAATTGGCAATGGGGTGAACGAAAAGACAAATCAATCTAAGATAGTGGGTCTGTTTCAATCATAGCCATGGGCAGACGGGAGCAGGTGTTCGACATGTGTCTGATAAAGGGGTATGTAAATATTCAGTGTGCACCTACAATTATTTTTGCCGTCCGCTACCCTCCATGTGTCCGCACGTTCCCTTCCCTTTTCCTCACTTGACACTGATCTTCTCGCAATGCCCTCATCCCCACCTTTCTCTTAATCTTCTCATTTTTCTCTCAGTTTATCATCATCCTCCTATCCCTTACTGGAAATGCCTCACAATACATAGACATTTACTTTTTGTTCAGATGGAAAACTTTCCAAAGTCACTTGTGTTATCCCTGATCCTCATTTATGGTACTTCCTTACCTCTCTCTCATCTATTTGTAGGTTTGCTGTCTCCTTGCTTCTCTCTTTTGTTCTCTCCTCCATCTGTTCTTTCATCTCTCTATTGCTTTCACTTTTTGACCCACTGTTCTAGTGTCAGTGGGTCTACCTTCTGTCACCTTGCACTTCCACAAGCCTTGCACACATAAAAATGCATCAATGATCATATTTAGCTCAGTTAGTGAATTGCGGTGACTTATCACATTTATCACAAAGGTCTGCAGTGGTAGTTAGTTCAAATGCTTGTTTTTATTTGAAAATAATTAAAATTACTGAAGTATATGATGATGGCATTTAAACCTCTCTTTTGCCACACTTGCAGGGAACGCGTAAGCGTTCGATGTTGTACATGGATGTCCGGAAGCGCAAGCGCATCGGTTGCTTCCGCGTGTCACTGGTGCACTCCACGTTCCTCCTTGATATCACCCGCAACGAGACGCGAGCACTGGCCTTCTACCCGCCGCATCCGAGCTTCACATGGACCTTGACGGACCTCTCTGTTTTCACCTACTCCTGTTCCATAGCAGGTCTAAGCAATCTGGGGAATTTTTGGGGGTGGGTGGATAGAAGAGGGTGTGGAGGAGTTAAGGGAGGAGTGGAGGGAAACCAAACTCAGTCGTATAATGTTTGGAGTGTCTGCTCAGAGCTTGGTTGGTCTTTGTTCGATTCTGACCCTGGTCAAGTCAAACCAAACACTTTATGAATGGCTCGTTCTGTTTCTTCGCTTGATACTCGGCATTTAGAGGATAGAGCATGGATAAACTCCATGGGTTGGCATCTCTGGGGGGAGAGGGGGATTTCTATTTCGTTGCCCACTGATGGTGGAGAAAAAAAGTGACATCTCCAGATGCCGTCGCTGGCACACAGAATGTTCCAGAAAGTTATGTCACTTTCCCTAAGGTCACCAGCTCTTTTTGTATGAAGTCCAGCATTATCTGTCTGCACGTGTGTGAGTAATTTGCTGCTCCATGAGCCTCAGATGGTGCATAATACGGTAAACTGTTGTTGTGTCGCCATTGCGATGATATCACAAGGATTTCATGAGGAACTTTGATGTGGATGAAGTTCCTGCGTGAATGTTGTCCTTGATCATAAATTATAATTTTGACTTTTCTGGAATTCTCACACATCCAGATTCTCACACGCTATTGATTGTGTGCCCTGAATTCTCATTACAACGAGGGGTCATCCTTTTATTACGAGGCTAAATTCAAGAAGTTCCCAAAGGAGGCTAAATTAACGAAATTGAAGTTAGTTGAGAAACGGAAAAGGAGGATGGCAGGATAGGAAGCAAGTCAGTAAGGGAAAGAAGCTTTATAGGGGCATGTATGAAGTACACAAGGGGGCAAGAGGGAGGTGTGGGGAGGTAGAGGAGTTGATCAAAAGATGCCATATTATATATGGCCTCCAAAAAGTAGAGGGACAGTGTATAGTCAACAATGTTAGAAGTATTGTTTGTGAAGAGGTTTTCATAGTTTGAAGTCTAAACGTGCGCCCAGTTTGTCCTCAATATTAAATATAGTTTGAGCACTTGTTCTCCTGGTTACGATTGCGGAAGAAAGCTTGAGGTTCAACGTCTCCAATCGTCATGAACTGCACCAAGTGATAAAGTTGAGTTTCTTTTCCACCCTTGTTACTCAAGATTCTTTAAGTACATTTTGTGAATGGAAATTGTTGACACTTTTTACTGCGAAGCCCGTAGGCCAATGCCATCTGGAACAGCGTTTGTCTGTCCGTCCGATGTATGTATGTATGTGTGTGTGTGTGTGTGTGTGTGTGTGTGTGTGTGTGTATGTATGTATGTATGTATGTATGTGTGTGTGTATGTATGTATGTATGTACAGTCGTCGTCAAAAATATTAGCACCCTTGCACATTTTTCAAATAACTCACAATGAATGATCGTTTTTAAGGCCATTTTCCCCGCTAGAGCGGTGGTTAGCCTTGCGGGCCCCATGACAATCATGGTTCCCTGTTTGAGGCAATGTTTTTATGGCCGGATGCCCTTCCTGACGCCAACCCTTGGTCGCCTCTTACGATGCGCACGGATACGGTGCGCCTATTCTAAACCAGGGTACACACCGGGAAACATTTTGTTATGTTGCAGCCCTATGCTGAAATCGTTTAAATTCATTTTTCCCTCATCAATCTACACTCAATACCCCATAATGACAAAGAGAAAACAGGATTTTAGAAAGTTTTCCAAATTTATTAAAAATAAAAAACTGAAATATCACATTGACGTAAGTATTCATACCCTTTGCTATGACACTTGAAATTTAGCTCAGGTGCCTCCCATTTCTCTTGATCATGTTTGAGATGCTTCTACACCTTGATTGGAGTCCACCTGTGGTAAATTCAATTGATTGGACATGATTTGGAAAGGCACACACCTGCCTATATAAGGTCTCACAGCTGACAATGCATATCAGAGCAAAAACCAAGCCATGAGGTCGAAGGAAATGCCTGCAGAGCTCAGAGACAGGATTGTGTCGAGGCACAGATCTGGGGAAGCCTACAAAAAAAATTCTGCCGCATTGAAGGTTCCCAGGAGCACAGTGGCCTCCATAAATCTGAAATGGAAGAAGTTTGGAACAACCAGGACTCTTCCTAGAGCTGGCTGGCCGCCCGGCCAAATTGAGCAATCGGGGGAGAAGGGCCTTGGTAAGAGAGGTTATCAAGAACCCGATGGTCACTCTGGCTGAGCTGCAGAGATCCTGTTTGGAGATGGGAGAAACTTTCAGAAGGACTGTAGTGAAATCGTATCCGTACTGAACCCGGGTGGGGATGCTCGCTGCTCGCTGTCATTGTTGTCCCCACTAGGGGCGTGACTATAAGACCCGTTGCTGTGTCAGTGCTCCGAGACTTCTCCCTTGTGACATGTTACATCGGTAGCCTCGTTAATGGTACGCCTTTATAGAATATCTAGCTTGCTTGCATTGACTGATATGAATGGCTTTATGAGATGTCGCATCGGATGCTTATTGTGTATTTCTACTTACAGGAATGATCTGATGATCTAAATGCAATTAAACCAAACCGTTGGACTAAAGTTGTGCGGACCTGAATGGTTTTCCACAACACTTAATTGCATTTAAGATCTGCTGACATGGCTGGCAACAAGACGTTGACGGTGTCCATTTTCAGCGCCGACCCACAAGCCACGGACGGAGGCTTGCAACTCAAGCACTGGCTCCGACAACTGGAGCATCTCTTTGATGAGCCTGAGACCGCTCCGACGCCTGCCGCGAAGCTGGCAATATTACACTCAAAAATCGACTACCGGGTCTACCACGCGGTCGCTCAATGCACGACGTATGATCTTACCATCGCGGAGCTCAAGCGGCTTTATATAAAAGAAAAAAGCCCTGTGTATGCGCGTTATTTGCTGCAGACGCGGCGGCAGCAGCCCAACGAGCCTATGGATCATTACGCCCAGGAGCTCCGGCAGCTCATGCTGGACAGCGCCAAGGAGCCACGGACTCCCGAGCAGGCTAAAGATGATCGACTTTTAGATGCCTTCATAGCAGGGGTCTCCTCCCAGGAACTACGTCTCAAACTCTTGGAGAAGACCGACCTGACCTTCGCTACGGCGGTTGAGCAAGCGACGGTGTATACCGAAGCGCGGATGCAATCGAACACCTATGATCGCACGCGCCTTTTGGCGGGCACCTCACTACACGCCCGGCCGGAGAGTACCACTGACGAGGACGTGGATCCGCCTGCTGAACTCCGGGATGCTCCGGAGGATGACCCTACCCTGACAGCTGCCGTTACGACCAGCAGACCCAAGGCCTTGCGCGGGGCCGCATGTTTTTTTTGTGGAGGGCCTCGTCATGCCCGAGTCGTGTGTCCGGCACGTGACGCTATTTGCCATTTGTGCTCGCTAAAGGGACATTACGCGAAAGTGTGCAAGAAATCGGCACGCGGCTCGCGGCCCTTCGACTCGCGCAGCCGCGGTCGCGCAGGCGCGGCAACCTTGAACGGGCTTGTAGCAGAACCCACGAGCCCAGCGCCTTACCCGACTTCGAAGGGGAGGGCCCCTCTCTGCGGCCCGCTGGGCGCGCAGACAACCTTGACTGGCGCCACCGGACAGCCATCACCGTCTCATTCTCCATCGGGGACAAAGGCCGCGTCCTTGGCCAAACCTCGAGCCACGCAAGGGAAGAAACAGCTTTCGAATACTACGGAAGCCTTTTGTCAAAGCGACCAAACGAAAAAGGCGATTTCGAATACTACTACGGAAGCCTTTTGTCAAAGCGACCAAACTAAAAAGGCGATTTCGAATACTACGGAAGCCTTTTGTCAAAGCGACCAAACGAAAAAGGCCATTTCGGCTACAACGGAAGCCTTTATCTGCCAGGAGTGCCAAAAGGCGATGCCAAATACTACGGAGGCCTTTTCTCGTCGGATTTTGAATCGCGAAACACCGGAATGCTGGGGAAAGCCCTCTGATGACGATAATGGATTCCCCATGGTCAACGCAGACTCCGGCCACGATCGCAAAACTGCTGCTGGTGTAGGATCCACCCGCGAGGCTGGTCCGACCCATTCGGGGGGCTCAGTCCCGCTCCCAGCTGCCTCGTCTGGCCTGGCTCAAGCCCTTATTCCCCTTATGGTTGAGGGCCATTGTGTTCAGGCCTTGGTGGACACCGGATCTACGGATAGTTTTATCGACCAGCGACTTGTGCTCAGGCATGGATGGCGGATCGGGCGGTCTACGAGACGGATCTTCATGGCTTCCCAGGGACTCCGGCTTAGCACAAAAGGGGAATGCCGATTGAAACTAGTGCTAAAGGGACGGGTTTTCCCTGATGTACACCTTATGGTTTTACCCGCATTATGTGCTGATATTCTGCTAGGACACGATTTTCTTAAGCTGCATGGACGTCTGGTAATGGAGTTCGGTGGGCCTGACACTCTTGTTGTGGGGGCGGACGACGCGCTAACGGTGTGCGCCCTAGCGCAAATGGACGTCCGTCCGCTTTCACTGTTCCCCAATCTAACCTCCGACTGTACCCCTGTCGCGGTAAAATCGAGACGCTACTCTCGCGCGGACATGCAATTCATTGCGGACGAAACGACTCAGCTCTTGAAAGACGGCATCATAGAACCTAGTAGGTCACCGTGGCGTGCCCAGGTCTTAGTGGTGCGCAGTGAGGCCCATCGCAAACGCATGGTGATCGACTATTCCCAAACGATTAACCGCTTTACACAGCTGGATGCCTACCCCCTTCCGGGGATGGACGCGCTAGTGCAACAGGTGTCCCAGTATTCGGTCTATAGTACTCTCGATCTCCGTAGTGCGTACCACCAGATCCCTATCTCTAGGGCGGATCGTATCTATACCGCTTTCGAGTCGGGGCAGCGGTTGTACCAATTCACACGATTGCCCTTTGGGGTGACGAACGGGGTCGCTTGTTTCCAGAGGGCCATGGATGACCTCGTTGCGCGGGAGCACTTAACCGATGTTTTCGTCTACCTCGATAACCTTACGGTTTGTGGATATGACCAAGGGCACCATGACGCTAATCTGAAGCGCTTCCTTGAGGTCGCGCAACGGTATCACTTAACTATGAACGAGGATAAGTGCCGATACTCCCTACGCACCATAGATCTTCTGGGGTACACCGTGACCCATGGCTCTGTCTCTCCGGATAAGGAACGTCTGCGACCTTTGCTCGACATGGCCCCTCCCTGCGATCGGGCATCCCTGAAACGCGACCTTGGGCTGTTCGCCCATTACTCCAAATGGGTGCAAAATTTCTCTGCGAAACTTCGCCCCCTCGTGGCCTGCGACACTTTTCCCCTGAGTTCGGCCGCATTGACGGCCTTTGAAGGTCTTAAGACCGACATCGCCCGAGCCGCCGTAGCAACCATCGACGAGAGCGGCTCGTTCGTCCTCGAAAGTGACGCCTCGGATCAGGCCATCGCGGCGACCCTCTCCCAAGGGGGACGTCCCGTGGCTTTCTTTTCACGGACTCTAACCTCCGCTGAGCGGCGGCACTCGTCCGTTGAAAAGGAAGCGTATGCGATCGTCGAGTCTATTCGGCGATGGCGCCCGTACCTACTCGGGCGGAGCTTCCAAATCATCACGGACCAGCAAAGCGTTGCGTTCATGTACGACACCTTACACGCCCAGCGCATTAAGAACGAGAAAATCACTCGCTGGCGTATCGAACTCGCCGACTTCTGTTACACCATCAAATATCGCCCAGGGAAGGATAACCAGGCCGCCGATGCCTTATCGCGCCCCACTACATGTGCTGGTATCACCTCATTGGAGGGCCTACGGGTGCTGCATGCTACTGCGGGCCATCCCGGCGTAACGCGTTTCGCTCATTTCGTGCGGAGTGGGAATCTCCCTTACTCGATTGACGATATCCGCCGTATCCGTCGCGACTGCGCTATCTGCGCGGAAATCAAACCGCGTTTCTATAACCCCCCTATGGGGACTCTGGTGAAGGCTACACGCCCGTGGGAACGCTTGGCGATGGATTTCAAGGGCCCTTTGCCGGTGTCGAGCGGCTCTCGCTATCTGCTCACTATCGTTGATGAGTACTCACGATTCCCCTTTGCTTATATGTGCGCGGACATGACTGCTGCCACGGTGATGCGTTGCTTACAGAACTTGTTCTCAATGTTCGGTTACCCGGCCTATGTCCATACCGACCGGGGTGCAGTCTTCTTGTCTCAGGAGGTGCGCGGCTATCTGCTCCAAAACAACGTTGCGTCTAGTTACACCACGCCGTATAGACCCCAGGCTAATGGGCAGATCGAACGCTTCAACGGGATTATCTGGAGGGCCGTCATGCTCCATCTCCGGACCCACGGCCGGGGCCTCGATAAATGGGCTTGGTCGCTACCTGCGGCGTTGAACTCAATCCGGGCACTCCTGAGTACGGCAACTAACCAAACTCCCCACGAGCGTCTTTTCCACCACCCCAGGAGCTCGGGGTGTATACGGTCTTTGCCCAGTTGGCTCGCTGGGCCCGGGCCGGCCTACCTTAAACGGGCAGTTCGCGCGAGCAAGTACGACCCCCTTGTGGACAAAGTGCAGATTCTCCAGGCTAATCCTGAGCATGCTCGTGTGATGACGTCTGATGGTCGTGAGACTACTGTCTCCGTTCGTCATCTTGCCCCTTGCGGGGTCGACGACCTTAGTAGGGAATCGGACGAACCGGTCGAACCCATCTATGAGACTATGACCTCTCCCGACGCTCCCATCGCCGATAGTCCACCGACCCTCCCCCCGTCGAGACTGCCCGGGTCCGACGACTTGGCGTTACCCCCTTCATCACCCGACCCTGTTGACGCCTCTGACACTGGGGATACAGGGTTACGAGACGCCGTACCCGGGGAATTTCGAACGCGTGCTGGCAGAGAAATTCGCCGCCCGGCCCGCTACGGTTGGGCCGACTGATACTCCGCGCCCATGCTGACGCTCACTCGCTTTTAGCCACGCGGCCGTATAATTCTGACGGGGGGTGAATGTAGTGAAGTCGTATCCGTACTGAACCCGGGTGGGGATGCTCGCTGCTCGCTGTCATTGTTGTCCCCACTAGGGGCGTGACTATAAGACCCGTTGCTGTGTCAGTGCTCCGAGACTTCTCCCTTGTGACATGTTACATCGGTAGCCTCGTTAATGGTACGCCTTTATAGAATATCTAGCTTGCTTGCATTGACTGATATGAATGGCTTTATGAGATGTCGCATCGGATGCTTATTGTGTATTTCTACTTACAGGAATGATCTGATGATCTAAATGCAATTAAACCAAACCGTTGGACTAAAGTTGTGCGGACCTGAATGGTTTTCCACAACAAGGACAACCATCACTGCAACACTCCACCGATCTGGGCTTTATGGCAGAGTGGCCAGACGGAAACCTCTGCTCAGTGAAAGACACATGAAAGCCCGCTTGGAGTTTGCAAAAAAGCACCTAAAGGACTCTCAGACTGTGAGAAACAAGATTCTGTGGTCTGATGAAACCACGATTGAACTGTTTGGCCTCAATTCTAAGCGTCATGTCTGGAGGAAACCAGGCACCGCTCATCACCTGCCCAATACCATCCCAACGGTGAAGCATGGTGGTGGCAGCATCATGCTGTGGGGGTGTTTTTCAGTAGCAGGGACTGGGGGACTGGTCAGGGTTGAGGGAACAATGAACGGAGCAAAGTACAGAGATATCCTCAATGATAACCTGAAAGAGAGCGCTCAGGACCTCAGACTGGGCCAAAGGTTCACCTTCCAACAGGACAATGACCCTAAGCACACAGCCAAGACAACGCAGGAGTGGCTTAGGGACAACTCTGTGAAGGTCCTTGAGGTGGCCCAGCCAGAGCCCTGACTTGAACCCAATCGAACATCTCTGGAGAGACCTGAAAATGGCTGTCCACCAACGGTCCCCATCCAACCTGACAGAGCTTGAGAGGATCTGCAGAGAAGAATGGCAGAAAATCCCCAAATCCAGGTGTGCAAGGCTTGTTGCGTCATGCCCAAGAAGACTCGAGGCTGTAATCGCTGCCAAAGATGCTTCAACTAAGTACTGAGTTAAGGGTCTGAATACTTATGTCAATGTGATATTTCAGTTTTTTCTTTTTAATAAATTTGCAAAACTTTCTAAAATCCTGTTTTGTCTTTGTCATTATGGGGTATTGAATGTAGATTGATGAGGGAAAAAATGAATTTAAACGATTTCAGCAGAAGGCTGCAACATAACAAAATGTGAAATAAGTGAAGGGGTCTGAATACTTTCTGAATGCACTGTCGGTATGGATATATGTGTATATGCATGTATATATGTACAGATGTATATATGTATGTCAGTAGGTATATATGTATATTTGTGTGTATGGATGTATATGTATATATGTATGTATGTATGCATGTATGCATGTATGTTTGTATGTACTGTATGTATGTCCCTTCCGCTGGCATTTTACTGGTTTAGTCCCTTTAAAATTCGTTTTCGTTACAAACGTTGGTCCGATTCACACGGAATTTTCAACATAGGAGCACCCCCTCCTGCAGATTTTGTAAATGATAATTATGACGTCATAGGTCACGTGGTAGGGCGCCATCTTGGAAAAACCGAAACATTTGCTCCTCTATATCTCCGAAACCACTCCATAGAAAAAATTGAAAGGAGACTCATTGTAAAGGATTCCCCATGCAGAATAATATATGTTAATGATGATGTTGAAGGAGCTGGGGCTCCCACGTCGATCGGAAGAATGGACGCGACAAAAAGCTGGAATTCATCCGAGTTGCTTTAATCAAACCAAACACTCAGGCACTCTGAAAAGCCCGTTTATCGGGCAGCAATATATATACATATTATCCCGGAGCGTTTGCCCAGGAAAGGCGAGAGGGGGCGTGGCCCAGCGTCCTGGCTGCGGCCTGGCAAGTTGAAGGCGAGCCTGCCCGGGCGTCCTGGACGAGCCCGGCATGGTGATCGCTCCGCGTCCTTGATAGGTGCAAGGCGATTGTGAAAACCCAGCGGTAGCCGCTACACACGTCCCCCCAGAATCGACTTGCACCGGCAGGGTCAATTTGAGGGGGGTCCTGATGACCCGGCCAAAGCGACCCCTGGTGGGTCATGGGAGGGGGTCCGGTGTGGTGGTGGGCGGTCGAGTGGGGGGCACCGTGGACGGGGGGCGGCCTCGCCGCGGCGGAAGGGCCACCCGTGGTGGGTGGTCGACGTCCACGTGCGCCGGCTTGAGGCGGTCCACCGCAATCCGGTCCGACCTGCCGCCGATGTCGATGACGAACGACTTGTCGTCCCGTCGCAGCACCCGGAAGGGCCCGTCGTACGGCGGCCGGAGTGGCCCCCGATGTGCGTTGTGACGCACAAAAACATACTCCGCTGTGCGAAGTGCTGGGGGACGTAGGACTGGGGGTCACCGTGGTGGGATGTTGGCACGGGGGCAAACCGTCGGGTGGCCTCCTGGAGGTCCGAGCGCTGGTGAGCTGCGGACCAGGGACTGGTAGCGTCGGGCACGAATTCGCCCGGGACGCGTAGCGCCTGGCCATAGACAAGCTCGGCGGTGGATGCCTGGAGGTCCTCCTTGGGGGCCGTGCGGAGGCCCAAAAGGACCCACGGCAGCCGGTCGGCCCAACCGCCGTCTTGAAGGCCGGCCATGAGCGCGGCCTTCATGGAGCGGTGGAATCGCTCGCACAACCCGTTTGCTTGGGGGTGGTAGGCCGTAGTACGGTGGAGCTTGACCCCCAGGATGCGGGCGACCGCGCCCCACAGCTCGGAGGTGAACTGTGGTCCGCGGTCTGACGAGATGTCCGCCGGTGCGCCGAAGCGGGCGACCCAGGTGGCGATGAAAGCCTGCGCCACGTCGGCGGTGGTGGTGGAGACGAGGGGAACGGCCTCCGGCCACCTGGTGGTCCGGTCCACCATGGTGAGCAGGTGTGTGAACCCCCGTGACGGGGGGAGGGGGCCCACCAGATCCACATTGACGTGGTCGAAACGTCGTTCGGGCACGGTGAAAGGTGCCAGCGGGGCCTGGGTGTGTCGGGGGACCTTGGCCCGTTGGCAGGCCGTGCAGGTGCTGGTCCAATCGCGGATGTCCCGATGAAGGCCGTGCCAGACGAATCGTGCCGACACCAGCTTCTGGGAAGCTTTCCGGCCCGGGTGGGAAAGGCCGTGGAGGGAGGCGAAGATGCGGCGTTGCCAGGTGACGGGCACGATGGGGCGAGGCTGGCCTTGGGAGACGTCGCAGAGCAGGACAGTGTCCGCGAAGGGGATGTCGGCCAGGCGGAGGCCCGTGTCCGCCGCCCGGAGGGCTTGCACCGTGGTGTCGGTGGTTTGGTCCGCCGCCATAAGCGCAAAGTCCACGCCCAGGTGGACCGCGTTCGCGCTGGCCCGGGAAAGACAGTCGGCCACGGCGTTGTTTTTGCCGGCGACGTGCCGGATGTCCGTGGTAAACTCCGACACGGCGGAGAGGTGGCGCTGTTGGCGGGCCGACCACGGCTCCGTGACCTTGGCCATGGCGTAAACCAACGGCTTGTGGTCGACGAACGCCGTGAAAGGTCGGCCCTCCAGGAGGTGGCGGAAATGGCGGACGGCCAGGTGTAGACCGAGGAGCTCCCGGTCAAACGTGCTGTATTTGAGCTCGTTCGGCCGGAGCTGCCGGCTGAAAAAAGCGAGTGGCTGCCAAACCCCGTTCACCCATTGCTCATGTATGGCGCCCACCGCGTAGTCGGAGGCATCCGTGGTGAGGGCGATGGGAGCGTTGAGCACCGGGTGAGCGAGCAGTGTTGCGTCGGCGAGGGCCCGCTTTGAGCTTTGGAAGGCCGCATCCATTGCTGCGGACCAGGCGATGTCGTGCTTGGCCGGCTTGCCCCGGAGGGCTTCGTAGAGGGGCCGCATGAGTTGAGCAGCACGGGGCACGAAGCGGTGATAAAAATTCACCATTCCCAGGAATTCCTGCAGGGCCTTTATGGTGCGGGGACGCGGGAACGTGGTGATGGCCTCGACCTTGGTTGGCAGCGGCACGGCCCCGTTCTTGGTGATGTGGTGGCCCAAAAAATCAACGGCCGTCGTGCCGAAGTGGCATTTGGCCGGGTTGACGATGAGGCCGTGCTCGCTGAGGCGCCCGAACAGTGTTCGGAGGTGGAGCAGGTGCTCGGCCCGGGACGTGCTGGCGACGAGGATGTCGTCCAGGTAAACGAAAAGGAACGGCAGGTCACGCAGCACGCCGTCCATCAAGCGCTGGAACGCCTGAGCCGCGTTCTTGAGACCAAATGGCATCCGCAAGAATTCGAATAAGCCGAACGGCGTGATGACTGCCGTTTTAGGGACGTCGGCCGCCCTGACAGGTACCTGGTGATATCCCCGTATGAGATCAATTTTCGAAAAATGACCCGTCCCGCCAGACGGGCGGAGAAGTCTTGGATATGCGGGATCGGGTACCTGTCGGGGGTGGTAGCGTCATTGAGACGGCGGTAGTCGCCACACGGGCGCCATCCACCCCCCGGCTTTGGCACGATGTGCAGTGGCGAGGCCCACGCGCTATCGGAGCGCCGCACGATGCCGAGGTGCTCCAACGCGTCGAATTCGGCCTTCGCCACGGCGAGCTTGGCTGGGTCGAGGCGGCGGGCCCTGGCGTAGACCGGCGGGCCCGTGGTTGGTATGTGGTGCTCGATCCCATGCCGTACTGCGACGGCCGAAAACGTCGGCCGCGTGAGGGCCGGGAACTCCGTGAGCAGGCGAGCAAACTCGTTCGCCGCCGGGACGGCGCATGCCAGCTCGGTCGGCGCGGAGCTGCTCAATGTGCATACCAGGGAGCTGAAGGTTTCGGCGTTGATTAAACGACGCCGTTGGACGTCCACCAGCAGTCCGTGTGCGCAGAGGAAGTCGGCGCCTAGCAGAGCCATGGGCACGTTTGCGGTTACAAACGTCCAAGCAAAGCGTTGGCCGCCGAAGCAGAGGGTGACGTTGCGCGGGCCGAAGGTGCGGATGGTCGATCCGTTGGCCGTAACCAAGGAGGGGCCGCAAACCGCGGATTGCCTGTCCTGGTCAGAGGCGGGTATGACGCTCAGTTGGGCGCCGGTGTCGCACAGGAAGCGCCGTCCGGACGCTTTATCCATGATAAACAGTAAGTTGCCCGTGTGGCCGGCGCTCATGGCTGGTAATGAACGCCGGCCCGGCCGTTTCCCGGCCTGCCGAAGGTGCACGGGGGTCGGCATGTCCGGGCCTTCTGTCCGAACCTGGCATGATAGTAACACCACGCTTGGTCAGGTGGAGGCCCCGGTCGTCGTGCTGGAGGTGGTCGGCTCGGTGTAGCGGCCGCCAATTGCGTCGGCAGTTCGGTCGTCGACCGTGCCGGGTGCACGGGCGCCATGGGTGTTGCGTCGGACGGCGGTGGGTTCCATGTCGCCGCTGCGATGCGCTGTCCTGCGGCGGAGATCTTGTCGGCTTCTCTGGCAAGGGCCCGGGGATCTGTGATCGTCGTGCTTGCCAGGGCGAGGCGTACCGGGTTAGGCAGCTGACGGAGGAACAGCTCCCGGAACAGGAATGCCGGAGAGTGCTCGCCGAGCAGTGAAAGCATGTAGTCCATTCGCTCGGAAGGGCGCGTGTCGCCGAGCTCGGGCAGGTCGAGCAGGCGCCGTGCGCGTTCCGCCGATGGGAGGGCGAAAGCGTCGAGGAGAAGCTTCTTAATCGCGCCGTATTTGTCAGCGGCTGTCGGGCTCTCGAGGAGGCTCAGGGCGCGGGCCGCGTTGGCCGAACCGAGCGCTGCTACCACATGGTGGAAGCGGGTGTCGTCGGCCGTGATGCCTCGCAGGGCGAACAGGGAATCCGCCTGTGCGAACCAAACCGCCGCGTGAGCCTCCCAGAAGGTAGGAAGTTTAAGGGCGACTGCCGTGTCCATGTCGGTAGGTCACCAATGAAGGAGCTGGGGCTCCCACGTCGATCGGAAGAATGGACGCGACAAAAAGCTGGAATTCAGCCGAGTTGCTTTAATCAAACCAAACACTCAGGCACTCTGAAAAGCCCGTTTATCGGGCAGCAATATATATACATATTATCCCGGAGCGTTTGCCCAGGAAAGGCGAGAGGGGGCGTGGCCCAGCGTCCTGGCTGCGGCCTGGCAAGTTGAGGGCGAGCCTGCCCGGGCGTCCTGGACGAGCCCGGCATGGTGATCGCTCCGCGTCCTTGATAGGTGCAAGGCGATTGTGAAAACCCAGCGGTAGCCGCTACAATGTCATCGGTACCTTTATTATGATGCCAAAAATCGACAAGTAGAATGCTTGATTCGATCAGAATGAAATTTCTTGAGTGTTATCTGGCGATAAATTGGTGGAGGAAAAAAAAAGGATTACATCATTGGTGACGTGGTTTGGCAGCCATATTTTTATGGCATAGCCCATATAATAGGGCAATGCCATCTGGAACAGTGTTTGTCTGTCCATCCGGTGTATGTATGTCCCTCACAAACGTCCACCAATCAGAGCTGAGGACCTGGTCACATGGCAAGGGTACAGCAGATCCTCCACTCAGCAGATCCAAGCCCGGCTGAGACGTTGTTGAACTATCGATCTTATTTTTCAGGGAATCATCCAAATGCAATGATTTGCATTTTCTAATGACACGAGTGAACCACACCTATCAATATCCTGAGTGCTGTAAATGTAGTGTGAGCCTTTCAAATGAATGTCAACTTCAATCCCAAGTTTTGCTTTTCAAATGAATCTCAACTTTAATCCCAAGTTTTGCTTTTCAAATGAATCTCAACTTCAATCCCAAGTTTTGCTTTTCAAATGAATCTCAACTTTAATCCCAAGTTTTGCTTTTCAAATGAATCTCAACTTTAATCCCAAGTTTTGCTTTTCAAATTAATCTCAACTTTAATCCCAAGTTTTGCTTTTCAAATGAATCTCAACTTCAATCCCAAGTTTTGCTTTTCAAATGAATCTCAACTTTAATCCCAAGTTTTGCTTTTCATATGAATCTCAACTTTAATCCCAAGGTTTGCTTTTCAAATGAATCTCAACTTTAATCCCAAGCTTTGCTTTTCAAATTAATCTCAACTTTAATCACAAGTTTTGCTTTTCTTCTGGTCAGGTGACAATTGGTTTATCTTAGGATTCTAATTATAAATCATTCCTATTCACATCAGAATGTTTGTGCTTTCTTTTTAGAGTTGGAAATGCACATTTGTAATAAGGAAAAATATGGCTGGCTGCCAGTTCCACTCAAACCCAAGTCCACCATGGAAGAAGAAATTGATGGCTTTCAACATGTTCTGCTGGAGATTATGGGTAAAATCGTTTCTGTTTGATCATAGTTTATTAAGTAGATTGCTCTGCATGGAATTATGGGAAATGTACCAGGACAATGTGTGAAATGACTGTATTAATGTTAGAACTACATCAAAATGCGTTTTTTTTGCCTGCGAATACCATCCGAGCTTGTGTAATCTATATAATAAGGTCCAATGTCTGTGTGTCGGTTTTGCATCTCCTCTCAAACCACCGGTGGCACAAAGATGAAAATGGTACCAAATGTATCAAGTTATGAGCCTTAAGGGCCTATCTCATTGGCGGAGACTGATTAGTCGCGGCAACTCGGGCAACTCGGGCGACTCGGGAGACCAAAAAATGGCTTGCGCTCTCACCAAGGCGACGCCAGGGCGACGTCTACGCCAGGGCGATGATATTCATCACTACTCCTTTCGCTACATTTTTTACATATTTTTGCATGTATTTATTTTAATGCAATTAAATATAAATTCAATGCAATTTAAATATACACTCACATGTAGGTAGGGGCTTCTTGATCTCCTCGAAGATGTTCTGCATGTCAACAAGGAAGGTTTCAACCGCTGCTTTCTTGTATTGGTTATCTTTGTATCTTGCATACGATTTATCGTAAAATTCTGGATGATCCTCCCAGAAGTCAGCCATTGCCTCTTGATGCCCCTCTTTCCAATCATATTGTTTTCTAGTCGGATCGCCGCTGGAACCATGTTCCTCATCTTCTCTAGCATCAACTGCTGCCTCAGCATCCACAAACTGCGCTGAAGCTGCTACAACTGCTTCATCCTCCTCCTTCTTGCCCTTCCGGCCCCCACTGCCCTTGGGTGGCATGGTGGAAGGACAGTACTACTCTGGAGTTGGAGCTGTCCCCAGGCAAGACAAGATGGTGGGGCCTCTTCCAAGGCAGTACAAGGAGCAGCAGCAGTAGCAGGAACAAGTACCAAATGATGAAGACCTTGACCGGATCCTGTACCTGACTTGGACCAGGAGTGAAGGCGTCTCGATGATGCCAGCACGCGCTCAGTCACGTGGTCTCTAAAGTGGGTCAAGCAGCGTCAAGCAGCGTCGCGGAGACGTCGCCGCATCGTCACCGCAACATCTCCTTGGTCTCCAGCAGGTCGCGGAGACGTCGCGGAGACGTCTCCCCAGTCGCGGACAAAATTAGTCTCCGCGACGTCGCCGAAAAATCGAACATGTTTGAATTTCCCGCGACTTCCTGGAGACCCGGCTAGTCTCCAGGAGACGTCGCGGAGATGTCTCCGCAACCAGCGGAGACTCGAGTCACCACTAGGTCGCCACCTAGTCTCCAGGCCAATGAGATAGGCCCTTTAGACCTTACATATGTATAAAAAAGTACCTTGACAGTGCAGGGTACCCAGACCGCAAGAGCGGAGTGCCGATGTGATATATATATATATAATTTTTTTTTGAGTATCTATAATTTCCGTTCTCCAACCTATTGAGCGCACGCCGTGACGTCACCGCCACGTCAGTACGCCTTTCCTACCAAGCTCCGAAGGAGCCATCCAGCAGTGCGTCATCATTTAGATCTTCGTTCAGATACTATCACAAGAGCATACAAAACTCACAGTTACCGACATGGTTTCACCCTTGTGGGGGATTCATCAGGGCAACGCAGTGAGTACTGCATACACCTGTGAATCTGAAAACCTTTCAGTTATAAGCCAGTCATTATGCGACTCCATACCATCAGTGGTGAACCGCCATTAAGGCATCCCATCCAGCTATCGCTGTACCTTAATGGGAGCGATAAGCACGATATAGATACTAATTAGTAACTCCCAACCTCATCAAGGCGACTCCATATAATGAGTGGATACCAGAGATAATGTGGCAGGCAGTGCTTATCGCTCCCATTAAGGTACAGCGATAGCTGGATGGGATGCCTTAATGGCGGTTCACCACTGATGGTATGGAATCGCATAATGACTGATATATTTTTTTTCATATATTTATACATATATATATATATATTGTTGCGGATTCGGGGGTCGGCGCTCCCCTTACCAAGGGGGGGGGGTTAATCCCCTTGTCTTTTAAGCTGGCCGTTCCCCCGATCCTGGAAACTATAACGCTCCTCTGCGGTCGAGATTGGCCAGGGTGATTGGTCAAAAGAGGTCACAAATACCTGAGTGCCAATCTCTCCACACAGCAGGGAGATAATTCCCGCTCGGACCATGGGCAAGATGGAATTTGCCAAGCAGTTAGCAACCCGAAGCTCGAGCCATTAACAAAAGGACTAAACCCGATCCTGAGCGATTGGCCAAATCGTGCCACAGGTACTCAATGGAGAAAAGACAGAGGCGATCGAATGGAGAAACAGAAAGAACAGGGCAATTTATTAACAACTTGTACAATTAGAAGAGGAAACGAAAGAAGGGAATGTACAAGGAAGAGGAAGAAGTAGACACAGGGCAATCTTAAACAGTCTTAATTATCACGCCCCAGGACAACACAAACAGACTTACACGAAAGGAGTAATGGTGGCAGGGAAGGAAGGTCCAAGCAGAAGGACGGCGTGGGCTCCGGCTCCGATCCACGCTCCAGCTCTGTCCCCATTCCGGTTCCGATCCACGCTCCAGCTCCGCGGCGAAACCCGGCAGGCAGCGCTGCCCGTATATTGTTGCACGCGAACGGACCTTACTTAGCGGGGTTCATATATCGGGGAAGGTATTCAGCTTTCTCTCTTAACGTTCATAACGTGCTGCAGTTCACTCAGAAGTCCCCGGCGCAGTCCGATCCAAGGCTTGGCTCCCTGTGCACTGCGCAGTGCGTAATGATCGGCATTCCCCAGCACAGTTCACATCTCGTAATGGTTCCCTGCGCAGTCCTTAATGATGCAATCGACGGTCCCCTGCACAGTCCTTAATGATGCAATCGACGGTCCCCTGCGCAGTCCGTAATAGGGCTTTGCGCTCGCGCTTATATCTCGCGTGTTGAAATCAAGCCGCCTTCATAGGGCTACGCCCACTAGCGAGCTTACCTCAGCCCTGGTTGGTCGGCGAGGGCTCGCTGGCTCCACCTTTGATGATGAGTCGATGGGGGGGCCACGCCTCCTCCCCGCGCTCCGCCCTTCTTCGCCAGCCTGACCGCGTGCGCAATGGCGTTTGATGCAGCGAACACTGCTAGCAAGCAAAGCGCTAAGGCACGTAACAGCAAGAGAGAGACAACCCCCGCCTGTAGGTGCGCATGATGGAGTAGCTTGGAGAGAGAGAGACAAACCCCGCCTGTAGGTGCGCATGATGGAGTAGCTTGGAGAGAGAGAGATCAAAATACACGGGATTGAAGGACCTATGTTATGTAATTAATGCAACGCAGATTCAAACTATTGGAAACAGAGCCTTACCTGAAACACATACTAATGAAATAACTAGAGTTCCTATGGTGCCCTACGTGTTGTATATGGACTAATTAGGGTGCGACCTTTAACCTTTTGAAGATGGGAATATTTACAGGGAATTATTTACAATGGATTATTATTTACAAGTGTCGGTTCTAAAAACCGTAACAAAAAATATATATATGTATATATATTGTTGCAGTTTTGAGAACCCACACTTGCCTGTAAATATGACATCATTAAAGGTTAAAGGTAGCACCCTAAAGATAGGCCACAAGCAACACGTAGGTCACCATAGGACATCAGTTATTTCATAATATGTGTTAGATAAGGCTATTTCCAATAGTTGAATCTGCGTTGTGTCAATCAAATAAGAAGTAGGCCCTTCCGTCCATTTTGCAGCCTCCCTCCAATCGACGCCATTAAGTGCGCTCCCCAGTCTGTGCCCCATGGCCCATTCCAATTTGGTGCGCTCCTTGGCCAGCAGCAGCAGCCTTAGCTGCCCTTAAGCTCGCTCAATGCCACCATAAGCCACGAGGTGAAGCCCGGAAAAAGGGGGCGGAGCGCCAGGGAGAAGGTGTGGCCATGTCACCCAGCCGTCAGGGTGGGGCCGGTAAGACCTAACCAGCCAACCAGGGCTGTAGTGACATCGCCTGATAGGCCTGGCTTTTGGGCTCGTGGAGCGATCGCTGGCTGGATTATAAAAGCGAGCGCACAAAGCCCTTTTACAGGACTTTAAGGAAGCGCGCTTGTGAAAGAGGCTGAGGAGAAGAGCGCTCGTTAGAAAGGACTTTACTGGGAGAGCACACATTTAAGAGAACTGTCCAGGACTGCTGCGATTTGGAGGACGGTGCGAAGGTCGACCTTAGGACGGTGCGGAGAGGACAGGACTTGCACAATTGGCGCTTGCGTACAGGACATTGGAGAGGGGGCATTTGGCGCGAGATGTGCAAATATTACGTATGCCGCCAGGATACCAGCCTTCCCCCCGTGATATAATTGTCCGTTTGCGTTAAACTGTGAAGAGCTGCCTGCTGGGTTTTCCATCGCCTGGCCCGGAACCGGACTGGAGCCTGGACGCGCTGGTGACCTTCCAACCTACCATCTGCAATCCGCGTGTGAGTGTCTGTGTGGGTGAGACGGGCCCGTTTGTCCAGGGAATAAGATAAGACTGTAATTAAGACTGCCCTGTGTGCTTTTTCCTTCCTCTTTCTTTCTTGTATATTCCTTCCGTTTCCTCTTCTTCTTGTACATTTGTGAATAAATTGCTTTGTTCTTCCTATTTTCCTGGTTTCCTCTTATCCAATCGCATCAGTCTTTTCTCTAATTGGGTAAGCGTGGCACGATTCGGAACCGCTACAATAAGGTTTAGTCACATTGTTAACAGCTTGGATCGCGGATTGCTATCCGCTCGGCATTTTCGATCCATATCCGTGATTCGAGCAGGAGTTATTCCCTCATTTAGGGAATAACTCCCACTCGGCGTGAGTAATTAGGTCGGCGTTAGTAATTAGGTAGTAGTGAATCCATAGACCGAACAAACCCTACCTAACGCCGCGCCGGGAAGGACGTTGTAACTTCCAGGACTCGCGTCGGCCAGATAAAAGGACAATGGGACTAACCCCCTCTTGATAAGGGGAGAGCCGACGTCGGAGATCCGCAACAATATATATATATATATACATATATATATATATATATATATATATATATATTTCATATATTTATACATATATATAATATATATATATATATATATATATATATATAAATTTGTTTTCATATATTTATACATATATATATGTATATTTTTTCATATTTTTTTACATATATATATATATATATATATTTTTTTTTTCCATATATTTATACATATATATGTATATTTTTTCATATATTTATACATATATATATGTATGTATATATATATATATATATATATATATATCTATATATATATATATATATATATATATATACATATATATATATGCATATACAGACTTGGCATTTAATATGGAATATTTTTTTTGTGGGGGTGAACTTACTTTTCAAGATGTCTTAGAACCAAAAGTTCATTGGAATTATGTTGAAATTATTCTAGATTTTGTTAATGTGACCTTTAAAAGAAACAAAAACCACATTTGACATTTCGAAACAAATAAATTGATCCTTGAAAGTGATGTAAACTGATATCGAACTCAATTCATGGACAGTACTGTGTTAAACCTCTGTACGTTTTCCAGAAGTATCTCTTTATTTTGCACATTAGCCAAATTTTTTTTAACAAAAACAAAAGTTAAATTACGACTGGTATTACGGACAGTAAAATTACAGTTCAGTACTTCGTGTAACCCCCACGAGCATTCAGGAGAGCACGTACACGTTGAGGCATGCTGTTCATGAGATTTGCCAAGGTTTGGACAGGAATCGCTTGCCATGCAGTGACAAAAGCCTGCTGCAATTCATGCACAGAGGTCGGCTGCTGGTCCAAGTGGTCGATTTGACACGTTAATTCTGCCCACAAGTTCTCTATCGGATTCATATCCGGGGACATGGCAGGCCACTCCATATGCTCTACACCACGGTCAGCAAGAAAGTGTTGGATCATGCGAGCACGATGAGGCCATGCATTGTCATCTTCGGAAGACAAAGTTTCCTCGAAAGGCTGCACGAGGAAATGGAAGCAATGTTTCTTCCAGAATGGCCCTGTACTTGAACTGGTTCAGGTTTCCATTCAGAACAACCAGGTCAGTTTTGCCCCCTGCATGAAAAGCAGCCCAAACGGTCACCTCACCACCTCCAGCTTGGACTCTTGGCACTATACAATCTTTGTTGTAGGCTTCATGCACTTGTCTGCGCCCTCGGACGCGGCCATCTTGATGATAGACCAGAAATCTAGACTCGTCACTGAAGATCACGCGATTCCAGTGTCCTGGCTGCCATTGACGGTGCTCTCTGGCCCACTGCAATCAGCGCTGGCGGTGTTGTCTGGTCAGGCGTGGCTTTCTCAGGGGACGCCTGGCACGATAGCCTGCTTGAACCAGTCGTTGGTTGACTAGCCTTCTGGATACAGGCTCATTTGTCAGTTGCTGCCACTCAGCCCTCAGCCGATTAGCTGACTTGGTACGGCCATTGCGGACTTTCCGGTGCAGCTGGCGATCATCCCTCCTTGTGGTTCTGTGGGGACGTCCTGGCCTCGGTATTGGAGTCGAGACATCCCTCTGAGCATTTCTTTTCAGGATCTTTGACACCTGACCTTGAGTGATGCCATACTGCCGAGCAATAGCACGCTGTTTCATGCCGTAATTTCGTAAAGCCACCACTCCATGACAAACAGCATTGTCAAGTTGACGGACCATCTCCAGAGGAAGCGGCAATAACTTTTGGAGACGTGCAGCAGTTGTTTTCCACTAATACAGAACGCAACAACCCTTGTATACCCGACTGTGAAGCCAATCATCAAATGCACCTGTCCGTACATTTTGCCACGCCACCTGTGATATAATCCTGTTGTTGACTTCTTGTTGCGACAGACAATCAGTGACATGGTTCTTTTAAAAAATGAATCACCAAAGTGCAAAAAGAAACTCACCAGATTGATATACTGAGTTAAGAAAGTAAACCCAAGTCAAGACAAAAAAAAATTCCATATTAAATGCCAAGTCTGTATATATATATATATATATATATCTATATATATATATATATATATATATATATATATATATATATATATAAATAAATAAATATATATATATTGTTACGGGTCGCGGACAAGATGTTATTTTTGACCGAGCGGTGGTGTATTACCGCGACCTAACAGTTCCCCCGATTCTTCCCCAACTCACCCGATTCACCCCAAACTTTGGCCGTATCGCACCGCAGCTGCCCAATCTGGAAAACTCTAAAACGACCGAATGCAAAGAGGAAAAGGAATAAGACGAGAAGACGGACAGAAGAGTAATTGGATTTATTATACACACAAGCAAAAAGAAAGCAGTCACGTTTATTTACAGACGAGATTAGATACACAGTGCAACGCTAGCTTACCTACAGTCTTAATTAACCCAGGGACAGAACAAACAAAAGACAGACTCACACGGGGAATGATGACAGGAATTGGCTGGAAGGAGAGGATGGCTTGGAGTTGTATTGTGCAGCACGATCGGCGCGTTTAGCAACCGCCGTTCCTTCGCGGCCCTGCTCAAAACCGCCGTCCAGGCCCCAAGCGGCTGTTGAGTGTGGTTGCTGCTGTGGCCGCCGCTGCTGCTGCTGCTGTGGACGTCGTGTGCTTTTCCAGGATTACAGCAGGCTTTGTGCTTTCTGGGATGTCCTCTCCTTGGATGTTCTCTATGTTCTCTTGGTCCAATCACTCCTCACCACCGACAACTCAACGCAACCAACGCAACCACTGACCACCACAACGCAACCACTGACGACCAAAACCACACAACTCAGCTCTGCTTCTTGGACCCTCTCTCTTCTCAACGGCTTGGGCTCCCTTTTCTCTGCCGGTAAAAGCTCATCTCTCAAAGCTTGTCTCAGCTTCTCTTTTGGGAGCGTCGCGCTGCGGATTTTAGCTGCGCTCACGCCTGCTCATTCCCTCCTCTCAGCGCCTCTCTTTCTTCTTCAAAGCTCGACTGCTTGGGGAGCGTCGCGCTGTGGGTTATATAGGCCCCCCCCCTCAACCTTTGCGAACCTCCCCGATCGCTCTTCCTCCGCCCTCTCTAGCCAAACCCCTGGCTCATGGTTGGTCGAGTGGGGCTGGCTCACTCCTCCCCTCTATGACGAGGTGGAGACACGCCTTTCTTCTCCGACCCTGCCTCGTGGTCAATGGCGGTAATTGGAGCGGAGGTAGTTTCTAATCGACGAAAAGGGGGAATGGAGGTTTTTGGGATTGGGAATGAAGGGAATCTATCTCTTTCACTTGGTGCAATGGAGTACTTCTATTAATGGGAGACACAGCCTTACCCTAAAACACAGAATAAGATATAACTATCGAACAGGGGTATTCTATTATTTAGCTGACGTGTATGCTTGTGGACTAATTATGGGACGCCCTTTGACCTTTACACAGCTCCGGAGGCAGGGGGCGCAGAATAACAATAATAATAATAATAAGGCACACAATCAAAAAAAAATACAGTCCTCATATCCGCAACACTGCATCCTCCTCCTCTTAGGCACGTCCCGGGCCTACAACTTTTATTTAGTGTGACACGTAGGTGTAGTTCCCTCTACTTTTAACCTGACCCTGAGTGCGACAGTTTTAAAACATAAATAAATGTGTCCCGCTGCTCCATTGCACCCTGCCTAACAGACTTACGCCCACAGTTAACCGAATTGCGGAATGGTCTTCAAACTACACACTGACGGTGGGGAGCATTATTTACAATGACGCTATTTTTATTTACAAGGCTAACCCAGGACCTGTGATTGTTCTTTCTGTGGGGGAGACAGTCTGCTCTGCATCAATGCACCATGAAAGCACCCAAAAACGCACCAATACACACCCAAGCACCAATCGGTGCAGTCACCATTGTTCAAGAATGTTCAACAATAAAAAATAAATCAACAACCCCTAACCCTGCAGGTGATCTCTTGCTCTTCGGCCCCCTCTGCTGGTTATTATTATTTGTTCTTCCAGATGTTGTCTTTCTTTCATTTTCTTACTGGCGGCCTATTTGCAATAAAGTGTGCCCAACGTGTCCATTTTATTTTCTTTATTTATGGCCCACAGGGCCGACTACGTGTGGTTCACCTGTGGGGCATCGGTGCCCTGTGGCCAAGGTCCGCCAGCAAGATTTCGGGCCCTCACGGCCGGTTTCAGCAGAGGGGCCATGCCCCAACCCATGGGGTCCATAAGTGGTGCTCGGCCACAGACATGTGGTCCATAATGTGGTGCATCGATGCAGACAGCTGGTTCTGAGAGTTCCGGGCGCACAATGGCCGACTCACGCACGCTCCCCTCGGCGCCCAATGGCGCACAGGTCATGTGGGAGACAAAAGGGGGACAAGAGAAATGAGCGAGGGGTAAGGTCACAAGGGTACACGTCAATAAGGCAATGCAAGGCGAAATGCGCACGGAGAGCGAAATGAGAAAGCTCGTCCCTACCGTACGTCACCCCCCTGTCACCTACACTACCCTTGCCCTTACCCCATATGTACAAAAATCTACACATTACCAATCCGTCGCTACCGTCACGTCTTCCCCTTATTTCCCTTATACCAAATTCGTCTTCACTCCCCCACTATCCAAAATTTGCCATCACCCAATTCGTCATCAATCCTCATAAGGAGGGAGAGATGGAATTACGCACAATGTCACACCCACGTCATGATGCGTCTCACAATCCAAAACATTTGCATTAATGAAAAATAATAAAACATGGCATGGTGTGGTTACCTCATCTCAGGTGAGTGGATGCAGATGGTGCGAGGAGATCCTTCTTCCTAACTATCCTCTAAATGACTTTAACACACTTTACACTACCCGGGGTCTTTCCCTGCCAATCCATTGGCCAACTTACACTACGGGTTCTAAAAACCAATTCCCATTGACCAAACTGTGGTGCTTCTCAATTTGGGGTCTCACTCCCCCGATTCATCTCCCGGTGCCCTTGCACCATTTCTGGGCTGTGACGTGTAGCTCTCCCAGCAGGTCTACCCACCTGCACACCTCCACCACTGCAGTTGCCTCCCGAGCTTACCTGCTCCTCACCCTAACCTATCTAACTGGGGAAGCCCCCTCCTGGCTCTGTCACCCCATGGTGCCCTCTGGCACTGGGCTACCCGGGTCCGTCCTCCGGATCCTCGGGCCCCATCCACAACAACTCTACCGGCTCCCAGAGCCCACCTGCGACCTCACCTGGCCGACATCCTCACAGTGGTGGAGTGCCCAAACCAACTACACACACTAACAGGCTACACGCCCAGCCATTTCCACAACACTAATGCACCCATCCAATCAACATTCTTCCACCCGCACCACAGATGCCAAGATCCAACCACAATTTACCTGTACCCTCTACCTAACACTTACACTACCCGTCCCGGGTATTCGTGATGGGGGTCCATCCTTCCCCCATTCACACCTCCGCACCATCCGCTCCACTCCACAATTTCCATCATACTCACTCCACGACCATCCATTCCAATCTTCCAGATATTCCACACTACCATTTATTCCACATAGCCACATACACCTGTTGTTGCACACCTGTGCAATCACCTGGTGCCACCTGCACCCTCCTCCTCTTCCTGGACCATTCGGTCAGCACAATACACAATCACCTTCACTCACTCATACACTGCTCCACACACCTGTCCAGTTGCACACCTGTGCAATCACACCTGTTTAATCCTCAAACACACGGCATCATCTCATCTAACTACTCCCCTCTGAAACTTGCGCTTCCCAGTCGCCCCTTTAAACTATTGCGCTCCCTCGTCATTATCATCCACACTAATCTACCTGCGTCCCCACTACAGGTATCATTGTCACTAACTAATCTTAACGTCACCTAATGTCATCTTCTAGGGCCCTACACACAATATCCTAACCCACCCGGGCTAGTTTTCACTGCCATACACCCCATAAGCTAGTGCTCCTTTGCCCCCCCTTTCGTGCTGTGAGGGATGACAGAGTTGCCATCCCACCACATCGGGGAGGTCCTACTATCAATTTGGCACACCAAATTTCAGCCAATCAAAAATTTTGCCAATCATCTGCCAATCACCGTACCAATCATCAAATTTTGCTTTTTTTTCTAATTTTGGGGCCAAAACACTATCCTCATCACCCGTCTACTTATTAGGTCCTCTCGGTGCGCCAATTCCCTTCTAAAGCTCGGCTTCGTACAGCCGAGCAATGAACGCGGGTTCTTTGGTGCCGGCGGCTGGATGCGTCCGGCACTCGGTGCAGGGACGGGGGCTTACCCGTGCCGAGATCCCACGCACCACCTCAGCGCGGAGCCATCCAATTTCCCGATCTCGACCTGCCGGAACGTCTCAACAAAAAGTGGTCGCCATGACGACCCTTCCTATCGGGCTGCCCGCTCCGCCTAGTGGAGCCCGGACGCGGCCGTTCCAGCGAGGCACAGCGTGGATCGCGTACGGCGGTCCTTTCGAAACCGCCGTGGCTCGGATCCCCGCTGGTTCTCGCGGCACGCGAAGCCCGGCACGCACCGAGGGCCCGATTCGGCTAAAAGTCGCTCTAACCGCTAACCCGGTTACCGTCGATGCCTCACCTGCATGTTTACATGCATACGCTACCCCTTTCTTGCTCATACCTCCAGCTGTTCCCATGCTCCTCGTACCTTTCCTTACACACCTCGGTACACTCATTCCGCTCACAGACTTGGTCACACACCTGACCACCGAACACCTTGGCACACATTCGTCGCTCGCACACCTCACCAACACACCTCTTCGCGCCCCCTCCTCGGTCACCTCCTCTGTGACAATCACAGGTGTGCTTTCACTCGCACACCCAACCACGTGCCTCACGACCAACTCAAGTGTGCATTCCCACACACGCTCTACCATTCCAGGTGTGCATCCTTCCATTCCAGGTGTACATCCTCGCTCACCTGTCACAACCAACTCACGCTCCGTGTCACTCTCACTACTCTCACCTCCACTCTCGGTCGCGCACTCACCCTTACTCTCGACAGCGCACTCTTTTCCCATGCACCTGTCCGTTACACACCTTTCTCGCGCACACTCTTGCGCACACTCTCCCGTTACATCCTCTGTAACACTCACCACAGGCGTGCATTCTCCCTTACTCTTGACAGCATGCGCTTTCCCCATGCACCCGTCCGTTACACACCTTTCTCGCGCATCCTCTTGCGCACACTTTTTCGTTACTTCCTCCGTAACACTCACCACACCGCGCTTCCATGTGCTCCCTCGCACACGCGCTACTACCGACTCACTCTCGACAGCACACTCACTGGTCGGCGCGCACTTTTTCCTCACACACCCCATGGTCGGACATTCTCGCACACCTCTTTTTTCGCACACCAGACCTGTCGCACACTTCACCAACGGCCTTTCACGAACACCCGGATCCAAACCAATCCCCAAGCCGACTGAAGCTTTCCTCACATCATATACATTGCCGAATATTTCGCCACTCACCTTGGCACCTCGTCTCCGCACCTCTTTTGCCACCTGCAAACTCTTTATTTGGTTAGTGAGCAGCACATCATGAGTTGAGCACCGACCTTGTACCAATTCCATTACCTCCTCCTTTATTTCTCTCTTAGTTTCTGTCCGTCTCTTCTTAATTTCACTCACCCCCTCTTCCACCTCCTCTAATTTTTCCTTTACCTCCTTCATCTCCCGGTGCGCCCCCTCTATCTCTTCCTCTAACGCCACCTTAATCGTTTCTATGTGCGTCCTCACCTCTCGGTCCTTCGTCTCCATTACTTCTGTCACCTCCTCCAACTTCTTCGTCAACCCCTCATGTACCATCTGACATTCCTTTTGTGTTGCTATTAATTCGTTTTTAATGTCCTTTTGTGTCGCTTTTAAACCCCCGATGATTGCAGTGTTCTTTTCCACTTGGTCCGCTAGTTCCCTTTGTCCGACTGTCAGCTGTTCTACTCCCTTCGTCAGACCCTCTATGCCCCCCTGTAACCTAGCCGTATTATTCCTCACCTCTTTCTCCATACGCTTCTCACCTCGCTTTACCTCCTCGCGTAGCCCCGAAACCTCCTCACTTACACCTCGTCGTATCCCCTCTTTCATCTCCTCCATCTCTTTTGTAGATGCCACCCTCATATGTCCCAATTCATCCCTCTGAGCATCCAGTTTACTTTCTAACCCGATTTGCACCTCCTCTATCTGGTTCCCCATTCGTTTGATTTCCCTGGCAGATTGTTCCCCTATTTCCCGCAATTTGTCCTCCATCCTATTTTCTAACCCCATTAACCCATTTTTCACCTCTTTTATCCCGTTGTCTAACCCCTCAAAATTATTGTCTAACTTCCCAAATTTCTTGTCTAACCCCTCACCGGTACCCCTCGCTTCGTCCCTCATTACCCCCAATTGCTCACTCTGAGCCGGTTCCCCATTCCTAAAATTTGGTTTCTCATCCCCCTGTTCTCTTCCCTCTCCTCATCCGCCTTGACCATGAAGACCTGCATCTGCTGCATGAATAGGCCCCAGTTCATTGGTGCTGCGGCCGCTGCTACGGTCACGGGCGCGGCAAAATTTGGTGCCGCTACACCCACGTGCGCGAGGACGCCATTTTGTGCATCTGATACTCCCTCAACCGCCTCCTCATTGCTCCCCTCCATTTGATCCTGGGTTACTCCTAGCCCCTCCTCTAGCTCACCCACCGGCATCCGATCGCCTTGACCAGCCATGGCGCGATTTCCAAATTCGGGTTTTTGTAAAACAACACAAATTTCCAGCAGCTTGTAATTTTGAGCGCGTTAAGCGCGCTTCGGGTCCGTATCCCACTCCTGACACCAATTGTTACGGGTCGCGGACAAGATGTTATTTTGGACCGAGCGGTGGTGTATTACCGCGACCTAACAGTTCCCCCGATTCTTCCCCAACTCACCCGATTCACCCCAAACTTTGGCCGTATCACACCGCAGCTGCCCAATCTGGAAAACTCTAAAACGACCGAATGCAAAGAGGAAAAGGAATAAGACGAGAAGACGGACAGAAGAGTAATTGGATTTATTATACACACAAGCAAAAAGAAAGCAGTCACGTTTATTTACAGACGAGATTAGATACACAGTGCAACGCTAGCTTACCTACAGTCTTAATTAACCCAGGGACAGAACAAACAAAAGACAGACTCACACGGGGAATGATGACAGGAATTGGCTGGAAGGAGAGGATGGCTTGGAGTTGTATTGTGCAGCACGATCGGCGCGTTTAGCAGCCGCCGTTCCTTCGCGGCCCTGCTCAAAACCGCCGTCCAGGCCCCAAGCGGCTGTTGAGTGTGGTTGCTGCTGTGGCCGCCGCTGCTGCTGCTGCTGTGGACGTCGCGTGCTTTTCCAGGATTACAGCAGGCTTTGTGCTTTCTGGGATGTCCTCTCCTTGGATGTTCTCTATGTTCTCTTGGTCCAATCACTCCTCACCACCGACAACTCAACGCAACCAACGCAACCACTGACCACCACAACGCAACCACTGACGACCAAAACCACACAACTCAGCTCTGCTTCTTGGACCCTCTCTCTTCTCAACGGCTTGGGCTCCCTTTTCTCTGCCGGTAAAAGCTCATCTCTCAAAGCTTGTCTCAGCTTCTCTTTTGGGAGCATCGCGCTGCGGATTTTAGCTGCGGTCACGCCTGCTCATTCCCTCCTCTCAGCGCCTCTATTTCTTCTTCAAAGCTCGACTGCTTGGGGAGCGTCGCGATGTGGGTTATATAGGCCCCCCCCCCCCTCAACCTTTGCGAACCTCCCCGATCGCTCTTCCTCCGCCCTCTCTAGCCAAACCCCTGGCTCATGGTTGGTCGAGTGGGGCTGGCTCACTCCTCCCCTCTATGACGAGGTGGAGACACGCCTTTCTTCTCCGACCCTGCCTCGTGGTCAATGGCGGTAATTGGAGCGGAGGTAGTTTCTAATCGACGAAAAGGGGGAATGGAGGTTTTTGGGATTGGAATGAAGGGAATCTATCTCTTTCACTTGGTGCAATGGAGTACTTCTATTAATGGGAGACACAGCCTTACCCTAAAACACAGAATAAGATATAACTATCGAACAGGGGTATTCTATTATTTGGCTGACGTGTATGCTTGTGGACTAATTATGGGACGCCCTTTGACCTTTACACAGCTCCGGAGGCAGGGGGCGCAGAATAACAATAATAATAATAATAAGGCACACAATCCAAAAAAAATACAGTCCTCATATCCGCAACAATATATATATATATATATATATATATATATATATATATATATATATATATATATATATATATATATATATATATATACATACAGTCACGTGAAAAAGTAAGTACCCCCCTTGTAAAGTTTTGACTTTTTCAACATATTTCAACATACAGCTATTTGATCTTCATTTCAACAATATTGATAGATAAAGGTGATATAATATAACAAATGTCATGAAACATTTACATTTTGTAGTCCATTGTATAATTTAAATAAACATGAATGCAAATTTCGCATATGGAAAAAGTAAGTACACCCTTGGCTCTAATAGGTGGTGTTGCCCCCTTTGGCAGAAACAACCTCAAGCAGGCGATTCTTATAACTGTCTACCAGTCTCTGACATCGATTGGGAGAATTTTTTGCCCACTCCTCCATGCAGAATTCTTTCAGCTGTGCGATGTTTGAGGAGTTTCTTGCATGCACAGCTCGTTTCAAATCCCCCCCACAACATCTCGATGGGAGTTAGATCCGGGCTTTGACTTGGCCATTCCAGAACACTCCATTTCTTTCTTTTCAGCCATTCCTTGGTGGATTTCCTGGTATGTTTAGGGTCATTGTCATGTTGCAAGGTCCACCTTCGGTTGAGCTTCAACTTTCCGACAGATGGCCTCACATTATCCTCAAGCACCCTCTGGTGCAATGAAGAATTCATAGTGGATTCTATGATGGTGAGCTGCCCAGGCCCTGATGCAGCAAAGCTGCCCCAAACCATAATATTTCCACCACCATGATTTACAGTTGGTATCAGGTTCTTGTGGTCAAATGCTGTCTTTGGTTTTTGCCAAACATGTCTTCTGATACTGTGGCCAAATAGCTCTACCTTTGACCCATCTGTCCAGAGCACATTGTTCCAGAAGTGCTGGTATTTGCCTAGGTGTTCATTGGCAAACTTTAGTCTTGCCCTGATGTTCTTTCTGGACAGCAAAGGTTTCCTCCTGGCACACCTCCCATGTAGATCAAATTTGTGCAACCTCTTTCTAATGGTAGACTAGTGCACTTTGACATCAACAGTGGCACGAGCTACCTGTAGGTCCATTGATGACATTCTGGGGTTCTTAGAGACTTCTTTCAGCATCTTGCAGTCTGCTCTCGGGCTGCACTTGCTGGGGCGGCCTGGCCTGAACAAGTTGGCAGTTGTTTGGAATCTTTTCCACTTGTACATGATCTTCCGGACAGTCGAATGATTGATTTCAAATTGTTTGGAGATCTTTTTAAAATCCCTTCCCAGACTCGTCGGCATCTATAACCTTCTTTCTGAAGGCCTCAGAGAGCTCTTTTGATTTAGGCATGGTGACGCCGCACACTTCAACAACAAAGATCAAACCAAACTAAATGTCTGAGGTTTAAATAAGACAGGTTCCTCCACGATCCTCTCTGACGATGTTCTAATCATTTGCACCTGAGCTGGTGCACCTGATTCTAATTTTAGGTATTTGAAGTAGTGACAAATGTCGGGGTGTACTTACTTTTTCCACATGCGAAATTTACATTTATGTTTATTAAAATTGTACAATGGACTTCAAAATGTAAATGTTTCATATTTGTTATATTATATCACCTTTATCTATCAATATTGTTGAAATGAAAATCAAATAGCTGTATGTTGAAATATGTTGAAAAAGTCAAAACTTTACATGGGGTGTACTTACTTTTTCACGTTACTGTATATATATATATATATATATATATATATATATATATATATATATATATATATATATATATATATATATATATATATATATATATATATATATATATATATATTATATATATATATATATATATATATATATATATATATATATATATATATAGACATAAAATTTGTACAAATAAAATTTTGATGTACAATACTCTATTACAGAGCGTCATTGCTACCGAAGCAGTTTCTTGGATATTTAAGATATTTAATATCCACTAACTAAAGCCAGACGTCAATCTGAGGGACAGCACACACATTGATGAATCACCCTGCCTACTAAACACTGGGATGACAGGCCTTCAAACCCAGGCTAGACAGCTTCGAGGTGAGTGCTAAAATTCCAAATAAGGATGGATATTAACAATGAGGAAAGTTCAAGAATGTTGGGAGAGGGAAAGGCCGAAGCGTAGATACAGACATTTATTGGGGTGGAAGAGACAAAATCTTTCTAAACACGTACTCGACATGTTTTGTTAAGTGTGAAAATTAAATGACACATAACGCAACATGTACGATGAAATAACTATTGTAATCTATCCCCCATTCTATCCCCTAGACCAGATCCATCACAATTGATATATATTTATTTATATATATACATATGCTTAAAAAGGCACTAAAATTACATTGTTGGAGGAAACGTCAGCCTGGAGATTACTTGATTGTTTTATGTTGTTTTCTGAATTGAAACTTCAATGAATATTATGGCAATTGATGTATTACGAGTTGATTTGTTGAGAATTTTATTTTTCAGAAATTTTATTTGAATTTTGCTTTTGCTTGCGATTGCAGTTGAAGATCCACCAGCTTTACTATCACAACTCATCAGCTTACCTCCAAAACTTCCGGACCGAATGGGATTTGATGAGGTAATAAGGATACTTTCTGGTGAGGATACTTTCTCGTGAGGATACTTTCTGGATGGTAGGACATGATCGTAACGTGAGCAGGACTCTGTGATTTATTGGTGTTTCAGTGTGTCTGCTAACTGTAGTAATGGCTTGTAACCTGTCAACTTCAGCTTATTGATAGACCTGTAGGATTGTGCAGAGATAACGCACTTACCTTGGAACACTCCAGTCAAAGTTTGATTCCTGACCTGATGAAGACGTGTTGAAATCAGGGCTTCGCAGGTTACCACAAAGTGCACCATCCCTCAGATAGACATTAAACCGGGTCTCCACATCTTACGTTACCATGGTGTCTTTTAAAGAGCCCACACGATTTTTGCAATGAGTCGGAAGGTTAGTCCGAACCCTGAACCCTGAACCCATCTCGTTTGTCACCCTGAACAAACGAGATGGGATTCATGGAATACTTACCCTGTCCAGTCAACTTGGTGCGAGCCAACTCTTCTGTTTTTGAAGGGGGTTTTCTTTGATCCAATATGGCTGCTTGACCACGTGAGTGATGACGTCATAAATTTACATTCTCTAATATATTTGTTGTGAAGATCACACGCAAGAAATTTAAAACTAATCAGATTAAGCGTTGTCCCTGTCGAATTTTGACGTCATAATTAAGGCACCAATGACGTTATCGTAAACATCACTTATTCCCCATGTGGAGTTCTTTACAATGAGTCATGGTTCAATATTTTCCATGGAGCGGTTTTCGGATACATAGAGGTGCAACGTTTTTCGGTTTTTCGAAGATGGTGCCTGCACCACGTGATCTATGACGTCATAATTATCATTAAAATATTATACAAGAGGAGTTGCTCCTTTGGTCAAAATTCCATGGCAAACGGACTAACGGCTGCCAAGAAAATGAATTTTAAAAATGCAAACACGCACGTACGTACGTCACACGTACGTCACACGTACTGACTCACCCGAATGACTAACTCTGCTTTTCGCGTCGTGAGCGCAGGTTAATTACAAATTAATGCACAGGTCACCAGGCCTGACCAAGTAATCTGTGAAAGACCTGGGCCAAAAACATTCCCTGGCTGACCCTACAACAAGTTGGCAATCATTTCAGCTATGAAAGTAGTTATAATAATAATAATAATAATAATAATAATAATAGTAATAATAATAGGTAGTAGTAGCAGTAGTTGTAGTCGTAGTAGTAGTAGTAGTAGTAGTAGTAGTAGTAGTAGTAATAGTAGTAATAGTAGTAACAGTAGTAATAGTAGTAGTAGTAGGAGTAGTAGTCAGAAGTAATAGTCAGAAGTAATAGTAATCAGAAGGAGTAGTAGGAGTAGTAGTAGTAGTAGTAGGAGTAGTAGTCAGAAGTAATAGTAGTCAGAAGTAATAGTAGTCAGAAGTAATAGTAGTCGTAGTCATATGTAGTAGGGGTCAGAAGTAGTCGTAGTAATAGTAATAATAATCATAAGTCGTAATTGTAGTAGTCTGAGTGCATAGACGTCATAGTAGTAGTAGTAGTCAGAAGTCAGAGCAGTAGTAGTAGTAGTCAGAAGTAGGGGCAGTTGTAGTAGTAGTAGTAGTGGAAGTAGCAGTAAGTAGTCTGAAGTCGTAGTAGTGATAGTCTGAAGTCGTAGTAGTACTAGTAGTCTGAGGTCGCAGTAGTAGTAGTAGTAGTAGTAGTAGTAGTAGTAGTAGTAATAGCAGTAGTAGTAGCAGTAGTAGTAGTAGTAAAAGTAGTAGCAGTAGTAAACACTAGTCGTAGTAATAATTTCAGTGAATGAATGCACCTATTTCTGGGTCTCCTCTGGCTCAATTGTGTCTCCATTTCTGGCTCTATTGTGTCTCCATTTCTGGCTCTATTGTGTCTCTATTTCTGGCTCTATCGTGTATCCATTTCTGGCTCTATTGTGTCTCCATTTCTGGCTCTATTGTGTATACATTTCTGGCTCTATCATGTCTCCATTTCTGGCTCTATCATGTCTCCATTTCTGGCTCTATCATGTCTCCATTTCTGGCTCTATTGTGTCTCCATTTCTGGCTCTATGGTGTCTCCATTTCTGGCTCTATCGTGTCTCCATTTCTGGCTCTATCGTGTCTCCATTTCTGGCTCTATCGTGTCTCCATTTCTGGCTCTATTGTGTGTCCATTTCTGGCTCTATTGTGTGTCCATTTCTGGCTCTATTGTGTCTCCATTTCTGGCTATATTGTGTCTCCATTTCTGGCTCCAGTGTGTCTCCATTTCTGGCTCTATCGTGTCTCCATTTCTGGCTCTTTCGTGTCTCCATTTCTGGCTCTATCATGTCTCCATTTCTGGCTATATTGTGTCTCCATTTCTGGCTCCAGTGTGTCTCCATTTCTGGCTCTATCGTGTCTCCATTTCTGGCTCTATCGTGTCTCCATTTCTGCCTCTATCGTGTCTCCATTTCTGGCTCTATTGTCTCCATTTCTGGCTCTATCGTGTCTCCATTTCTGGCTCTATCATGTCTCCATTTCTGGCACTATTGTGTCTCCATTTCTGGCTCTATCGTGTCTCCATTTCTGGCTCTATCGTGTCTCCATTTCTGGCTCTATCGTGTCTCCATTTCTGGCTCTATCGTGTCTCCATTTCTGGCTCTATCGTGTCTCCATTTCTGGCTCTATCGTGTCTCCATTTCTGGCTCTATCGTGTCTCCATTTCTGGCTCTATCGTGTCTCCATTTCTGGCTCTATCGTGTCTCCATTTCTGGCTCTATCGTGTCTCCATTTCTGGCTCTATCATGTCTCCATTTCTGGCTCTATCGTGTCTCCATTTCTGGCTCTATCATGTCTCCATTTCTGGCTCTATGGTGTCTCCATTTCTGGCTCTATTGTGTCTCCATTTCTGGCTCTATTGTGTCTCCATTTCTGGCTCTATCGTGTCTCCATTTCTGGCTCTATCGTGTCTCCATTTCTGGCTCTATCGTGTATCCATTTCTGGCTCTATCATGTCTCCATTTATGGCTCTATCGTGTCTCCATTCTGGCTCTATCGTGTCTCCATTTCTGGCTCTTTCGTGTCTCCATTTCTGGCTCTATTGTGTCTCCATTTCTGGCTCTATTGTGTCTCCATTTCTGGCGCTATGGTGTCTTCATTTCTGGCTCTATCGTGTCTCCATTTCTGGCTCTATCGTGTCTCCATTTCTGGCTCTATCATGTCTCCATTTCTGGCTCTATCGTGTCTCCATTTCTGGCTCTATCGTGTCTCCATTTCTGGCTCTATCGTGTCTCCATTTCTGGCTCTATCGTGTCTCCTTTTCTGGCTCTATCGTGTCTCCATTTCTGGCTCTATCGTGTCTCCATTTCTGGCTCTATTGTGTCTCCATTTCTGGCTCTATTGTGTCTCCATTTCTGGCTCTATCGTGTCTCCATTTCTGGCTCTATCGTGTCTCCATTTCTGGCTCTATCGTGTCTCCATTTCTGGCTCTATCGTGTCTCCATTTCTGGCTCTATCGTGTCTCCTTTTCTGGCTCTATCGTGTCTCCATTTCTGGCTCTATTGTGTCTCCATTTCTGGCTCTATTGTGTCTCCATTTCTGGCTCTATTGTGTCTCCATTTCTGGCTCTATCGTGTCTCCATTTCTGGCTCTATCGTGTCTCCATTTTTGGCTCTATTGTGCCAGTGATACAGTGGCCTCGCCAGGTAAGGTCACGTGAATTTATGATTTATTCAGGATGCAGCAAGAACTCGCTTACTCTTTGTCGAAAGAGACAGTGGGATCTTTAATGTCTACCAACTAATGATAGTAGACGTCAACGTTAGCTTACCACCAGCCTCATCAGCTTGACACTAAGCATAACGCAGTTACCTGTGCACCATCCTGTTGGTCTACATACAGTGCGGGTGGCAACGCATGATTCTTGCGTGAAGTTGGCAAAGGCCAACGTTACAGTGTGTGGTTGTGCACCACAAAGCGCTGTTTGTTGCTGCTCCGTAACGGAAATGAACCCTGACAAGGCTCTGAAGTGTTATAATTGCTCAGGTTACCAACGGGCAGCAGGGACAGGAAGTTTCTCCTGAAATTATTAGGCCAAAAGACAAATTTTGGATTTTATGTCACAGAAATTAAAAGCTCTAAAATACTGTTTAATTCCTCCTATTTCCCCCTTTTCCTTCTTACTCTTCCTTCAACTTCTTACTTTATGGGTTTTTACTCCGTTTTATTCCTTCTGTTTCTTCTTCCCACTTTTCTTGTTTTGAGTCCTTGTTTTTTTTAATATTAATTTAATTTTCATGGACTCCGATTGTTCACTCTGTCTTGATGGTGTGAGGTTCCTGAGTTTATCGCTTACTTTGTCACGAAGTTCTGGAAATAACAATTGGGAACACGAAGACCACCATTTATAATTATGAATGAAGTCGATTTTGGTTATTTTGTAATATTTTTGAACTTCTGCAAATTTTTGAATTGATTTGATTACAACATGGACCAACGTCTATCCATTCATCCCAACTCTCTCTTCCTCATATGTGGCGACTTCAACTGTCATCATGCCAGCTGGCTGGGCATGGGTACCTCTCTCACCAGCCATGGCACCTCAGCAAAGGACTTCTGTGACTCATTGGGACTGACTGACACAATCTGTCAATTTCCCGACCCGGATCTCAGTCAACGGAGCATCTTCTCTTCTTGACTTGGTTATGACAAACTTCCCGGCAAATGTCTGCTGCTCCTCTTCTGCTCCAATCGGCTCATCTGATCATGTGCTTGTTAAAGTGGACATCTCTCTGGCCATTCTCAGAGAGCCTCCTCAGCGTCGAAGAGTCTGGCAATTCACTCAGGCCAACTGCCATGGTCTTCAAGCAGCCATCAATCATCTGGACTGGTGTCCCATCTCTACTGCCTCTGAAATCAACTCTTCTTCGGAATTCTTCCAAAGTAAACTTCTCTCTCTCATGCACAGATGTATCCCATCTTGTCTTCAGTTGTCATACCCTTTCTCCCATCCATGGTACACTGAATCTTGTGGTGAGGTAGTTGCCCTGAAACAACTTGCCATTGCCTCTTGGAAGGCAAATCCAACTGACGGCAATCTCAGTTCCTTCTGTTTCGGATTCATCACTTCCGTTGTTGTGGTTTTCATCCACTTGAAACATTTCTGGTTCCATGTATTATTATTGTTGTGGTTTGAGGGAAATGACGGTTATTGTTGTCAAAAGGTAAAAAGGTTAATGTTTTGAATGAAACCGGAACCGGACGACGACGAAGCGGAAGGAGAAGAAAAGGGGGCGGAGCGAAAAGTCAGAGAAGAAGCGGGTTGCTTTGCGTTCTGGATCGAACGTTGTCGAGCAAGAGTCACGTACTTTGGGTTTCCTGGGAAAAAGGATTCCTGTGACAAAGTTGTTATCGCTGTGACTGATCATCCTGTGTGTCAGGTTTGGCGTTAGATTCCGAAGAATCATTGCCGGGTCGTTGCGACTCGAGGGCGAGCCGTCGGCCATTTTGACTCGCGCGCTTCGAGCATCGAGCAAACTTTCCTTGCTTCGTCAGCCGTTTCCACCGCTTTCAGACGTATCTGTGGTGTGTGTGTGCACCGAGGCTTTTGACGATTACTTTGCAGCTCGCCGACTGTGAACAGTGAAGGTTCATACCTGGAGGGCGCCTTTGGATTTCCCAGTCGCCGTGAGTGCGCCTTTGTGCCGCTTTAACCGCGTGACCCTTTTCTCCGCTTTGGCCGCGTGCGCCTTTGTGCCGTTTTGGGTGGCGTGACTGTGCCTGTCATCTGAACGAGATTCTGGTTTCGATTCAACATCGTTCCGATGATCACTGGAGGGGATCGGCTCTGAGCTCGAAGTCGGGAATATAGAGACTTTGGGGAATGTTCTTTTTTTCTTTTTTTTTTTTTTTTGACTCACTTGGAGCACAGTGAGTTACCATGTACTAGCTGATGGTACCATCATAGGAGATATATTGATTGTACTCTTGATTCCTATTATTATTGTACTGTTATTCTTGTGTGGGGGGTCACTTCCGGTTCCTCGGGCGAGTGAGGCGTGCTTTAAACGTTTCCCAGTGTGTACCCTGGTCAGAATAGGTACACCGTATCACTGCGTGTCATAAGAGACGACTAAGAGGGTTGGCGTCAGGAAGGGCATCCGGCCATAAAAACATTGCCTCAAAAAGCGAACCATGACAATTACAAATACATATGGGCAGGGTGCAGCCCGAAGTGGAGATCGGTTTCTGAGGTTTGGGACATGGAATGTAGGGACAATGACAGGGAGATCAGGGGAAGTGGTGGAAGTATTGGTCAGAAGAAGCGTGGACATATGTTGTGTGCAAGAGATGAGATGGAAGGGAAGTGGTGTGAGAATGGTGAAGGGTAGGCAGGGACAGAAATACAAGTTTGTGTGGCAAGGGTGCCCGGAGGGCTTGAATGGTGTTGGTGTCCTGTTTTCTGAGGAGTTTGTAGACAGTGTGGTGAGTGTGACTAGAGTGTGTGATAGGTTGATGATGGTGAAAATGATGATTGAAAGCTCTTGGTGAACGTCATCTCGGGATATGCTCCGCAGGTTGGTTGAAGCGATGAAGAGAAGGACAAGTTCTGGTGTGCGATAGAGAAGCTGATGGAAAACGTGAAAGATGAGGAAGTTGTTGTGGTGGGAGGAGACCTGAATAGACATGTGGGAAGGAGTATGGATGGTTTTGAGGGAGTTCATGGGGGTTACGGATATGGTGTGAGAAATGGAGAAGGTGAAAGGATTTTGGAGTTTGCTGATGGAGCTGATTTGTTGATTTGTAATACACAGTTCCAGAAAGAGGATAATAAGCTTGTTACATACACGTCAGGTGGGTCGACGACAACCGTTGACTACCTGATGGTGCGTAGGTGAGACAGGGGGCACCTCCGGGACACAAAGGTGATCCCGGGGGAGGAGGCTGTTTCACAGCACCACTTGGTTGTCTGCGACATAAGGGTGAAAGGTGCGAGGAGAGCTCGGCGGGTGAAGTACCAACCGAGAATGAAGGTGTGGAGGTTGAAAGAGGTGACAGTAAGGGAGGCATTAAAAGAGAGGCTGAGTAGGGTCGAGGATGATGTGGTTGAGCTTGAAAGTGGTTGGATGTCAATGAAAGCTAGTCTGTTGGGAGCCGTTGGTGAGGTATGTGGATGGACAAAAGGACCACCGAGGCACTCGGAAATATGGTGGTGGGATGTTGAAGTTGGAAAGAGGTTTGACGAGAAGAGGAAGAAGTTCAAGGAGCGGCAAAAGGCGAAGGGTACGGGAGCAGAAACAGCAGAGCATGAAAGTTATAAGGCAGCCAGGAAGGCTGCAAAGAAAGAGGTAGCAAAGGCGCAGGAGGCATGTAGGAAAATGTTCGGAGAACGCTTGGATTTGGAAGAGGGTCAGAAAGCAGTATTCAGGATTGCAAAGCACATAGCGAAAGAGAGGTGTGATGTGATGGGGGTGAGTTGCTTGAAGGATGAAGTGGGACAAATCGTTGTCGACCCAGATGGAATTAAAGGAAGATGGAAAGGATATATGGAAATGCTGTTGAATACAGAGAATGAATGGGATGGCAACATAGAGAGTAACCCAGTTGTAGCACCGGCGGAGAAGATAACTGAGAAGGAAGTTGAGGAAGCGATAAAAGCAATGAAGAGTGGAAAAGCGGGAGGGCTGACGGGAGTTGTGGGAGATATGTTGAAGGCAGCAGGAAGTTGGGGTGTGAAGAGAATGACAGAGATCTGTAATCTGGTGGTGAAAGAAGGCCGCGTTCCAGTGGATTGGGAACTGAGTACGCTCGTCCCTCTATACAAGGGAAAAGGTGACCCTCTGGAGTGTGGCTCGTACCGAGCGATAAAGTTATTGGAGCATGGAATGAAGGTATTGGAAACGGTGTTGGAGAGGAGGATAAGGAAGAAAGTGAAGATCGACGAATTGCAGTTTGGATTTATGCCAGGAAGAGGAATGACAGACGCGCTTTTCATTGTGAGGCAGTTGCAGGAGAAGTACATGGATAAGAGGAAGAAGTTGTTTTTTGGGTTTGTTGATCTGGAGAAAGCATTCGATAGGGTTCCACGCAAAGTATTGACATGGGCATTGAGGAAGTTAGGAGTGGAGGAATGGTTGATCAGAGTAGTGATGGCAATGTACAAAAGAGCACGCATAGCTGTAAGGACGAAGGACGGGAACAGTGGTGAGTTTGAGGTGAAGGTGGGAGTGCATCAGGGGTCGGTACTAAGTCCACTACTATTTGTAGCTGTGATGGAGGTGCTGGCTCAGAACGTAAAGGAGGGTTTACCGTGGGAGTTGTTGTATGCAGATGATCTGGTGTTGATTGTGGAAAGTATGGATGGACTGAAGGAAAAGATGAACAAGTGGAAGGAATGTATGGAGACAAAAGGTCAGAAGGTGAATATCGGAAAGACGAAGGTGATGGCGAGTGGTATAGCATGTGGTGAGGTGGAAAGAACTGGGAAGTGGCCGTGTGCTGTGTGCAGGAAGGGTGTCGGAGTGAACTCCATTCAATGTACAATGTGCGCTGAGTGGGTTCATCAAAAATGTAGTGGTCTGAGAGGGTCATTTACCAGTGTGGCAGCTACATTCAAATGTAAGGTGTGCACAGAGGGAGCTGCAGATGGAGAAAATGTAGAGTTGGATCTTGGAGACGGCGAAGCTGGAAGGTGTGAAAACATTTTGCTACCTCGGAGACATGCTGAATGGAGAAGGTGGATCAGACTAGGCAACGGTTGCTCGAGTGAGATGTGCATGGAAGAGGTTTCAGGAACTGAGTGGCGTGCTGATGAGGAGGAGAGTGTCGCTGAAGCTGAAGGGAAAGGTGTATGCTGCATGTGTGAGAAGTGTTATGATTTCTGGGAGCGAAACATGGGTAATGAACGTAGAGCAGCAACGAAGGCTGGAAAGGGTGGAAATGCGAATGGTTCGATGGATGTGCGGAGTATCGTTGAGAGAGAGGAAGACAAATGATGAATTGCAAAAGATGATGGGAATAGAGCCTGTGATTGATGCTGTGAAGAGGAACAGGTTGAGATGATTTGGTCATGTGTTGAGGAAGGATGAAAGTGACTGGTTGAGAAGAGTGATGGAAGTTAATGTAGAAGGAAGTAGAGGACGGGGAAGACCGAGAAAGACTTGGCTAAAGATGGTGGAAGAAGAAATCCGGGCAAGGGGGTTAACAAGGAGAGATGCAGAAAATAGGGCAAAATGGAGAAGATTGTCATGGGGACCGCAAGGCTAACCCCCGCTCTAGCAGGGAAAATGGCCTTAAAATGCATGTTGTTTCATGTTGTTGTTATTCTTGTGTGATTTTTAATACAATATTTGTTTGTATTATTGGTGTTTGTATTATTTGCAATTGGTGTGGTTTCACCATTGATCTTTGACACAGGATAACATATTTTTCTGCCGTGACTCCTTTCGGGGCTCGGAGGTACACCATGACCAGGGGGTCGGGGAGGAGCACATAACACTTCTACCAAGCTCGGAACAAGTGTGTGTCTACCCTCAGGAGAGCCAGGAAACAATATCTCTCTTCTCTCAAGACTGAACTCTCAAACCTGTCTCCTTCCTCCAAATCCTGGTGGCATCTGGCCAAATCTGTTTCTGGTGTTTGTTCCCCCTCCATACCCTCCCTTACCTCAAATGGCTGCACAGCTGACTCCGCACGTGAAAAAGCCGAATGCCTCAACTCTGTGTTTGCCTCAAAATCTTGTGTCCCAAACACATCTCTCTCTGTACCCACTGTACCCAGTCGTACCCAGCTGGTCCTGGACTCTGTGTCCATATCTCCTGACAAGGTGGAGATGTTTCTGTCAAACCTCGACTCTGATTCTGCAACTGGACCAGACGGCATCAGCCCACGGTTCCTAAAATTCTGCTCTGCCGCTCTTTCACACCCTCTCTCAATTCTCTTCACCCTCTCTTTTGCTCAAGGTCATCTGCCATCAGCTTGGAAATCAGCAAACATTACCGCTTAACACAAAAAGGTGCAAAAACAGATCCTTGCAACTAGAGACCAATCAGCCTGTTCCCAAAAATCAGCAAGGTCATGGAATCGATCATCGCTTCTGACATCAAATCCTTCCTCTTCTCCAATGGCTTGATCTCGGATCATCGATTTGGATTCAAACCAGGTCATTCTACTCTGGACATGCTGCTTCTGCTGTCTCAACAATGGATGGAGGTCCTCAACGCCAAACAGGAAATCAGAGCTGTCTCCCTTGGCATATCTCGTGCCTTCGATACGGTCTGGCACCCCACTCTGCTCACCAAGCTCTCCTAATATGGTATCCATGGAAACCTCCACACATGGCTTGCAGACTTCCTCTCTAGTCGCATTCAATGTATGGCCCTGAATGGAATTCTCTCATCTCCCCTTCCTGTTCAGGCTGGAGTTCCTCAAGGCAGTGTTCTGGGCCTTGTGCTTTTTCTGGTCTTCATTAATAATCTCTCCGACTCTGGAAAATCCGCTCAATGTCTTTGCTGATGACTCCACTCTCTGCCGCTCCATATCTCAACCTTCAGATCGGCAGTCAGCAGCCTCTTCACTCTCTGCAGACTTGGAGAAAATCACAAACTGGTCAAACAAATGGAACATGTCTTTCAATCCTGACAAATCTCACTCTCTCACTTTGTCTCTCCGAAAAGACGGTCTGGACAACCTTCCCATCTACTTTCTGAACAATCTTCTTGAAGAAGTTCTGTCACTCAACCTTTTGGGTCTCACTATCTGCCATGATCTTTCCTGGGAAAACCACATTTCCAAGCTGCCCTCCAAAGCCAGTCACCGACTGGGCATCCTCCGTCGTGTGAAGTCCTTTGTGGGCACTTCTGAGCTCCTCACCACATACAAAGCTTTCATCCGCAGCTCAATGCAATACTGCTCTCCCCTCTGGGCTGATGCTCCACCTAGCTCAGCTTCACGCTGTTGAAACCAAAGCTTTCAGAATCATTGGAATCTCCTGTGATGAAGCTGACTCTGAGGGCCTTTCTCTCTCTCACGGCAGGTAGGTTGGTGGACTTTCTGTCTTCTACCGACTCCTCTCCGGCCTTGCTCCCCCTGCTCTGTCTGTGCTCTGTCTCCCAAATATTCCTGCATGACACACAAGATCTGCCAGGAACCCTCTTCTTGTGAAAATGCCAAAATCAAGACTCACTGCTCACCTTCACTCTTTCATTCCTCTTTTACCCCGCCTCTGGAACAAACTCCCTCACTCTCTTCAACCCCTCTCCTTCCTCCAGGTCTTTAAAACAGCTGTTCACCCCTATCTCTTATCTTCCCCCATCCAAAACCTTGATCTTTTCTACCCCCGTTAAAACACCCCAAATCCACCTCTTTAAATCCCCAACTTCTTTCCTGAAATTCCTAGAAGTGTTCATTTGCTTTGTGCTTTGTTCCGTGTACCCCTCCCTCTTCCCCCAGCCCTTCCCCTTCCACAGATCTATGTGCTTTCCTGTTCTATACTGTTGTCGTGCTTGTGTGCTTCCCTCTCTCCCCCCTCTTGTATCCCGCTCCCTTCATTGCATGCTTTATATGTCTGTGCATCTTTTCAAGTTCATTGTGTTAGCTCTTACACGAGCCTCAATTCTGTATTAAAAAAAAAAAAAAAAATTGCAGGCAGTTTGCAATCGTGCAACTCCCAAAACTATTACACTCACAGTCGTATATCAATATATCAATATATCAGTCAGTTTACAATGATCAATGTGATTTGCGAGATTAGTTTATAGTTCGACACACACACACACACACACACACACACACACACACACACACACACACACACACACACACACACACACACACACACACACACACACATATACATACACACACACACACACACATACATACACACACGCACATACACACATGCATAAATACATACACACACACACATACACACATACACACATGCACACATACATACACACACACATACACACACACACATACACATACACACACACACACACACACACACACACACACACAGACACATACACACATGCATACACACACACACACACACATGCACACATACATACACACACACACATATACACGCACACACACACACATACACACACACACACACACACACACACACACACACACACACACATATACACACACACACATACACACATACATACACAATCGATGCCGACCAATGCATCCTCCAGCAGACGTTAAGGAGACTTTAACTAGATACGAAGGTAATATCCATCCGAGTGACGTCACACATTGATGAATCACTCTGCCTGTGAAACACAAGGATGACGGTTTACAGCTGGGGAGATTCAAACCCAGGCTAGACGGCGCTGGGGTGAGTGTGCATACCCACAGGCTGTCCTGCCAGCCATACATGTTGCCTATTTTATGGTACAAATATGTTTGCTTTGGAAAGACTTGAAAGGTAGTCCGCTGCTTTTTTATGAATGTGCAACTTTTTAAAAAGGCAAAAAGGTAACGTCGACAAAGTTTTGCCGAGATGAATCCCTTACACCTGAGTAATGAATATCCCCACTGAGTGTTCACATGTTAAGCACATTATGAGAGGCTGAGACAAGAAGTACAAGTTTGAACACCCGATGATTTCAGTGCCGTAGTTTTCTGCGTGATATCTCCCTGTCCTCTGTGCTCCCGCCAGGTGTACCTAATAAACCTGAAGAGACGAGAGCAGCGCAGAAGGAGAATGTTGAACTCTTTGGCTGAGCTACAGCTGGCTGCCAAGATTGTGGAGGCGGTTGATGGGAAGTGAGTTTTGATTTTTAAGTCTCTCAATAACTAAATTCAGCTGCACCTCAACCCACCTTGGTTAATTGTCCTTGGGTTAAGGAACACTTTCACAATGACTAAGTAAGCTGGAGATTCATGTCTCAATTTTGACTGTTCAACCAAATTTCCCTGCACTCCATTCGTAGCACAACCATTCCACCATTGTGAATTACTATATAGTTTTGGATTATGGTGTCACTGTCTTATGATTGATTGGTGTAATAATTTCAACAAAAAAATGAAAGATGATCATATAACTTCTTCATGGATTTAGCCTGAACGAGAACGGCATTCCATAGAGAGTGTAATGGAATTGTGTCTAAGTTGAACCCAGGTGTTTTGCCGACTCTGCCCACTGAGGGGCTCCTATAAGAATTCGGACGGACAGCGCTCCGATCATTCCTGTGACATTTATTCTGTGTGATGTCGTGCACACTCAGATGGTGCGTGTTACTCTTGGTTCGAAGCTTGCTTGTACTAATTGCAAATCCATTACTTACTTCTATGATTACTGAATACTGATATGTGGCTTGTTGGTTTCTTACAGGTATTGCTGGAGATCGATTCTGAATTAAACTCACTATTCGAGACAATGTTGTAAATCTGATTCTTACAACAGAGAGCGTACCTCTGCAGGCTGAACAGTTTACGTTTTCTATCCACTGATAGGCCGGATCTGGATTCGGACCTGAACCAAAATCGAATCGACTTGTTCTTGTCATCTACCCAACTCATCCACCAAGTTTTGTCATAATCCATCCACAACTTTTTGAAATGTCGTGCTATATATCGTTTGGCCCCAACTCTCAATGGTGAAGAATCACTTAAAAACGAGATGGTATTCTTAGAATACTTACCCTGCGCAGTCAAATTGCTACGAGCCAACTCTGCTGTTTTTGAAGGGTTTTTTTCGTTGATCCAATATGGCTGCCAGAACATGTGAGCGATGACATCGTAAAGTTATATTCTCTAATATAATTGTTGTGCAGATCACGCTCAAGAAATTTCAAACTGATCAAACTAAGCATTGTCACTGTCGAATTATGACACCATAATTAAGGAATCAATGACATCATCATTAACAATACTTATTCCCCATGCGAAGATTCTTTACAATGAGCCACGTTTTAATTTTTCCATGGAGCAGTTTCAGAGATATAGAGGTGCAACGTTTTTCGTTTCTTTCAAAGATGGCGGCTGTACCACGTGAACTGAATGAATAATGAATGAATGATCGTTTTAAGGCCATTTTCCCCCGCTAGAGCGGGGGTTAGCCTTGCGGGCCCCATGACAATCATGGTTCCGTGTTTGAGGCAATGTTTTTATGGCCGGATGCCCTTCCTGACGCCAACCCTGAGTCGACTCTTACGATGCGATGCACAGGGATACGGTGCACCTATTCTAAATCGGGGTACACACCGGGATCATTCATCCCAGCAAGCTGGTACTCAATTTGCCGACCTCGGAAGGATGACAGGCTGAGTCAACCCCCCTGGTGTTAATTCAGCGATTGACTGGGATTCGAACTCAGGATCCTAGGATCCCAAGCCAGCACCCTAACCGCTAAGCCAACACCAGGCTTTGCTGAGCAACTATGATGTCATAATTATCATTAAAATATTCTACAGGAGGAGGCACTCCTATGGTAAAAATTTCGTGTCCATCAAACCAACAGTTGCATGAAAAATAAAAATTAAGACTGATCGGATGAAGCGTTGTACTTGTCGAATTATGACATCATAATGAAGGAACCGACGACATCATTAACATATCTTATACCCCATGGGGAGTACCTGACAACACACCATGTTTCTATTCTTTCCAAGGTAGTGCTTTCGGAGATAGAGGTGCAACGTTTTTTGGTTTTCCAAGATGGCGCCTGTATCCCGTGACCTATGACGTCATAGTTGTCATTAAAAAAATATACAGGAGGTGCTCCTGTCGTCAAAATTTCGTGTCCATTGGACTAAGTTGCAGAGAATTTTTTTTTCATACTGATGAGATCAAACGTTGTACGTGTCGAATTATGACGTCATAATGAAGGCACCGATGACATCATCATTAGCCTGTCTTATTCCCCATGTGGAGTACATCTTTACCAAATCGAATACATTCATCCTTCACACACACACAACCTGTCCACCAAATTTCCTCCGAATCCATCTTTAACTTTTTTGAGATATCCTTCTTACAGACAGAGACAAACAGGGGAGAAAGCATAACCTCTGTTTACCTTTGGTTGGGTAGGTAATGAGAAAGAATTGCCTGTTTGGCCTTCCATTCCAAATATTCACTCATGTTTCTGGGATTCCAGTTTCATATGGCATATACTGACTTGATTTGTCCTGTTATCTTCATGTCCATGTAATGAATGTAAAATATAACTACCAGTGTCCTCGTCCTGCACGTGATGTTTATACAGTGTAGTAAAGGGTAAATTTTACACTTTGTACAATTTACATTTACAATTACATTATATTTAGTGAAACTTAAGATGTCATTTAAAATGTTGCTTTCTCAGACAGGATTCTAAGTAAGGCCCATTGTGATTGGCAGAGCATTAAATGACACTCAGCTTCAGACACTGGGTGTGGAGTTGCTTCCAGAATATCGGGACCCTTTCTCCGAAAGAAACCTCACGCTGGGTGAGATCGGCTGCTTCCTGAGCCATTACAATGTCTGGAAAGAGGTAAACTACTTGACATTTGGCTTCTTCACTGAAATAATATTACAAGACAAATCGTATAGCTGAGAAGGCCTTTTAGCCCATCATACGTGTGCATCATTGCTTTGAACACATTTGCCTCCTGTACACAGAGAATACACAAGAGCTAGTGTTTTTGGAAGAGCTGTAGGCCATTTGTGGTGAGTTTGAGGTGAAGGTGGGAGTGCATCAGGGGTCGGTACTAAGTCCACTACTATTTGTAGTTGTGATGGAGGTGCTGGCTCAGAACGTAAAGGAGGGTTTACCATGGGAGTTGTTGTATGCAGATGATCTGGTGTTGATTGCAGAAAGTATGGATGGACTGAAGGAGAAGATGAACAAGTGGAAGGAATGTATGGAGACAAAAGGTCTGAAGGTGAATATTGGAAAAACGAAGGTGATGGCAAGTGGTAAAGCATGTGGTGAGGTGGAAATAACTGGGAAGTGGCCGTGTGCTGTGTGCAGGAAGGGTGTCGGAGTGAACTCCATTCAATGTACAATGTGCGCTGAGTGGGTTCATCAAAAATGTAGTGGTCTGAGAGGGTCATTAACCAATGTGGCAGCTACATTCAAATGTAAGGTGTGCACAGAGGGAGCTGCAGATGGAGGAAATGCTGAGTTGGATCTTGGAGACGGCGTGAAGCTGGAAGGTGTGAAAACATTTTGTTACCTAGGAGACATGCTGAATGGAGAAGGTGGATCAGACTCGGCAATGGTTGCCAGAGTGAGATGTGCATGGAAGAAGTTTCGGGAACTGAGTGGCGTGCTGACGAGGAGGGGAGTGTCGTTGAAGCTGAAGGGAAAGGTGTATGCTGCATGTGTGAGAAGTGTTATGATTTATGGGAGCGAGACATGGGTAATGAACGTAGAGCAGCAACGAAGGCTGGAAAGGGTGGAAATGCGAATGGTTCGGTGGATGTGTGGAGTATCGTTGAGAGAGAGGAAGACAAATGATGAATTGCGAAAGATGTTGGGAATAGCGCCTGTGATGGATGCTGTGAAGAGAAACAGTTTGAGATGGTTTGGTCATGTGTTGAGGAAGGATGAAAGTGACTGGTTGAGAAGAGTGATGGAAATGAATGTAGAAGGAAATGGAGGACGGCGAAGACCGAGAAAGACTTGGCTAAAGATGGTCGAAGAAGAAATGCGGGCAAGGGGGTTAACAAGGAGAGATGCAGAAAATAGGGCAAAATGGAGAAGATTGTCATGGGGACCGCAAGGCTAACCCCCACTCTTGCAGAGAAAATGGCCTTAAAATGCCTGTTGTTGTTGTTGTTGTTGTTGTTGTTGTTGTTGTAGGCCCTTTCTCTGGATCAGATCTCAGCAGGCCTATTCTGTGAAACTTTCACTTTTGTGAAATATCTTTGGCACAATTCTGTTCGTGCAGGCAGAAAGTTACATCAAAAGAAGATGCTGTCCTGTGATTGATGATGATGTGATTGATGGATGTGATTGAGTGAAACGAGATTTTCTCTCTTCTCGCAATTAGTTGTCGATGTAAATGATCCCACAAAGCCTTTCAAAAGCAATAGGGCATTGTGCTCTACTACTGTAGCCAAATTCTAAATTCTACTCTCACTATCAGGACAACAAAATGATGTAATCAGCAGCTTGATTTTGCATAATAGGAGGAAGAAGAATCTCAGTATGTTACCTTTTTCCTGATTTATTCACTGTGTTCTCTAATCCTGAATGCCTTACACGACATAAGCGGAGTTGCCCTTTTGACAGATTACCTCCCACCCCCACCCCCCTTCCTCATGATCACTATGGAGCCATTCGGGTTTTTTAACAGCGATTTTGTAATTATCCGCAGATTTGCTTAGTTTCTGAAAGCATATAATCCTAAACCTCAATACCGCTTCCTTGACTTTGAGTTTGAATGCACAACTTCTGATCTGTTGGTCCAGCATTTTTACCAACGGGGCACCGTACGTACATGGTAACATAATTTCAGTGAACTCTCTCAGTTGGAAGCTGCCACTCTCGCTAATGTTTGGCTACTCGTCAGGTGTTGCTTTGGAATCTACGCCAGGTCCTGGTTCTTGAGGATGACTGTCGCTTTGAGATGTCCTTCCGCAGCCGCCTGCAGCAGATCATGGATGACCTTGCTACCACTGAAATTATCTGGGATCTCATGTAAGTGTTTGTGGTTAAACATGTGAAAAGTGTGGGCCAGCTCTGTCTCAATATCAAATTGTGCAATGTTTGCAAGTAGACACGTGTGTTGGATTTTTTTGCCTTTACATGGTATGTTATTCTTTATTGCCTTTTTATTTTGGAGTGAGGTGTGTCGGAAAATGGGGGTGGGAAGAGGATGAAGGAGGTAGGAGGATGGATTGTGGATATTTATTTCTGCATGTGTCCAAACCATGACGCTTGAAAGGTAAAATTGTATTCAGGTTTCTTTCATGGCTTATTTCACTCACTTTTTCTTCTTTTCAATAATAATAATCTTCATCAATCATGTTGCTGATATTTCTCTCACACCCTGAATGCCTGTTGGGCAAAAAGATTGCATTCCTAGTGGATGCGTGCAATTTCATGTTGCTTTACTGTGAATCATAAGGGCTCACTCGGGAATCAGACGCGTAAGAATGAAAAATAGCATTCGTCATAATAAGAACAGGAAAACATGTCAATAATACATTACATCGGCCAGCCAAACTTTTATAATATTGTTACAGATCGCGGTTATGATGTTATAGACCGAGCGGTGGTTTAAAACCGCGACCTAACAAAAACTCACCCGATTCACCCAGACTTTGGCCGGATCGCACCGCAGCTGCTCAATGAGGGGAAAAGACAAAAACGACGAATGCAAAGAGGAAAAGGAATAAAACGAGAAGACGTACAGACGAGTAATGGGTTTTATTATTTACACACACAAGCAAAAAGGGGCAATCAAGTTTTATTTACAACACATAGTCATAAGACGCAGGTGACACAGTGCAAATTTAGCTTACCTACAGGCTTAACTTATCCCAGGACAGAACAAACAGAACGCTGACTCACGCGGGGGATGCCAGGAATGGCAGAAGGTGGATGGCTGGAGGGAGAGGGAGAGGTCCAAGGGGGGGTCCCGCAGCACAACCGGCGCGTTCAGCAGCCGCCGTTCCTCTTTGGCCCTGCTCCAAACCGCCGTTCAGGCCCCCTTTGGCGGTTGGGTGGTCTTGCGGCTGCGGCCTCTGTCCGCTACGTTCTCAGGACTTGTCTGGTCCAAACCCTCAACTCTTCCTTGCTTCTTTCACTCCTCACCACCGACTCCTCACCGCAACCAACAACCTTGCAACCAACTCCTCAACCAACTCTTCTCCCTCAACAACCCTTCTCTCTCTTTTGCGACCGACTCAGTCCAACCCAGAGTGCATCTCTCTCTACTCACTTCCGGTTGCGCTTTTTATAGCGCCCCCAGCGATCACGCCCCCGGCGCTTTGGACACGCCCATCGGGGGTGCTCACCTCGGCCCTGGTTGGTCGCGCGACCCTCGGGCTCCGCCCTGGATGACGACGGGCGGGCGCGCCCCTCCTCCCCTCTGACGAGGTGCGACACGCCTTTCTTCTCCGACTCAATGCCTCGTGGTTAATGGCGGCAATTGGATCGGAGGTAATTGGTAATCGAGGGCTCAGCAGTGACGAGAGGGGGAATGGAGGTTTTGGGAATGGGAATGAAGGGAATCTATCTCTTTCACTGGTGCAATGGAGTATTTCAATTAATGGAAGACACAGCCTTACACTAATACACAGAATAAGATATAACTGTCAAAAGAAAGGATATATCGTGTCCTGCATGTATGTTTTATGGACTAACTACGGAAACGCCCTTTGACCTTTATACAACCACAAACGGAGGGAGGAGGGGTGATATTTTACAACAACCTTTTACAACAACATTTTACCACAACAACAAAATAAAAAAACATTCTCATATCCACAACACTGCACCCTCCTCCCCTTAGGCACGTCCCGGGCCTATTACTTTTACCTTAGTGTGGCATGTAGGTGTAGTTCCCTCTACTTTTAGCCTGACCCTGAGTGCGACAGTTTTAAAACATAAATAAATGTGTCCCGCTGCTCCATTGCACCCGGCCTAACAGACTTACGCCCACAGTTAACCGAATTGCGGAATGGTCTTCAAACTACACACTGACGGTGGGAAGCATTATTTACAATTGACGCTATTTTTATTTACAAAACTAACCCAGGACCTGTAATTGTTCTTTCTGGGGGGAGGACAGTCTGCTCTGCATCAATGCACCATGAAAGCACCTATAACGCACCAACACACCCTCAAGCACCAATCAGTGCAGTCACCACTGTTCATCAATAAAATAAATCCAACAAACCCAAACCCTGCAGGTGATCTCTTGCTCTTCGGCTCCCTCTGCTGGTTATTATTTGTTCTTCCAGATGTTGTCATTCTTTTGCTTTGCTTACTGGCGGCCTATTTTCAATAAAGTGTGCCCAATGTGTCCTTTTTTTATTTGATTTTATTTATGGCCCACAGGGCCGACTAGTGTGGTTCACCTGTGGGGCATCGGTGCCCTGTGGCCAAGGTCCGCCAGCAAGATTTCGGGCCCTCATGGCCGGTTCCAGCAGAGGGGCCTTGCCCCAACCCATGGGGTCCATAAGTGGTGCTCGGCCACTGACATGTGGTCCATAACGTGGTGCATCGATGCAGACAGCTGGTTCTGGGAATTTCGGGCGCACAATGGCCGACCCACGCACGCTCCCCTCGGCGCCCAACGGCGCTCAGGTCCTCATGTGGGAGACAAAAAGGGGGGACAAGACAGATGAGCGAGGGGTAAGGTCTCAAGGGTACACGTCAAAAAGGCAATGCAAGGCAAAATGCGTACGGAGGGCGAAGTGAGAAAGCTCGTCCCTACCGTACGTCACCCCCCTGTCACCTAGCCTACCCTTGCCCTTACGCCATATGTACAAAATCTACACATTACCAATTCGTCACTACTGTCACGTCTTCCCCATATTTCCCCTATACCAAATTCGTCACCACAATCCCTCTACTTCAAAAATTTGCCATCATCAATTCATCATCAATCCTCATAAGGAGGAAGAGATGGAATTACGCACAATGTCACACCCACGTCATGATGCGTCTCACATTCCAAACATTTGCACAGTAAAAATAATTAAACATGGCATGGTGTGGAGTACCTGTCACCTCAGGTGAGTGGATGCAGATGGTGCGAGGAGATCCTTCATCCTAACTATCCTCTAAATGATTTTAACACACTTTACACTACCCGGGTTCTTTCTCCGGCCAAACCATTGGCCCTCTTACACTATGGGTTCTAAAAACCAATTCCCATTGGCCAAACTGTGGTGCTTCTCAATTTGGGGTCTCACTCCCCCGATTCATCTCCCGGTGCTCTAGCACAATTTCTGGGCTGCGACGTGTACCTCTCCCAGTGGGTCTACCCACCTGCACACCTCCACCACTGCAGTTGCCACCCGAGCTTACCTAGCTCCTCACCCTAACCTATCTAACTGGGGCAGGCCCCTCCTGGCTCTGTCACCCCACTCGGTGCCCTCTGGCACTGGGCTACCCGGGTCCGTCCTCCGGATCCTCGGGCCCCATCCACAACAACTACTACCGGCTCCCAGAGCCCACCTGCGGCCTCACCTGGCCGACATCCTCACAGTGGTGGAGCGCCCAACCAACTACACACACTAACAGGCTACACGCCCAGCCATTTCCACAACACCAACGCACCCATCCACATACCATTCTGTCACCCGCACCACAGATGCCAATATCCAACTACAATTTACCTGTACCCTCTACCTAACACTTACACTACCCGCCCCGGGTATCCGTGATGGGGGTCCACTCTTCCCCCATTCACACCTTTGCACCATCCACTCCACTCCACAATTTCCACCATTCTCACTCCACTACCATCCATTCCACTACTCCATACCATTTATTCCATACAACCACATACACCTGTTGTTGCACACCTGTGCAATCCTACCTGGTGCCACCTGCACCCTCCTCCTCTTCCTGGACCAGTTGGTCAACACAACACACAATCACCACTACTCCCTCATACACTGCTCCACACACCTGTTCAGTTGCACACCTGTGCAATCACACCTGTCCAATTCTCACCTGTTCAATCCTCACACACACGGCATCATCTCAGCTAACTACTCCCTTCTGAAACTTGCGCTTCCCAGTCGTCCCTTTAAACTATTGCGCTCCCACGTCATTATCATCCACACTAATCTACCTGCGTCCCCACTACAGGTATCAGTCACTAACTAACCTTAACGTTACCTAATGTCAATCTCTTCTAGATCCCTACAATATAACCTAACCCACCCGGGCTAGTTTTCACTGCCATACACCCCATAAACTATAGCTCCTTTGCCCCACGTCTGTGAGGGATGGTGGATTTGCCATCCCACCACATCGGGGGTCTCTCACTATCAATTTTGTACACCTAAATTCCAACCAATCAAAAATTTGCCAATCACTACTCATCATCTGCCAATCATTACTGCCAATCCTTTGCCAATCATCAAATTTTGTTTTTCTCTAATTTTGGGCCCAAAACACTATTACTATCACGATCACCATCATCACAGTCCGCTATATCCTAGCCTCGGTGCGTCATGACATCATTAAACTCGGCTTCGTAAAGCCGAGCAATGAATTCGGGTGGTTTGGTTGCCTGCAGGTTGAATCCGTCCGGCTTTCGGTTCAAGGGAGGTGGTTTGGTTGGACCGAGATTCCACGCACCATCTCGGCGCGGCACCTTGCGGTCCCGGGCCCGATGGCTCCATCTCCCCCGGTCGGAACCCCGTCCCCACGAGGGGGCACCGTTCCGCTTCCTCCCACTCGCCCTCGAACCGGACCGGTCGCCTCGCCCGACAAAGCCCGGAATCGACCGTGTGGGGCGGGGCCAAGCCCGAATCGGCAACGACGCTTCGAAGAGAAACGACGCAGCTTCGATCGACGCCGGGCCTCGCACCCAACCAAGCACCCCTCGCACCGAGTGCTCGCATCGGCTATCCGTCGCTCTAACCACTAAACCGGTTACCATCGATGCTTCACTTGCATGCTTACAAGCATACGCTACCCCTTTCACCCTCACAAAACCTGGCGTTCCAACGCCGTCCGTACATTCCACCAACGCTCTCTCTGTTACACACCACACCTCTTGCGCACACTTCGGTCCACACCTCTCCTCCGTTACGTCCTCCGTAACACTCACCATGGGCGTGCACTCTTGCATCCACCCACTAACGCGCTCACATGGGCTCTCCCACACCCGCGCCATGACCAATTCAGGTGTGCTTTCTCGCACACGTTCCACCACCACCTTACTCTCCGTGTCACACTTCGTACACCCCGACGTGCATTCTTGCTCGCACTCGGTTTCACTCCCACACTTTATACCACACCCACTCGCCGACGCACACTTTTTTTTTCCACGCGTGCCATTTCCACTCACACGGGACCCTTCACCAACGCCCGGGTGTTTCCTCGATCCCAAGCGCGCGAAAATTCTTTTGTCGCTAAACATCCTCCTGCAAAATCTACCCGCACAATATACAGCACGACTCACCTGGGGGATCCTTTTCTCCACGCGAACCTGCAAACTTCCATTCGGGTTAGCGAGTACAGCATCATGATTTGAGCAGGGACTTTGTACATAATCCATTTCTCCCTGCAATTCCCGGGTTACCTCCGTCATCTCTTCAATTTTAATTCCCGCTACTGCTTTTTCTTTATTAACCTCGGCGACTGTTGGCTTTAATAAAATTCCCTCTACTTCATCGGTCGCCGGCTTTTCCAAACCCCGTGTCGCGATTTCTACCCCCGTCATTGTACCCGTGCTTTCCTCCGCTTCGCTCAACCAGCGCTTTTCGACACGCGTTACCTCCCCGTGCACCCCTGGGACCCTTTCGCCCAACTTGCGGTCTCTGTCCCTCTGCTCCCTTGCCTCCCTATCGGCCCTCATTCCGTTCGTTGTTTCTTTTAGTTCCTTAGTCATTTGAACACCCATGTTGTTAATTTCCCTGTTGGATATGAGCCCCTGGGCATACATTTTGTTTTCTTCATCCCACTGGGTCAAAAATTTCAACATATTTGCAAGAAATGGATCCCAGGCCGTTGGCACCGCGGGCTCGGCTGCCGCGCGCTCGTACGAGGCGCCTTTTTGCGCGCCTGATACCTCGTGCGTGAGAGCGCCATTTTGTGCACCTGATACACCCTCAACCACACCTTCTTTACTCTCCTCCACCACTTTTCCCACTTCTTCCCTGGGGTCCTGGGTCGATTCTACCCCGTCTATCTCTCCCACCGGCATCCCGTCGCCTTGAACAGCCATGGCGCGATTTCAAAATTCGGGTTTTGCTTAAAAAAAAAACCAAATTTCGGCAGCTCGTAATTTTGACCAAAATTTTTTTTTAGATGTTTTAAAAATTTGGTTCGGGACCCGAATTCCACTCCCAGACACCAATTGTTACAGATCGCGGTTATGATGTTATAGACCGAGCGGTGGTTTAAAACCGCGACCTAACAAAAACTCACCCGATTCACCCAGACTTTGGCCGGATCGCACCGCAGCTGCTCAATGAGGGGAAAAGACAAAAACGACGAATGCAAAGAGGAAAAGGAATAAAACGAGAAGACGTACAGACGAGTAATGGGTTTTATTATTTACACACACAAGCAAAAAGGGGCAATCAAGTTTTATTTACAACACATAGTCATAAGACGCAGGTGACACAGTGCAAATTTAGCTTACCTACAGGCTTAACTTATCCCAGGACAGAACAAACAGAACGCTGACTCACGCGGGGGATGCCAGGAATGGCAGAAGGTGGATGGCTGGAGGGAGAGGGAGAGGTCCAAGGGGGGGTCCCGCAGCACAACCGGCGCGTTCAGCAGCCGCCGTTCCTCTTTGGCCCTGCTCCAAACCGCCGTTCAGGCCCCCTTTGGCGGTTGGGTGGTCTTGCGGCTGCGGCCTCTGTCCGCTACGTTCTCAGGACTTGTCTGGTCCAAACCCTCAACTCTTCCTTGCTTCTTTCACTCCTCACCACCGACTCCTCACCGCAACCAACAACCTTGCAACCAACTCCTCAACCAACTCTTCTCCCTCAACAACCCTTCTCTCTCTTTTGCGACCGACTCAGTCCAACCCAGAGTGCATCTCTCTCTACTCACTTCCGGTTGCGCTTTTTATAGCGCCCCCAGCGATCACGCCCCCGGCGCTTTGGACACGCCCATCGGGGGTGCTCACCTCGGCCCTGGTTGGTCGCGCGACCCTCGGGCTCCGCCCTGGATGACGACGGGCGGGCGCGCCCCTCCTCCCCTCTGACGAGGTGCGACACGCCTTTCTTCTCCGACTCAATGCCTCGTGGTTAATGGCGGCAATTGGATCGGAGGTAATTGGTAATCGAGGGCTCAGCAGTGACGAGAGGGGGAATGGAGGTTTTGGGAATGGGAATGAAGGGAATCTATCTCTTTCACTGGTGCAATGGAGTATTTCAATTAATGGAAGACACAGCCTTACACTAATACACAGAATAAGATATAACTGTCAAAAGAAAGGATATATCGTGTCCTGCATGTATGTTTTATGGACTAACTACGGAAACGCCCTTTGACCTTTATACAACCACAAACGGAGGGAGGAGGGGTGATATTTTACAACAACCTTTTACAACAACATTTTACCACAACAACAAAATAAAAAAACATTCTCATATCCACAACAATATCATGCGATGTCATCTTACGATGATTATGGACACCACCTCCCTATCCAAGTGGTCTGAAGCTCATGGAGGAGCACATGGAGCCTTGTACCTGTCAGATACAGTACAACAACATTATGATGCAGTGGATAAATCAACTGAGTTTAAGATTCGAATCTGGGGTCTCACCATCATGACATGGGTGCTCAGATGGGAGTGTCAACCTGTTCTCCAAAACACCTTTTGCCACATGCAACAATTGAGGATCGAAACAACTTCACAAAGCTATATGCTGAGGGTGTAGTCATGCGTCATATTTGTGATCGTTGACTTCAGGTAACTACCTAAGACTAGAAAGGATCTGAAAATGCAAAGCCCATCCACGTCCGTTTGTTTTCAGACGTTTTTTTCTTCCTCTTCTTCTTCTGTATGCTCAAAACAACGAAACCGTCTTCTACCGACTCCTCTCTGGCCTTGCTCCCCCAGCTCTCTCTGGGCTCTGTCCCCCAAATATTCCTGCAGGTCGCACAAGATCTGCCTGCAACCCTCTTATGGTCAAACTGCCAAAATCAAGACTCTCTGCTCACCTTCACTCCTTCATTCCTCTTTTCTCCCACCTCTGGAACAAACTCCCTCACTCTCTTCAATCCCACACCTCCCTCCAGGTCTTTAAAACGGTTGTTCACCACCATCTCTTATCTTCCCCAATCCAAAACCTTGATCTTTTCTACCCCCGCTAATTTCACCCCAAATCCACTTTTTTGAGGTGACTTTTGACTTCTTTCCTGGAAGTCCTTGGTGTCCTTCCGTTTTATACCTATCCTGCCCCCCCCCCCCCCAGGCCTTCTCCCTCCAAAAACATCTCCCGATGTCCCTGCTCTCAAATGTTGTGTTTGTGTGCTTCCTCCCCTTCTTCCTCCCCTCCCATCTTGTCGACTGCTCCCCTTTTTATATACTTTGTTTGCTTGTTTGTTTGATTTGTTTGTTTGATAAATGTTAGCTCTTTCACGAGCCTCGACTCTGTATACAACAAAAATAAATAAATTAAAAAAAAACAGTTTTTAAAAATCCAAAATTAAAATTGATGATTTTATGCAGCCTTGATCTTTGAGCTTTCGATGGAAAAAAAAAATTAACTTCTATCTAGCTTTTGATTGGGGAACCAATTTTGTGACCTGATATGCAAATTCTTTAAATCTCAGGTCAATCTGGTGAAAATTGGTGATTTTACGCAACCTTGACCATTGACCTTTTAATCTAAAAAAACAATTGGCTTGTAGCTTTTCATTGGTAAACCCAATTCAATGACCGAATATGCAAATTCTTAAAACTTCAGGTCAATCGGATGAAAATTGATGATTTTATGTGAAGGCGACCTTTGACCTTTTCAGCTTTTGACCAAATTATTCATTTACCTTCTCCATATTCTCATAATAAAGCTTTGTTTTGAAAATTTGATGACAAAACTCAAATGGTAAATGTAAATTTCAGGTCAATTGGATGAGAATTGATGATTTTAGGTGATGTTGACCTTTAACCTTTTGATCTTTTGACATAATTATTAATTCGTCTTCTCCATATTACAGACACACACATATACACACACAGACAGATGTACAGAAGTGATTGCAAAACCCCGTCTCCTGCTGCGCACGGCACAGGCTAACTATGACCGCATTGTTTACTCTGTCAATAGTTTACATATTTTCATGCAATCTTTGAGTTTTACAACTAGATTTCTTGGAAAATCGCAGTAAACGATGAGTTTGCAAACACCATTTCTCAGGCCACTGTCAAACTGCTTGTTCGGCCAAACTAAAGGACCTAACTTCAACCTAACATCGGTTAGCTTGAGGTGAAAACCTATTCCACCAATCATTGTCATGTTTTTAGAAACGGATGCATCGTGCAAGGTTATTTTCAGGTTTCATCTCACCCGCTATCTTGTAATCATCCAAATAGAAAAATTTTGACCAATTCGATCTCATCAACAAATAATTGAATTCTCCAACTTTTCAACAGCACAAGTTTTTGTATATGTGATTTTATGGAAATCGATTTTGAAATTTTAAAAGTAGCGTATGTTGTGCACAATTTTTTTTTTGTATCTCTTTGTCTGCTGTGCACTAAACCTTTTCTCCACTCTGTGAAGAAAGGGTGTTGGCCAGTATACAAGGGCTGTGCAGGCTGTGCAGCACCATCTCTTTGTGTCGTCCCCCATCTCGACCCGTATGGGCATTGCAAAGGTTGGCAGTGTCCACTCTGGTTTAGTTACTCCACTGAGTGGCATATCTGCGAAAAGAAAGACGTAAGGAGCTTACTGAGCGACAATGATATCCTGCACCTCGGAGAGGTATCGAAGAGGGATGTTCCTGGGGCCGAGGAACGATCCGTCGGCTGCCATTCATCACGATTAGTTCATCCATCACTCTCGATCAACATTGCCATGAACACAACTCACCAGAGAAAAAAATGACGGGGACCTTTTAATCTCCGAGCTAAGACCTGGGGGAAGCCACACCCGAGAACTAATGCAAATACTTTGCGTCTAACAAGATAAGATGTATTTAAAGAGCCAGAACTTACACCACGTGTGAAGTTTTGTAACTGTGATTCAAAGTTTGCCACTACACAAAAACTATCCCCAAAGCAAGGCCATTCCCAGATCATCCTTTTAGTCTCTCGGGTAGCCTGTAAGCAATTGATAACCGATTAAGCATTGATTTTTTTCATTGTGCACTAGCGAGGTACCCGTGCCACATAAGGGTAGGAGTGCAACATGTAAAAAAAAAAAAAAAGTTTTGAGAATTTTATGAAAACTCCTACCCACTTTAGGACACTTGCACTTTAGGACACTTTAGAACCCCAAAAGCTGCACCGAAAATTTGGTGGGGCTGGCCCCAAAACTGTGGCAGTAGTACTGTGTAGAATCAATGTATCTTTAATGATGATTATGAAGAAGCTGATAGCAAGGACATTGGTGTTGGCTGGGGAGGAGGGATTGGCTCTTATGTGTCATGATGAAGGAAATGCATTATTACAGAAAAATAGCAAAAAGCCTCAACCGAACGTGGTGTGATGTTGACGGGAAAGTCTATACACGGCGGAACGGCGATTGTTGAACCCTCTAATGTGTGTTAATGCGGACAATTTGATGATATGCAAAACTTCTTGATAGACTGGATTCCTCGTCTTTTTTCATCTTTGGTGAGAACATGCATTCCTTTTGGGGATCCAATTTTTGAGTGCCACATAGAGCATTCTGTGGGAAAACCTGTGGTCTCCAGATTTATACCAATGTCTTGGAACATCTGACCTTGTGCCTTGTTCATGGTCATGGCAAAAGCTGGACACACTGGGAACTGAAGCTGCTTAAAGACAAAGGGTGGATCACTGTCTGACGGGCGCAGTGGGATCCGGGGACGATCGTATGGGTGGAAACGCAAAATCTCAATTGCATTGAGACAATACTGAGTTACTGAGCCAGCGAATGTTTCCGCCTGCAGTAAATGGCGAAACTGCAAATTCCGAACCCGTGAATGTGTTTACATGGGCAGAGAAAGCAGTTTTGTATGGGTGGAACCTCAAAATCATGATTTGATTGAGAAATATATGAAACCTCCCACTAATCAAATTCCGAACTCATCTTCGGACACCCACTGGGACCCCAAAAGCATCCACAAAAAGGTTTGGCACGGCTAGCCCCAAAACTGAGGAGTACTTCGGTGATGGACAGACAGACAGACAGCCAGATAGACAAACACTCCTGCTTTATTATGTAGATTGTGGCTTGTTCACATTTTCCTTACAAATGTGATTATTAAAATGACCTTGATTACTTAATTCTGAAACCGTTCCCAAGCTACGCCCGGGGAGGCCGTACTCTTGTCTATACATATGCCGATCTGTGAACGTTTTAATACCCCATTAGCCCAATCCTCTTGCTTGCAGTTTACTATGTGTTCTCCCTTCCTCACTACTCTTTTTTGTTTTCTTCGTTTATTCCCTTGCTTGTTGTGTCCACCTTTTGTCCCACTGCCTCTCTGCCAGTTCATTGCCTTTTCCCCTTCTGTCACCTTGCTCTTCCATGGGCTTAAGCCATTGCATGAACTAAAAAAGTGAAATGCAGAATGAGGCAATTCAACTTAACACGTTAGCTACATATCAACACACCTTTACCTAGAACGGCACTCGGTAGAGAGAATACCTCCGCCAGGCTGCACAGTTTATGTGTTGTATCCTACTGATAGGTCAGATCTGGATTCGGACCTGAAAATCCAATCGGCTTGTTCTTGTCACTTCCCCAACTCATTCACCAAGTTTTGTCATAACTCATCTACAACTTTTTGAAATATCATGCTACATATCTTTTTTGGACCTTTGACTCAATGGTAAAGAATCACTTACAAATTAAAAAATTCTCGTATCCGGATCCGGATTCGGATCTTCACCAAAATCGATTTGATTCGTCTTTGTCACATACCCAACCTCTCCACCAAATGTTTGCCAAATCCATCCACAAACACAATCCAATGTTAGTCAAGTTTGGTCACAATCCCATCAGCAGTTTCGGAGAAGAAGTTGCAAGTGTTTATGGACTGACGGACTGACGGATAGACGCTGTGCCATTCCATAAGCTCCACGGAACTAGGTTCCAGGTGAGCTAAGAAGGGAGGAGGTGTAGCAATCTGGGTGAAAGACTGTATTGTATCGAAGGAAAGGGATGGCATTAAGGAGGGAAGTTGTATCGATAGAGATTGGAGATTGCATGAATAGTAAGATACTTGCAGTATGCTGTTATAGGGCTCCTGGTGTAAGGGCAGATCAGGAAAGATGGATATGTGAAGAACTCGGAAAGGCATGTGTTAAGAGAAGAGCATTGATTATAGGGCTTTTAATTTACCAGGGTTAGATTGGGTCCAGGAACAGGGGAAAGGCAGAGCTGCGGATGAGGACTTTCTATCTCGTGTCCAAGATTGCTTTGTAATGCACTTTGTATTAAGGCCCATGATGGGAAGTGCAATGTTAGACCTCTTTTTTGTCTTATCCCAAAGGGGATGTGAGGCTATTGCAACGCCCGTGTGTGTTTTGTTTTGTTGTGTGTGTGTGTGTGTGTTTGTGTGTGTGTGTGTGTGTGTGTGTGTGTGTGTGTGTGTGTGTGTGTGTGTGTGTGTGTGTGTGTATGTGTGTGTGTATTTTCGCTTTAAAAATGTTTTTCTCTGCAACCGCTTATCTGATCAATGCGAAACTTTAAACGTTGGAGTGACTCCCCATGGAGAATATTTTCTTGATAACTCTAACCTTCTTCGGTCATATGGTATGGCAGCCATATTGGATTAAATGAAAAACAATGGACATTTTTCTCTCAAACTATTCAAAGAAAAAAATTGAAACTTGGCATGTCAGCAACTCTCCATGGGGTATATAGGGTGATAATGATGACATCATTTGTGATGTGGTATTCTAACCATAATTGGTTGAATTGAAATCCTTATCTGAAAAATTTGAAACTTCATAAATCTGATCTACAATCCAGTGTGAGTGAAGAATTAAATTTGACGTCTTCGGTCACGTGGTCTGATGGCCATATTGGATTGAAAATATAAACGTTTTTAAAATTCTTCTTCTCCAGAACCGCTTCACAGATCAATGTGAAACTTCATAAATACAACCTACTCGCCATTAGGAATGTAGTTTTAAATTTATTTTATATTCACCTTCATTGATGCAAATATTTTTTTTTTTTTTTGGGATACAGAATCGAGGCTCGTGAAAGAGCTAACATTTATCAAACAAACAAATCAAACAAACAAGCAAACAAAGTATATCAAAAGGGGAGCGGTAGACAAGATGGGGAGAGAAGGGGAGCAAGCACACAAACACAACATTTGAGAGCAGGGACATCGGGAGATGTGTGGGAGGGAGAGGGCTTGGGGGGAGGCAGGATAGGTATATATATATATATATAAAACGGGATAGGTATATATAAAACGCAAGGACACCAAGGACTTCCAGGAAAGAAGTTGGTATTTCAAAAAAGTGGATTTGGGGTGAAATTAGTGGGGGTAGAAAAGATCAAGGTTTTGGATTGGGGAAGATAAGAGATGGTGGTGAACAGCTGTTTTAAAGACCTGGAGGGAGGAGTGGGATTGAAGAGAGTGAGGGAGTTTGTTCCAGAGGCGGGAGAAAAGAGGAATGAAGGAGTGAAGGTGAGCAGAGAGTCTTGATTTTGGCAGTTTAACCATAAGAGGGTTGCAGGCAGATCTTGTGCGACCTGTAGGAATATTTGGGGGACAGAGCCCAGAGAGAGCTGGGGGAGCAAGGCCAGAGAGGAGTCGGTAGAAGACGGAAAGACCACCAACCTGAAGCCTTGATATGCGCAAAAGTGGTTCTTAAATATCCTAATCTTCTATATATATAAAATAAAGTTTTTGCTTGTTTGTTTGTTTGTTTGTTTGTTTGTCTGCATGCGCTAATCTCCTGAACGGTGAAAGATAGGAGGAAACCTCTAAAACAAAAAATGTCGGGACGGGCCCCGGGAAGGTTTTAGGCTAGGTGACGAGGCCGCCTCGGCCGGGCTGGGCCCATTTCGCAATTGAAAGCTCAGCTGAATTATAGTAGTCATCTTCTACGGCCACGAGTAAAAGCTGAATTATAGTAGTAAATTCATTCAAAAAGAACCCGGGCAACGCCGGGTACATTCGGCTAGTAATCAAGAAAGCTACGTTTAATGGCAACGTATGTTAGGGTGCATGGATGATATGGATATATGGGTCATAATTGCAGTGGGCCATAATAGTCGTGTGTTCAGTTATTGATGGTATTTTTGTTCGCAATGATTGTGTGAGGCAAGACTATGCACTCTACGCGTGCCGTTATAGCTAGGTAATGATCTCAATATGATGGAGAATTTGAAGGTGGGAGAGCGTAGTGTCCTGTCTGTGGCCGATGAAGACCGGCCTCAGACGAATAGCCGAAACGAGCTTTCACTCAGAGGTGTATTTCGAACCTTGGCAGGATTGATACGCGCGTTTGGTGGTAGCAAGGACTTACTTGTACAGATGGCCAACACCGGGCTGATCTGAACCCACAGGATGAAGAAATGAGACAGGTCAGAAAAAGTAAGATTCAACAAATATAAATTTATTTACAATAATGTAAAAGACAAGAAAGGTGAGGTAAACTAAAATTCCTAAATGAGGGACCCTCCACTCCGACGCAAATACAGACGGGGGAAAAGCTAATGAAAATAAAATGATTTGGCAATCGGCCGGCACTCAGCTTTGCATCCCCAAATGGCTGGTAAGGCCCACTGGTCGTTCGTTGCCTCCAAACCACCACGCAGGAAGCGCACAAAATGGTGTGGGGTCGCGCCCCTTGACGCCCCAACGTGAAGTCTTTCTCGCGCTGCCGACTGCCCCGAACCTCTCTTGTTCGGTCTCTTTCCACAAGCGCACATGAGCCAAAGATGCGCCACTGCCCGTGACCAAGCCAGAACAAAGAGGAAATGTCACTGCCTCCAACGAATGCCAGGACAGAGAGGAAGTGAAATGAGACTGCCTCCAACAACTGCCAACACAAACAGAGCAAATATGGCGAGACCGCATCTTTTTCCTCCAGCTCTCGAATGTTCCACGCTGACGTCGTACACTTTGTCTAATCATCAAGCGCAACTCAATCATCTTATCACACCTCCACCAATCACAAAGGCCATGTGTGGCCTCCCCGTTACGATTCGTAGAGTGGCGGAGTCTAGTCGCCATTTGGGAATGTTCAGATGACGTCAAGGTTTCCTTGCCGATCGGCAAATGCTGTTTCTGTCAGCCCTGACGGCACAGTGAGCGAATGAGTCCATTTGTTATAGTTGTTTTACTGGACCCTTGATTTCCTGGCTGGCCGAATGTAATAAAACCGAAGGGAAGACCACAGGAGGAAAATTACACACTGAGGAATTAATATTTAAGCCCTAGAACTAATTAGCACAAAGCCACGCCCCTTATGGTGACATGCAAATCCTCTTACCCAGACAGACAGCCTACTTACGTACATCAAGATGGCTTCGTGGCATACGGAGCATTCTAAACCTACACAATTCTAACTTTCCGATGAGGTATTTCATGCCTACCCCCACAAACGTAACAGTAGTAAGCACATCTCTATTGTTGAGATGTGAAGTTCTGGATAGTGGTGTAAAGCCATTGGATTTTATGAGGGAAAACTATGTTGGTAAAAGAGAAGTGATTTGGGAGCTCTAGATTGGGTAAAGTTAATGAGTGGGCGGTCTGCATCGGAGAAATGGGCAACCTTCAAGGAGAAAATGTGTAGGATGCAGAGTAGGAATATATCCAGTGAGATGTAATGATATAGGAGGTACGCAGTATTGTTAAGGATAAGGAGAAAGCATTCATGAAGCCGAAAATAACAGGACTATAATCCGACTCAAATCCGTGTAAGAGTAAACCGAGACTAGTGAAGAAAATAACTTGGTGATGGTTTCCTGGGTTGGTATAGCTCAGGTATGATGGGACAAATCCTCCTGCGCCAAAGTTATTGTATACATCCCTGTACATATATATCTTCGTATAATCGATCTTGTCCGATATTTCCCGATTTTGTTTTTATCACCGAGTATTTGCTGAAGTTCAGTTTTCCGGGTGATTTCCTTACCTTGCAAGCTTCCTCCCTCTAGTGGAATCTTGCGGAATCCACATAGTCATTCAGGAGGCAAACATCTCCACTTTATGCAATGTGGCACCATTTTTCACGTTACCGCAGCAACATCTGCAGACATCTTTGTGTTACAAACGGTGCCAGTGGATTTATGCTTGAGATTATTGTGTTAACGTGCAGATATTTGAGGTGACCTTTGGGTTCCTATACACTCTTGTCAACGATTCCGACTCGATTCAGACTTGATTGAAGTTAATTTTTTTACTATATGCGACTCGACTCTATCGACTTCGAAGGCTGAAGACTAATTTAGACTCGGGACTTGACCTTGGATACTTGACGTGGTATGTGCGTCCATGACTAATGATACAATGTTGATATATTATTGCTATGTTTGAAGGAGGAGTGTTCACAAAATATATTGTTTGACCCAATCCCCCACTGCCCCTCACCCCTGTCCGACCCCATCGCCCGTCTTTTTAAATGGTGGCCGGAGACAGATACATCGGGCGTAAACGCGTACAACAACTCGGTGCAGAGCAGACAGTTCAACAAATTCCACACCTGGTGTACCCTGGGTACTCGTACTGGACCCTTGGCTATGCACTGTCCTTCAGCGGTGCCCTCAAGCTGATTCGTGCTCAGCCGCTTGGTCGTATGCTTCCTGTCGATGAGTTCCTACCCATAATGTATGACGAACATCCTGAGTGAGTCTCAGTCTTCTTTGGTCTGCACATCAATTTATTTTGTGCTTTTGTATCTAGATTGGTTGTAATCATTTGTTTTGTGCACGTGGGTGGTTTGCAGGGACTCTTACAAACAATACTTTGAACCTAGAGACTTGGAGGCCTTCTCTGCTGAACCACTACTCTTGCAGCCGACTCACTTTGCTGATGAAGCAAACTACATCAGTGATACGGAAACTTCTGAAGAGTTGCCCTCACAATTGGCTCGTGGAAAAGGTTCCCTGATGACGGGTTCCAGGGGCTCGAGGTTCGAGACTCGGCCTAGACGTGTTATATTGACACGAGATGAGTTCTGACCAGTACTCCAGGCCGAGTCAATCAGGCCCTCAAATAAGATGCGAAATACATTTTAAATAGTAGGCCTATAAATGGATTTAACCTTCTTATTTTTTGTTTATTTTAACAAGTTTGTCAAACTGAGGACACTTAACAGAAAGCTTGACCTTTTCTATACCTACAACCTTCAACAACATTTTATAATAGTTGTTTGACCTCATGGATCTTTTAAATAATTCCCATTTGTCATTGTTTACAAATTCTTAAATTTTCAACCCTCTGCCAACCATCTTCATAGTACAACCTCAACCCACTGCCAATCTGTAGTGCACCACCTCAACCCACTGCCAATCTGTAGTGCAACACCTCAACCCACTGCCAATCTGTAGTGCACCACCTCAACCCACTGCCAAGCTGCAGTGCAACACCTCAACCTACTGCCAATCTGTAGTGCACCACCTCAACCCACTGCCAATCCGTAGTGCAACACCTCAACCCACTGCCAATCTGTAGTGCACCACCTCAACCCACTGCCAAGCTGCAGTGCAACACCTCAACCTACTGCAAATCTGTAGTGCACCACCTCAACCCACTGCCAATCTATAGTGCAACACCTCAACCCACTGCCAATCTGTAGTGCACCACCTCAACCCACTGCCAATCTGTAGTGCACCACCTCAACCCACTGCCAATCTGTAGTGCAACACCTCAACCCACTGCCAATCTGTAGTGCACCACCTCAACCCACTACCAAGCTGCAGTGCAACACCTCAACCTACTGCCAATCTGTAGTGCAACACCTCAACCTACTGCCAATCTGCAGTGCACCACCTCAACCCACTGCCAATCTGTAGTGCAACACCTCAACCCACTGCCAATCTGTAGTGCAACACCTCAACCCACTGCCAATCTGTAGTGCAACACTTCAACACACTGCCAATCTGTAGTGCACCACCTCAACCCACTGCCAATCTGTAGTGCAACACCTCAACCCACTGCCAATCTGTAGTGCAACACTTCAACACACTGCCAATCTGTAGTGCAACACCTCAACCCACTGCTAATCTGTAGTGCAACACCTCAACACACTGCTAATCTGTAGTGCAACACCTCGACCCACTGCTAATCTGTAGTGCAACACCTCAACCCACTGCCCATCTGTAGTGCAACACCTCAACCCACTGCCAATCTGTAGTGCAACACTTCAACACACTGCCAATCTGTAGTGCAACACCTCAACCCACTGCTAATCTGTAGTGCAACATCTCGACCCACTGCTAATCTGTAGTGCAACACCTCAACACACTGCTAATCTGTAGTGCAACACCTCGACCCACTGCTAATCTGTAGTGCAACACCTCAACCCACTGCCCATCTGTAGTGCAACACCTCAACCCACTGCCAATCTGTAGTGCAACACCTCAACCCACTGCTAATCTGTAGTGCAACAACTCACCCCTTTGCTAATCTGTAGTGCAACACCTCAACCCATTGCTAATCTGTAGTGCAACACCTCAACACACTGCCAATCTATAGTGCAACACTTCAACCCCGTGCCACCAGTGAACCACTAACCCCCTGGCAATCACAATTTTTTTTATTGTTTTCCAAATCGCAAACTGTTTTTATTTATTTATTTTTGTTGTAATCCCATTTCATCATGTATTGGATTGAAAACTTCAGTGATGTCTTCCACTGAAGGTTTATTTAAGCTGTTTGCACGAAGGAAATGAGAAAGCCATATGTGACACTGTCTATATGACAATTGTGTGCACCGAGCCTGGAATCCCATTTGAAATGCAAGTAGATTGCAGGATGGAATTGCAAAACTGCACTTTCCACGCTGCTAGTACCGTCCTGGTAATTGTCTTCCCTGCTTGGTTTGTTCCATTTTCCAGCCAAGTGCAGCTAGTTGCAATGTGTTTTGCTTCTCCTTCTTGAATTGTTTGGGAGTTGGAGGTGGTGGTGAAGGTGGAGCAGGGTGGTGTCGGAAGGATTTCAAAAAAAATAATGGAAAATTGGTATTACAAGTAAGATGGCGCAAAAGGTATACAAAAGGTATTTATACGAAAAAGGTGAAGTAAGTGACCAAGCAACATCCTCAGATTATGATCGATTGATTAATCGGATTGCTTTAAAGGTGCGTAGGCCTCCACCAATGTCTGTTGTAACTTTTTTTTTTTTTTTAACAAAAAAAAATACGTCAAAAATCCCCGTTTTGCCTTAGATACAGTGAAAGGCTGAAGCTCAGGACTTTCGTTTGAAAACAGCATCCGAAAACAGTTTTTTGTTGTGTGCTCAAAAGGACTGCAAATTCGTTTTTGTGATACGTGCAATAATTTACAATATTGGCGAGTCTGCATAACTACAACAGGAGGTGGGGAAATGCATACCCGTGCGGTGGGAGGACGGAGAAAGTGTTTTCCGAGGAACGCACGATGCAGACTTCAAATGTAATCAGTGGAGTTTATTGTTACTTTGCTCTTTTGCACCCTCATTATTTCCATATTTCACGTTTCTTCTGGTGTCTCTTGGTTGATTAAAATGGTGTGCAAAAAGCCCTATGTGTATTACCTAGGCAAGGGTGGTGGTGTGATGTGGTGGGGAAAGTGAAAAGTGGAGAGATTGGAATGTCTGGGGTAAGAGTACCTGGTTAATAGCAACTAGGAGAATACACCTGTCTTTTGCAGCTACAGTGCCTCAGGAAAGTATACTCAGAGGCAAAAGTTATTGTGACATGGAATTTTTTCTTTGGTAATCTTGTGAATGAATGTTTGGATTTGAACCAGAGAAAGAGTGTGTTAAAATGGTCGAAGAAACGCAACCAAGCAGTTGTTCGAATTGCACGAAATTTGCAAGAAGCATGACATATTCGAGAAAAATGGCCAGCAATGTTCACTTTAAAAGGCCAGACAACCAGACGCTTATCATTTCCACTCAATGCAGTCTTAAGAAGTGCAGAAGTCAGAAAAACACCTCTTCATCGTTCTGGAACAAGTTCGACATGCCACGCCTCGGGGAAATGGTTCTTAATCAGAACAATGTTAATGTGTTATCCTGGACCCTGGACCCTGGATGTTACCCTGCAAGATCCCCTGATTTGTCACCAATTGAACACGTCTGGGATGAAATGGAGCGACGTTTACGACGTCATCCGAATCCTCCAACAACGCTGCAGGAACTCCGCCAAATCCTTCCTCGGATATGGAATGATCTTCCCCAGGACTTTCATCGACGTTTAGTGGCCTCAATGAGGCGAAGGTGCCAGGCCTGCATCAATGCACAAGGTGGACACACTCGCTACTGACCGTGTGAACTTGCTTGTGAACCCCCTCTTGTGTTGTGGCTCATTTGCATATGCCAGGTGCGCTGTTCTTATGGACTGTTGATCGTTACCACACCTTGAAACATTTGTCTTTCCATGTAATAACATTTCATTCGCGGCAGTAAAAGTTTAACACTGATTCTGTTTGTTGTTTGTGTGTCACAATAACTTTTGCCTTTGAGTATATTTACACCCCTTCACTTTTTTCACATTTTGCTGTTGCAGCCTGAATTTAAAATTGATTAAATTGAGATTTTTTTTGTCACTGATCTACATATAATACCTTATAATGTTAAAGTGTAATTTAAAAAAATGTTTTTTAATAAATAAATTCAAAATTAAAACTTGAAATGTCTTGAGTCAATAGGTGTTCAACCCTTTTGCTATGACAGTCCAAATTGAGCTCATGTGCATCCAATTTCCTTTGATCATCCTTGAGATGTCTTTACAACTTGATTGGAGTCCACCTGTGGCCAATTCAATTGATGGGACATGATTTAGAAAGAAACACACCTTTCTATATAACGTTCCACTGTTGACTGTGCATGTCAGAGCAACAACTCCACCATGGAGTCCAAGGCACTGTCCATATAACTCCGAGATATAATTGTGAGGAGGCATAGATCTGGGGAAGGATATAAACTATAAGGCAATTTCCTGAGTGTTGAAACTTTTCAAGATCATAGTGATCTCCATCATTAGGAAATGGAACGAATATGGAATGACACAGACTCTTCCTAGAGCTGGCTGTCCGACGAAACTGAGCAACCAGGCAAGAGGGTCATTGGTCAGCGAGGTGACCAAGGACCCAATGATCACTATGACAGAACTACGGAGTTCCTTGGCTGATTTGGGAGAAGCTGCCGGAGGGCCAACAGTCTCTGCAGCACTTCACAAATCTAGGCTTTATGGGAGAGTGGCCAGACAGAAGCCACTCCTAATAAAAAGGCACGTGACACGATGCCTGGAGTTTGCAAAAAGGCACGTGAAAGAGTCTGATATCATGAGACAAAAGATTATGTGGTCTGATGAGATGATAAATTGAACTCTTTGGCCTGAATGCGCTACATCTGGCAGAAACCGAGCACAGTTCATCACCCATCTAACACCATCCCTTCTGTGAAGCATGGTGGTGGCAGCATCATGCCATGGGGATGCTTTTCAGCAGCAGGGACTGTGAGATTTGTAAGGAAAGAGGGAACAATGAATGGAGCAAAATACAGGCAAATCATTGAGGAGAATCTGCTTCAAAGTCCAAAAGAGCTGAGACTGCGGCAAAGATTTACGTTTCAACAGAACAATGACCCCAAGCATACAGCCAAAGCAACACTGGAATGGCTTCAGAACAAGAACGTGAAAGTCCTTGAGTGGCCCAGTGAACGCCCAGACTTAAATCCCATTGAGAATCTGTGGAAAGATTTGAAGATTGCTGTTCACCGACGCTGCCAACTCACCTTGAGAGAGCTTGAGCAAATCTCTCCAAATCCAGATATGCAAAGCAATTACAGATATACCCAAGAAGTTCAAAGCTGTATTAGCTGTCAAAGGTGCTTCTACAAAGTATTGACTCAGAGCTTTGAATACTTGTAAATTCGATATTTGTGTGTTTCATTAATTATTTTGTAAAAAAAAAAAACCCCAAAAACCACACTTTGACATTATGGGGTATTATGTGTAGATCAGTGATAAAAAAGGATTCTTATCCAATTGACCTTTTAAAAATTTAATCCATAAAATTACATTCGCCATATACACTGCTCTCTGGAACTCTTGTCTCTGCTTAGGTTTTTATTGATATTTTCCTACTTTATTCCCACATATAGTTTAAATTAGGTTCCTTATTTGTACAAGTTAAATGTATTGACCTATACTTTTCTGCTGCTTCCCTTAACCACTTCTTAAATACCTGTACTTCAATTTCCATCTTTCAATCCTCCGGTACTTTTACTGCCCTAAATGAGCTATCAGCAGTATGTTTACCAACATTGTACACTAACCTCTTTTTCTACCTCTTTATCACTCTCGTTTGAAGAACATTGTCTACTTTCAGACTTCCTAATTGTTTCATATAACTCCCTCTATGCTAACAGCTCCAACAGTTAATTTCTGCTTCCAGGCAAGACAGTCGGTGGTTTCAGTATCTCGTACCCCATCCCATGTAAATACCTGGGCGTTCAACCAGGCAAATTGGCCCCGAACCCTCATGCCCCACCTATTATTCTGCCAGAGATAAACATGGCTCATAAACACCTACTACACTTACTTTATATGGTCAAAGTTTTAAACAGTTGAAATGGAAAACTTTTTACAGGATTAAATTCAAACACGGTGATAAATTTGCTGTTGGAGACATTATTCTCCCTTCAATGTGACCATTTGTTTTTCCCATTCAGGTGAGATTGATAAAACTCCTCATTAAGAAGTAAGAGGACACCTTGAGACCCCAAGCATACATTAAGGGGTCCCAAGCATACTTGAGACCCCTTAATTCTTCACAACAAGATTCTAAAAAGTTCAAAAAACGAATGATGACATAATTTGTTCCACAAGTAGAAAAGGGTACTAACAGCAATTTGGAACCATCATAGCATTTTTGTTCTTCTGCCGACGAAGTCGCTGGAGGCATTTTGTTTTCGGGTTGTCCGTCCGTGCGTCCCTCCGTGATAGGTTTTCGTTACCGTGAAATGGGGGGAATAGGGACAGCAAGGTGAATAGGGACACAAACTGAAAAAGAGTTCGGAAACTTTTTTCGCTGAAAATTGATAACCATACAGATTTGTTGATATTTGGGTTGAAAGTGTTCTCTTGTTTTTTTAAAAAGCAACTTATAGTCCCTATTAACCCCATATATGGGTTAAATAGGAATAAATAGGATTTTTATGGCTGTCCCTATTCACCCCGTTTTACGGATGAATAAGGACGGTCACTAATACAAAAAAATAATAATCAAGAAACAATCCTGAGTTTCCAACTTATTGCTAAACTGATAGCTCAGATGGATGCGCATAATATGCACCCATAATATAAACCACGGTGCCAATGAAAAAAGAATATGGGATAAAACGTTTCTCCAAACTGTCTCTATTTCTTGATTATTATTATTTTTTGTATTAGTGACCGTCCCTATTCACCCGTAAAACGGGGTGAATAGGGACAGCCATAAAAATCCTATGTAATCCTATTTAACCCATATATGGGGTTAATAGGGACTATAAGTTGCTTTAAAAAAAAACAAGAGAACACTTTCAACCCAAATATCAACAAATCATTATGGTTATCAATTTTCAGCGAAAAAAGTTTCCGAACTTTTTTTCAGTTTGTGTCCCTATTCACCTTGCTGTCCCTATTCACCCCATTTCACGGTACCGTGATAACTTAAGAATGGCTCAAGGGATCTAAGTTAAACTTGGTACAAACATGTATAATGATGCAAAGATTAACTGATTCGATTATGAGGTCAATAGGTCAGAGGTTTTGTTATAGGTAAAAATTCTGTTCCTGCAATGACTTGTTAACCAGTCATGGGATTTTGACGGAACTTGGTGTAAGTATATATTTTGATGAAAAGATGAACTGATTCGATTTTGGTGTCAATGGTCACAGGTCATGTCAGGTAAAAATGTGATACTTGTGGACAGCTGAAGGGATTAAAATCAAACTTAGCACATGTATGTATAATGATGTAATAATGTGGACGAAGGCATATTGGTCGACGTCACTACGTTGAAGAGTGCCGTTGTAGTTAGTGCAGGAGATGGGGTTTTGTAATCACGTGTGTGTGTGTGTGTGTGTGTGTCCGTGTATGTATGTGTCTGGGTGTGTGTGTGTGTGTGTGTGTGTGTGTGTGTCCGTCCGTCCGGGTGAGTGTGTGTGTGTGTGTCCGTCCGGGTGTGTATGTGTCCGTGTGTGTGTGTGTGTGTGTGTCCGGGTGTCCGTGTGTGTGTGTCCGTGTGTGTATGTGTCCGGGTGTGTGTGTGTGTGTATGTGTCCGGGCCGTAACTTTTTATCATTTGAGTTTTGTCATCAAATTTTCAACAAAGCTTTTTAATGAGAATATGGAGAAGACAATTGAATAATTTGGTCAAAAGGCCAAAGGTCAGTATCACGTAAATCAGTTTTTATCCGATTGACCTGAAATTTAAAGAATTTGCATATTGGGTCGCTGAATTGGTTTACCAATCAAAAGCTACAAGCTGATTGGTTTTTTTTGATCAAAAAGTCAAAGGTCAAGGTTGTGTAAAATCACCAATTTCACCTGATTTATTGGAAATTTCAAGAATTTGCATATCAGGTCACTGAATTGGTTCACTAATCAAAAGCTAGGAGTCGATTGTGTTTTATTTAGATCAAAAGGTCAAGGCTGCATAAAATCATTAATTTTCATTCTTTATTATTATTTTTTAAAACTGTGGCGGACACAAAAGCCCACTGGCGTGGTGACATCATTCCGCGCACCAAGTGGGCGGTGGCCACGCCCGAGGGGTAGGCGTGGCCTCATGATATACACCGGGCGCGCAGCCCGGAGCGCGCCAGTGTTACAGTGAGCTCCTGAAATAAAGACGCTTATAAGTTACCGCTTGTCCGCTTCCTCCTTGCTCGCAAGCAGCGCGCGTAACGCCGCGCTTTACTGGTGACCCCCTCGACGTTGGATCTGCCGGAGCGATCCTTCCACACGCGACGCCATTGCCATGGCCAACTTCATCAAACTTCCCGAATTTTGGGAGGCTCAGGCCGAAGTCTGGTTCATCCAGGCCGAAGCCCAATTTCAGCTTCGGCGCCTCACCGGCGATGACACGCGCTATTGCCACGTCGTCGCCTCCCTCGGGACCGGCACGGCCGCTCGAGTTGTGTCCGTCCTTCGCCACCCACCGGACGGCCACAAGTACGAGGCACTCAAGCGGCTACTCCTAGCCACGTTCGGCCTCACGGACGACGCACGGGCCGACCGCCTCCTGGATCTCCCCGAGCTCGGTGACACGCGCCCGTCGGTCCGAATGGACCATATGCTGTCACTGTTGGGCGACGAAGCCCCCGGTTCTCTATTCCGGGCGCTTTTCCATCGCCAACTTCCAGCGCAGGTTCGCCTCGTGTTGGCCGGGACCGGGCTAACGGAACCCCGAGCATTGGCAGCCGAGGCGGACAAGTACTTCACCGCTTCGGACACACGGGCGAGCGTCGGCGTGGCCGTCACGGCCCTCGTTGCCTGATGCTGCTGATGCTGCTGATGCTGCTGCTGATGCTGCTGATCCACAGCATCAGCTTATACAGCATATGCAGCATGCTGATACGCACCTCGTGACCGCCGCCACGCCCCGCCCACCGCCGCGGCGAAAACCGCCACCGCGGGGAAACCCGCCAACTCCACCGGCTTGGCGGAGCCAGCCGCGCTCCTCCAGCTCCACCACCTGGTGCTGGTTCCACGCCAAGTTCGGCCACGAAGCTCGGCAGTGTCATCCGCCATGCTCCTTCAACAGGTCGGGAAACGCCCGGGCCGGCGCTCAATAGTGGCGATGAGCGCCGGCCGTTCGAGCAGCCTGCTGTTCATAACGGACACCTTCTCCGGGCGCCGTTACCTGTGCGACAAGGGAGCGCAGGTGAGTGTCGTTCCCGCCGGCACGTCAGACAAGCACGCCGCGGGTGGGTGCCCCGCGCTGCTTGCCGCGAACGGGACGCCCATCCGTACGTACGGAAAATGCTGCCTCTCTCTGCGGTTCGGAGGGCAGGTTTTCCGATGGACGTTCGTCACTGCCGACGTGCCCATGGCACTGCTTGGCGCGGACTTCCTGTGCGCTAATGGGCTCCTGGTCGACGTCAAGCGCAGACGTCTTGTCCAGGCCGAGACGTTTAGCTCGCTCGCTTGTGCGTTGCCCAGCTCAACGAGCGGCTTGCCAAGCGGCTTGCCGAACGGTTCGGTTCCGGCCACGTTGGTCTGTACGCTTCCGGCAGCGGACGCATTCACCCACCTCCTCGCCGGCTTCCCGGCCCTCACGCGGCCCACCTTCTCGGCGGGGGCCGTCAAGCACGGGGTGGCCCATCACATCCCCACCGTCGGGCCACCGGTCTATGCCCGGGCACGCCGCCTCGAGCCGACGAAGCTGGCGGTGGCAAAAGCGGGGTTCGCTACCCTGGAGCGACTCGGCATCGTTCGGCGCTCAGAGAGCGCTTGGGCGTCGCCGCTGCACATCGTGCCGAAGCCCGGCGGGAGATGGCGACCGTGCGGGGACTATCGCCGTCTCAATGACGCCACGACTCCCGACCGCTACCCCGTCCCCCACATTCAGGACTTTTCCGCCCGTTTGGCAGGCATGTCCTTCTTCTCGAAGGTGGACCTCAGACGCGGCTACCATCAGGTCCCCGTCAGGCCGGAGGACGTCCCGAAGACGGCGGTCATCACGCCATTCCGACTCTTCGAGTTCCTGCGCATGCCCTTCGGTCTGAAGAATGCGGCTCAGGCGTTCCAGCGACTGATGGACAGCGTCCTGCGTGACTTGGATTTTGTCTACGTCTACCTGGACGATATCCTCGTCGCCAGCGCGTCCCGCGAAGAGCACCTACGCCACCTCCGCACACTCTTCGAACGCCTGGGCCAGCATGGCCTGATTGTGAACCCCGCAAAGTGCCGGTTCGGCGCAACCATAATCGATTTTCTGGGGCACCGTGTCACCAGGCACTGAGCCGTCCCCCTGCCGGCCAAGGTGGAGGCGGTGAAGGGGTTTCCGCGCCCCCGCACGATCAGAGGGCTGCAGGAGTTCCTGGGCATGGTGAACTTTTACCATCGGTTCCTGCCCCGTATCGCCCAGCTCCTGCGCCCCCTGCACGAAGCTCTCCGAGGTAAGCCGGGCAAAGGCGACGTTACCTGGACCGAGCAGATGGACACGGCGTTCACGGGCGCGAAGCTCGCCTTGGCTAACGCCACCATGCTCGCGCACCCGGCGCCCGATGCACCGATCGCCCTCACCACCGATGCCTCGGACTACGCGGTGGGCGCGGTGCACGAGCAATGGGTGCGTGGAGCTTGGCAACCGCTGGCGTTCTTTAGCCGGCAGCTTCGCCCGCCCGAACGCCGTTACAGTACCTTCGACCGCGAGTTGCTCGGGCTTCACTTGGCGGTCAGGCACTTCCGCCATCTGCTCGAGGGCCATGCGTTCACTGCCTTCGTCGACCACAAGCCGCTGATCTTCGTGATGGGCAAGGTCACCGAGCCGTGGTCGGCCCGGCAGCAGCGTCACCTCTCGGCCGTGTCCGAGTACACGACGGACATCCAGCACGTCGCGGGGAAGGACAACCCGGTGGCGGATTGCCTTTCCCGGGCCGTCGCCCACGCAGTCCACCTCGGCATCGACTATGCCCGGATGGCAGCGGACCAGGCCGCTGACCCCGATGTCCAGGCCTTGCGGACCGCCGTCACGGGCCTCCGCGTCACCGAGGTGGCGTTCGACGGCGCGGGCGCGGCCCTCTTGTGCGACGTCTCCCTCGGGCGTCCTCGCCCCATCGTGCCCGCGGGCTGGCAGCGCCAGGTGTTTGACGCCATCCACGGCCTGTCCCACCCGGGCGCGAGGGCCTCCCAAAGGCTGATCGCCGACAAGTTCGTCTGGCATGGCCTCCGGAAGGCCGTCCGCGGCTGGGCCAGGATGTGCCTCGCGTGCCAGCGCGCCAAGGTGCACCGGCACACCCAGGCCCCGTTGGCCCCGTTCACGGTGCCGGAACGCCGGTTTGACCACGTCCACGTGGACCTGGTGGGACCTCTGCCCCCCTCGCGGGGTTTCACCTACGTCCTCACCATGGTGGACCGCACCACCCGGTGGCCGGAGGCCCTGCCCTTGGCGTCGACAACGGCGGCCGATGTCGCGCAGGCTTTCATCGCCACCTGGGTCGCCCGGTTCGGCGCCCCCTCAGACATCTCATCCGACCGCGGCCCCCAGTTCACCTCGGAGCTCTGGGGGGCGGTCGCGCAGGGGCTCGGGGTCCGGCTGCACCGAACCACGGCCTACCACCCCCAGGCTAACGGCCTGTGTGAGCGATTTCACCGCTCATTGAAGGCCGCGCTCAGGGCCACCCTCCGCGACGGCGGCTGGGTCGACAGGCTCCCCTGGGTCCTGCTGGGCCTCCGGACGGCGCCCAAGGAGGACCTGCGCGCATCCGCGGCGGAGTTGGTCTTCGGGCAACCGCTGCGGGTGCCGGGCGAGTTCCTCCCCGACTCCACGGCACCATGGTCCGCGGCACAGCAGCGCTCCGCTCTGCAAGAGACCGCTCAGAGGTTCGCCCCGGTGCCAACGGCATGCCACGGGCACCCACCGACGCACGTCGCCCCGGAGCTTCGCACGGCGGAGTACGTCTTCGTCCGCCACGATGCCCACCGGACACCACTGTGGCCCCCGTACGACGGGCCTTTCCGCGTGCTGGAGACCGGGGCGAAGCACTTCACCCTGGACATCGGCGGTTCTCCTGACCGCGTTTCGGTAGACCGCCTCAAGCCGGCCCACCTCGACGTGGACCATCCACCGCCAGTGGCCCGACCCCCACGTCGGGGCCGCCCCCCTGCGGGCGGACCCCCGGCACTGCCCAGCCCCGCCGCCACGCCGCCCCCCGGTCCTGCACCCATCCCAGGGGCAGCCAGGGGCATCCCACCTGGCATCCCTGCACCCCGGACGCCACCGATCGCCAGGGGGCGCTTCGGCCGGGTCATTCGTCTGCCCCGCAAACTGGCCCTCCAGGTGCGCGGGAATTCTGGGGGGGGCGCGTGTGGCGGACACAAAAGCCCACTGGCGTGGTGACATCATTCCGCGCACCAAGTGGGCGGTGGCCACGCCCGAGGGGTAGGCGTGGCCTCATGATATACACCGGGCGCGCAGCCCGGAGCGCGCCAGTGTTACAGTGAGCTCCTGAAATAAAGACGCTTATAAGTTACCGCTTGTCCGCTTCCTCCTTGCTCGCAAGCAGCGCGCGTAACGCCGCGCTTTACTTTATTATTATTTTTTTAAACTGTTTTCGTTATTTTGAGCTTACGGAAAAATAAGACGTCTGAATAGAAACGGATGCGGATGGGCTTTGCATTTGAGATGCTTTCTAGTTTTGGATTCCGATTCCACTTTTATTATACACTTTTAACATATAGTAATACGTACTGGTACAATATGGAATCACTATTTATTTATTAACAGTGCATTAAGGTTAAGGTACGACCTCGGCAGACAGGATGACCTCCGAGGTACGCACTGTGGTCTAACTGTAAACTCTAAGCCTTAAGACTCTAAGGTGTCTAGCCTTACCTGGGTTTGAAGGCCGTCTTAGCTACAAACGATCATCCCGGTGTTTTACAGATTGGTAGATCATCCATGTGTGCCATCCCTCCGATGGACATTCTACCGACATTAGTTGATGGATGTTATAAACATCCCAATGGTGTCCTTCACGAAGAGTTGGTGAGCTATCTCCGGCACTCTGAGCAAATTACAAAATCCTGGCCAAAGTACTGCTGGGAAGGCAATGGCAAACCACCCAGTATAATCATTGTTCAGGAAACTGCGATGTCGGCACAGACGCTCTGTAACGAGTATGGTACATCAGATATCAAATATAAATTACAACTGAATACCGGTAGCGAAAGCAAAAAAAACTGTAAAGGAAATTAAAGCCATTTTAAAAGGATAGAACATGGCCATGTAGAGAGGGGAGGGGAGTGGGATGTGATGGGAGTGAGGAAGAGATAGGGGAGCGGGGAAGACAGGGGAGTGGGAAGAGAGGGGGGGGGAGAGGAGTGGGGGGAGACAGGGGAGTGGGAAGAGAGGGGGGGGGAGAGGAGTGGGGGGAGACAGGGGAGTGGGAAGAGAGGGGGGGGGGAGAGGAGTGGGGGGAGACAGGGGAGTGGGAAGAGAGGGGGGGGGGGGAGAGGAGTGGGGGGAGACAGGGGAGTATCAGAGACAGGCTTGGGAGAGGGGAGTGTGGGAGGGAGGAGAGAGGCGTAGGGGGGAGAGGGGAGTGTGGGAGGGAGGAGAGAGGCGGAGGGGGGAGAGTGGAGTGTGGGAGGGAGGATAGAGGCGAAGAGGGGAGTGTGGGAGGGAGCAGAGAGGCGAAGGGGGGAGAGGGAGTGTGGGAGGCAGGAGAGAGGCGAAGAGGGGAGTGTGGGAGGGAGGAGAGAGGCGAAGGGGGGAGAGGGAGTGTGTGAGGGAGGAGAGAGGTGAAGAGGGGAGAGTGGGAGGCAGGAGAGAGGTGAAGGGGGGAGAGGGAGTGTGGGAGGGAGGAGAGAGGCGAAGAGGGGAGTGTGGGAGGGAGGAGAGAGGCGAAGAGGGGAGTGTGGGAGGGAGGAGAGAGGCGAAGGGGGGAGAGGGGAGTGTGGGAGGGAGGAGAGAGGGGAGTGTGGGAGGGAGGAGAGAGGCGAAGGGGGGAGAGGGAGTGTGGGAGGGAGGAGAGAGGGGAAGAGGGGAGTGTGGGAGGGAGGAGAGAGGCGAAGGGGGGAGAGGGAGTGTGGGAGGGAGGAGAGAGGCGAAGGGGGGAGAGGGGAGTGTGGGAGGGAGGAGAGAGGGGAGTGTGGGAGGGAGGAGAGAGGCGAAGGGGGGAGAGGTGAGTGTGGGAGGCAGGAGAGAGGCGAAGGGAGGAGAGAGGATGGGGTAAGCTTTTGCTAGCTTTTTCCATCACTTGGGGACGATTACTCATCCTCGTACTGTGTATATTTTAGTTCTGCTTCTACAAAGGCTTGTGGAAAACCTCACAATTAACCAATTGTGGAAAACCAATTACGAGACAGCAATCAGACATTGCAGATCCTCAGCAGGACTTGTTTTGCGTGGTGTATTTTGTGTGGCAAATAAATGGAAGGATGTAATAAAATCTAAATGAAAATTCATCGATTGCAAGTGAAAGGTCTGGAATTACTAAATGATGTAAAGGTCTGAAAAGGTCAATGGGATCCTTGGAAAACGGTAAAGTTGTAAAAGAAAATCTGAACGCAGTGCAACAAGAGACCGTTTGGGCAATCTAACGAGATGAAAGGTCCTGGCATTGAGGATCCCGTGTTAACGGGAACGCAGACGTGACTACATATTGTTGTGCTTACGTCACAGGTTTGAGACCACCGGATGCAGATAACTCTGCGATAGTGCGATCCGGCAGGTTGTCTTAAGTTTGTCTCCCGTTTTTTTTTTGTCTGCCGGGAATCTTAAATTTGTTGAACCAGAAACAACCCCGACTCTGTAAAGCTGTGCTAATATTCTTAAAAGAGAGTGGGCAATACCTACTAAATTATAGGGAAATCTATTGGTTCCTTGGGTGTAACGGGCAAGTTATGATGCGTGGCATATATAGAGCCTCACGACTCTGGAAACGTCATTAAACCCCAAAAAATGAAGAAGAGGACGTCGACCATGAACAAAGCGGACGAGGACTGGATTTGCTTTTTCAGATGCTTCCTCGTTCGCTTTTAAATTAGTTTTCTCCGCAAATGTTTGACCGGTTGACAGTAAACTTCCAACATAGGAGCCTTTCCCCAACGTCGAGGTGATTTTTAATACGGTACGGAACGACTGGCTTGGGAAGCGATAACAAGCCGCTTGCTAACGGAACACTCTGGCAGAAGTAAAAGAAAGCGCAAGATTGTTTGATGACCGTGTCGAGCAAAGAGGAAGATTAAGGTTGTGCGGAAAGAGGAAGAAAAACTCTGATGAAAAGAAGAAGACTGCGCCGTTGTTAGGAAGATTCCCTCGACGTCGCGCTAACCTTCAGAGTCGACGTCACGCGGCTCACTGTTGAGGTGCCTCTGAGCGTGGCTCGGTCCTCGTTTTGCAGTGCGATCTCCATTTACACGAAGCCTCCCCGGAGACGCTGCTGTGGCGGCGGACAGTGCAAATGGCCGGTCGGATGCGAGTCAGGTCGAGGTACGGCGTGTGGGAAATGCTTGGGAGTACCGTTATAATGTAAATACAGTATTCAGTGACATGATTCACTGTCATGATGGGTGATATGTGAGGTACGGTGAGGTTGACTGTGATTTGTATTGTACAGTACTGTATATTGTTATTGCACGTGATCCCCTCTTTCAATCCCTGGTGTTGGTGGTGCTATGCGTGACCTCCACCTCCACCCCCACACTTGTTGGGGTTCTGTGCGTGATCCCATCCACCTTCCCCACCACCCCTGGTGCCGGGGTGTTGATTGTGACCCCCCACCACCTCCACACCTCGTGTTGTGGTTATGCGCGTGATCCCTTCCCCCCTTCCCCCCTCCCCCCCACCACCCCTGGTGCCGGGGTGTTGATTGTGACCCCCCACCACCTCCACACCTCGTGTTGGGGTTATGCAATATGCGCGTGATCTCCCACCGTCGGTGTTGGTGGTGCTCTGCGCGACCTCCCCCACCCCTAGTGCCGGGATGTTGATTTTGGTTTCCCCTTCACCCTCACCCACACCCCACACCCCTCACCTCTGGTGCCGGGGTACTGACTGTGACACCCTTCCCCCAGCGACGGGGTGCTGCTTGTGACCCCCCCCACCCCCCTGCTAGTGTTGGGGTGCTGCTTGTGACCCCCACCTGTGTCGGGGTGCTGCTTGTGCCACCCGCCCCAACCCCCACCTCCACACATCGTGTTGGAGTTATGCGTGTGACCCCCTCTGCTCTCCATGTGACTGCCTGGCACCAGGCTGCTCCACGGTACTCCTGCAGGTTTGGGTGCTCCACATGATCCCTGATTGCCCGGATTTGCTACCCTGCATGACTGCACAGGTCCCTGGGTCCTCCCTGTGACTCCCCCAGGCGCTCGGAAGTTCTCAGATGCTCCACGTCACCCCCAGACCTCCAAGTGCACCATGTGAGCCCCACGTATATCCACGTGTTCCTCGGTGCTCCCTGTGACCCCCAGGCGCTCGGAAGTTCGCAGATGCTCCATGTCACTCCCAGACCTCGAAGCGCACCATGTGAGCCCCACGTATATCCACGTGTTCCTCGGTGCTCCCTGTGACCCCCAGGCGCTCGGAAGTTCGCAGATGCTCCATGTCACTCCCAGACCTCGAAGCGCACCATGTGAGCCCCACGTATATCCACGTGTTCCTCGGTGCTCCCTGTGACCCCCAGGCGCTCGGAAGTTCACAGATGCTCTACGTCACCCCCAGACCTCCAAGTGTTCACAAGTGCACCACGTGAGGAGCCCCACGTATATCCACGTGTTCCTCTGCTCCCTGCGAGCCCCAGGTGCCTGTGTGTTCCCACTTGTTGCACGTGAGCTCCGCGTGAGCCCTGGGTGTTCCTGGATGCTCTGCGTGAGCCCGATACATCCGGTTTGCCGGTTTTGGTGTGTGAAAGGTGCTCTCGATGGTTGCGGTTTTTTGAGGCGTTGTCACTGGGCTCCGGTTGTTGTGTTTGACGCGTGGTCTTCGGGATGCAGTTATGTGTGAGGCATCATCCCTGGAATGCAGTTGTAGTGTGTGAAGTGTGGTTTCTGGGAACCAGGTGCTCTGTGGACAGCAAGTTAATTTTTTCATTTTCCTCTTGGGCCCAGGTGTGCTTAGTTTGAATTCCATCACCAACCCTCAAGGTATAATGATCAGTCGTGTTTTTATTTTATTCTCTCCAGGTATCGTGGCTAGTGGAAGAGCAGAACAATAGGGCGATGGAAAAATGGTAGGAGCACAACAAACGGATGCGCACCGCAGCAGGAGAGCAGGTGCAGGTGCAGGACAAGGATGAGAACATGTTATCAAAAAGTGCAGTAAAAGCTCAAATCCAATGAGCACTTTTACAACAATCATCAACACATTTAAATCGGCCGATGTACCTATTTTGATCGAGCTGTCTACCCTACCTGAGCGACAGGCGAACCTTTTCCAAAACACACAGTTAAAAGGAACTTCCAAGATTTTCAAGGTGAGGGTATCACCAGAGGTCCAGGTAGGCGTATATTGCATGGATCTCTGGTGACTTGTGTGGCGGTTGGTATTGCCACGTTAGGATAACCTCCGATCTATTAAGAACGCAAACTTTTACCGAGACTGTCGCTCTCCCCAAAATGCCCGAGATAACCTCATTTCAGAGGGTAATGTTAACACTCGCTGTCATCAGCTACTTCATCATTTGGTTGAGTGTGAGAGAGTTTACTCTTGTAAAACTTCTCCTTGGCCTTTTCTCGAGCAACACAATGTCTTTGGAGGCCTCGCCATTTTGGGAGCAATTTGACAGGAAGGAAAGCGAGGAAGGAAACTTTGCCGACGTATAATGCTTTGGGAAGGCAGCTCTGCTGCTTTTCACATCTCGTTACTTTGCCTTTGCATTCCGCAAGTCTCATCCGTCCCACAGATCTTCATGCTTTCAACGAACGCTCTTGCTCTTCATGTTCTTCACTTGATGTCCAACCTTCATTGGCCTCATGCGTTCCTGAAATGTATTGTAATCCATCTGTGTGTTGGTGAGCGAGCGCACACGCAGATGCACTTTTTTCCTGCTGTTTATAAGTTTCTCGGAAGAGCTGTCACTTTAATATACGTAGAGCGTTATTTGTTAGAGCTCCTCTAATTTAATCCTATAACCTGAGCAGACTATCATTATGACTATCATTATTACATCCGGAGGTGGATGGAGGTTATGTTTTCACCCCTGTCTGTTTTCTTTGTCTGTTTGTGAACAGGATATCTCAAAGAGTTGTGGATGGACTCGGACGGAATTTGGTGGAGAGGTAGCATGTGTGACGAGGACGAAATCATTGGATTTTGGTGAAAATCCGAATCCGGATCCGGCTGGTAGAATTTTTAAAGTGATTCTTCACCATTGAGTGATGGGGATAAAACCGACATATAGCATGATATCTCAAAAAGTTGTGAGCGGATTCGGACGAAACTTGGTGGACATGTTGGGTGTGTGACGAGGACAAATTGATTACATTTTGGTGAATAGCCGAATCCGGATGTGGATACGAGAATTGTTTTTTTTTTGTGATTCTTCACAATTGAGTGATATGGACAAAAACTATATTTAGCACGATATTTCACAAAGTTGTGGATAACGTGTGATAAAACTAGGTGGTTGAGTTGGGTAAGTGACAAGAACAAGCAATTCGATTTTGGTTCAGGTCCGAATCCAGATCCGGCCTATCGGTGGATACAAAACGTAAACTGTTCAGCCTGGCGGAGGTATGCGCTCTACCGAGTGCTGCTCTAGTTTTGAGTCTGTGATCCAACTGGTGCTGCAGATACAAACTAGAACGGCACTCATTAGAGGGCATACCTCCACCTAGTTGGTGAAGAATCACTTTAAAAATTCTTCTAGCTGCATCCGGATCCGGATCTTCACCAAAATTGAATCGATTAGTCCTTGTCACACACACACAATCTGTCCAACAAGTTTCGTCCAAATCCATCCATACCTTTTTGAGATATCCTGCTATGTATCGTTTTTGGCCCGATCTCCCAATGGTGAAGAATCACTTTAAAAATTAAATAATTCTCATATCCGAATCCATATTCAGATCTTCACCAAAGTCGAATCGTCCTTGTCAGACACCCAACCGGTCCTCCAAGTTTCGTCCTAATCCGTCCATAACTTTTTGAGATATCCTGCTGTGTATCGTTTTTGGCCCTTTCTCCCAAAGGTGAAGAATCGCTTTAAAAATTCTAGTAGCCGGATCCGGATCCGGATCTTCACCAAAATGTAATCATTTCGTCATTGTCACATACGCTACATCTCTGCCAAATTTCGTCTGAATCCGTCTACAACTTTTTGAGATATTTTGTTCACAAACGGACAAAGAAACAGACAGACAGACAGGGGTGAAAACATAACTTCTATCCACCTTTGGTGGCGGAGGTAAAAAGAAATGTACTGTAAATACACAAATGTAACGGTGCTGTCATCCACTTTTACAAAATGCATCATTTTTATCATTGGAGAAGTGTTGTGGTTATAAAGTTTGGCAATACCACATATTAAATGACATTGTTATGCAATTACTGGAGTGGCCTAGATGTACACACACACACCTCTAAGCTTCGAGCTTGCGCCATCCTGGTGGTTCACAGGCGGGTGATTCATCAACATGTGTGCCATCGCTCTGTTGGACATTAAACTGGGCGTCCTGTCTTCCTGCATTAGCTTGTGGACGTTAAAGATTCCATGGTGTCCTTCGTGAAAAGCTATCGCCGATACCATGGCCAAATTCATGCCCTATCTACTTAGTCAAACGTCAGGCCTGGCCAGCTTGTCCGTGAAAGACTTGGGCCACAAACTCTTCGTGGGAAGAACGTGGGAATAGTTGTGGCCATTAAATAAAGAAAGAAGTGCAATTACATTACTGGATTATATTTATGAACTCCTCTGCTTGACTTGAACGCTTTCACGCTGTTGAAACCAAAGCGTTCAGAATCATTGGAATCTCCCGCGATGAAGCTAACTCCGAGGGCCTTTCACTCACTCACCGCAGGCAGGTTGGTGGTCTTTCCGTCTTCTACCGACTCCTCTCTGGCCTTGCTCCCCCAGCTCTCTCTGTGCTCTGTCCCCCAAATATTCCTGCAGGTCGCACAAGATCTGCCTGCAACCCTCTTATGGTTAAACTGCCAAAATCAAGACATTCTGCTCACCTTCACTCCTTCATTCCTCTTTTCTCCCACCTCTGGAACAAACTCCCTCACTCTCTTCAATCCCACTCCTCCCTCCAGGTCTTTAAAACAGCTGTTCACCACCATCTCTTATCTTCCCCCATCCAAAACCTTGATCTTTTCTACCCCCATTAAAGCACCCCAAATCTGCCTCTTTCAATCCCCAACTTCTTTCCTGAAATTCCTAGAAGTGTTCATTTGTTTTATACTGTGTACCCCTCCCTCCTCCCACAGCCCTACCCCTTCCACAGATCTACCGACGTCCCTGTTATCTACTGTTGTGCTTGTGTGCTTCCCTCTCTCCCCTCTTGTCTCCCGCTCCCTTCATTGTATGTTTTATGTGTCTGTGCATGTTTTCATGTTTAATGTGTTGACTCTTACACGAGCCTCAATTCTGTATACAAGAAAAAAAAATGCTCTTCGAAACTCCATTTCGTTTTTGCAGCGGGTGTTTTCCCATTGCCATTTACACCCTTTATTCGTCTATTCTGGCAATACAGAAATACTAACCAGGTAACAGGTCATCCATACACTACGTGTGCTAAAAAGAGGGCTTGAGCAAATGGGAGGGTAAGGAAGGGTAAGTTATTTGTGGTTTTTAAAGTAACTTGCATGTACACATTTTGCAGATGGATACAAGTGGCTTTTTACTTCTGACATTCATTCTGTTATTTTAGTTTTGCTGTATTTCCTATCTTTCTCCCACACTCCAATGGGGTCTCCCACGCTCATATTCCATCCTGGCATCTCTCCCCATGCCGCACTCTCAAACTTCCTGTTTGTTGATGTTGGTCCTCTGCCCAAGCTGTTGCACAAAAACATACATTCCCCATCACTGGGCTAATAGAATGGTGACTGTGAGCCTTTGTTTCCATTTCAGACAGTGTAGCTTAAAGCTGACATACTGTGGCCTTTTCTCTTTTTTTTTCCGATCTCAGATCTGTCAACTTTACATGATCGCTAAACATACACATAAACATACACATACACATAAACATACACATACACAGAAACACACATATATACACACACACACACACACACACACACGTACACACACACATATATATATATATACATATATATATATATATATATATATATATATATATATATATATATATATATATATATATATATATATATATAGATATATATATATATATATATATATTGTTGCGGATATGGCATTTGGCCTCCATATCCGCTTGTAAATATTCCCCTATTTCCCCAATACTCCCCAACTATCCCCAATCCCCCATTCCCTAGTCCCATTGTCTGTAAACAACACTCTGTAGAACCGACCTTCCCCTTTTTCCCCCATTAAATGTCGTGCCCAGGTCCACCGCATCTCACGTAGACAACTTTCGGACATCTTGCTAGTTATTCTTAGTCTATGTCAGTTAAGGACTCGTTTCCATTAATTCTGACTCTTCGTTGCACCAGAATGTGATCGTATGGCACCAGTAGTGAGTTTAGGACCTCCCCATACCTCCTCCCATCTTCCCCATGAAACAACAACCACAACAACTACAACAACAACCACAACAACTACAACAACAACTACAACAACAACTACAACAACAACTACAACAACAGAGGGGCGCGGCGCGGCGCGGGGAGTGTGCGTCCTCACTCCGGCTCGGTTAGCCGCCATTGCCCATGCGCTCCACGGGGTTACCACGAAGGGGCTGGCTGTCAGCTCCTCGTCAGGGGCGGAGCCCGGTAACCCCCCACAGCCAGTGAGAAGCGGCGGGCCGATTCCATCTGGGGCGGAGCTAACGAGCCGAGGGCGTGTCACTCCCCGCCGGATATGCGCAGCGACTTACCGGATGTGAGATCAGATGCGCCCCCAGCTTGAAACGACAAGTCGCGACCTCCGAGCGCTGAGCGACCTCCCCGCATCTACTGGACCGGACCGGGTCGAGTCTGTCCCTGAGCCAAGGTGCACCTTGAGCCATCGACTACCCGCTTTCCTTGCCATCAATCCCCGTGTGAGTCAGTTTTGTCCTGTTTATCTGTCGTCTGTCGGGGCTATTATAAGACCGTAATTAAGTGCCTACCTTACTATGCTGTCTCTCTCATCCCTGTAATCTGACCTTCCGCAATATTATAACCTCCTCCGGAGGTCTTGAGAACTGAACCCTTGGTGTCGTGTCATTTTAACCCAGCCGTTGTGTCCTTTTCCTCAATTGATTTAGCGTAGCGCGACTCGGCAAACGTTCGAGTATAATCGGGTAAACGTGCAGACGCGGTCATACCAAACCGCTCGGTAAACCAACATCCACAACCGCGTCTGTAACAATATATATATATATATATATATATATATATATATATATATATATATATATATATATACTCCACCCATAACTTTGCCCTCAACATCGACGGTTTCCCAGTATCCACCTCCCCTCACATCCGGAATCTTGGCATCATCTTTGACCAAACCCTCTCCTTCGACAAATACACTAAACAGATCACAAAGACAGCCTTCTTTCACCTGAAAAACATCGCCCGTCTCCGTCCATCCCTCTCCTCCGTGGCTGCAGAAACCCTCATCCACGCCTTCATCACTTCCCATCTGGACTACTGCAATAGCCTCCTTTATGGTTCACCCTCAACAATCACCAATAAACTCCAATACATTCAGAACTCCGCTGCCCGTCTACTCACCCATTCCCGGACCCGTGACCACATCACCCCCGTCCTTTACAAGCTTCACTGGCTCCCCATCTCCCAGAGAATCCAGTACAAAATCCTCCTCTTGACCTACCATAACCCTCCATAACCTGGCCCCATCCTACCTGGCTGACCTCCTCTCCAGACACACTCCCACCCGCAACCTCCGCTCTGCTGGTACCAACCTCCTGACCCCCCCCCCATCCGGACCAAATTTAGATCCTGGGGGGACAGGGCCTTCTCCATCGCTGCTCCCACCCTCTGGAACTCGCTACCTCACACCATCAGAGACTCCTCCTCACTCACCACATTCAAAACATCACTCAAGACCCACCTGTTCAACACTGCATTCAACATTTAACCCACAGCATCTAACCCCTGACTATCTCCTCTCCTTCTCCCTCCTTTGTGCTTTGAATATTTCCCTATTGATTCTTCTTTTTTGCAATTGTTTTTATGTTTTGCTATGCATTATGTTTTGCACTCTGTCAAAGCGTCTTTGGGCTTCCTGAAAAGCGCTATATAAAATAAATGCATTATTATTATTATTATAATATATATATGTATGTATGTATATATATATATATATATATATATATATATATATATATATATATATATATATATATTTCTGCTGATGCTTTTAGGCACTTTAGTCGTTGAGGCATGATATGCTAAGTATGACCGGAATACAATGATCACATGTTCATTCACAATTATAATTCCATTATTAAGGCAAGTTCATATACGTTGGAGGTAGAAACCGTTTTGAGAGAGGTGGGGTAGGATTTGTGGTGGACGTTTTGCCTGGAAGGCGTGGTTCTGCTGCTCCACTACAAACCACAAAACTTTTAGCTTGTGTTATTACTGAATGAGATGTCAACAACACTGCCCTTTGTCTCTTCGTCCTATTTCTCACCTTCCAGGTTTCATCTAAGGGCTTGTCACTTTGGACAATTTGCCTTGCTCTCTGCATCCTTGGTACAAGAAAGTCCTGAATGACGCCTGGGCTAAGTTGACCTCCTCACACCAGCAAATCCATGAACAAAAATGACCTCTTGGTCATGAGTTCTTCCGAGTGTACTCAAGCATCACCAGTAAGTAATTTAATTACTTTATTAGCTCTTTTTTATTGCAAGTCTTGTTTTATTCCATCAAATGTTTTTCTTTGTCAATCTGGGTCATGGATTACTTGCTAATGCATGACGAGCTCTCATGATTTATATTTTTTAGATTTGAAGCCGTTTTCATCTTACACTGGCAGATGGGAAACCAGTTCAACGTCCATCTGAGGGACGACACACGTGATGATTAATCGACCTGTGAAACGCCAGGATGACGGCTTTTACCTGCGTTGTGATTTAAACCCAGGCTTGGTGGTTTAGAGGCACATATGCATTCCATCCTGTCAGCCTTGTTATAAAATATTGAATGACAATGTTATGTTATATTTAAAAAAAACAATCATTGACTCCTTTCAAAGCAAGATAACATTGTAAACTGCTCATGAAATGGATAAGCTCGAGATTGATCCAGATTTGAAGAAGAACTTCAGCTGGTGGTCAAGAGATGCACGGCAACCAGAAGTTAAAGCGACTTTGATATATTTATATAATCTGATTTGAACTGAGACGCGGTATGTACAGTTAGATGAGGAAGCAGCACATACCATGTTTAGTCTTTGCTATGACTCGGTCGGGGTTTGAACCACCGACCTCCGAGACTCGGAGCGGAAGCTATAACCATCACACCACCGAGTCTGGTACAAAACACGTTTGTATGTTTGGACAAATCACGAGAGGACAGATGAGAGGGATGGAGAGTGAAGTACAGCAATCATCTCTCCGTCTGACTTGACTGAATGAATGAATGAATGAAAATGAATTATCGTTTTAAGGCCATTTTCCCCGCGAGAGCGGGGGTTAGCCTTGCGGGCCCCATGACAATCATGGTTCCCTGTTTGAGGCAATGTTTTTATGGCCGGATGCCCTTCCTGACGCCAACCCTTGGTCACACTCTTCGATGTGCAGGGATACGGTGTACCTGTTCTAAATCGGGGTACACACCGTGATCATTCATCCCAGCAAGCTGGTACTCAATTTGCCGACCTCGGAAGGATGACAGGCTGAGTCAACCCCCCTGGCGTTAATTCAGCGATCGATCGGGATTCGAACCCAGGATCCTAGGATCCCAAGCCGGCACCCTAACCGCTAAGCCAATGCCAGGCTTGGCTTGACTTGACTACCCACCGTTAAACTTTCTGAAAAGTTTTGTTTCAAAATGTTCTCTCTCTCTGTTCACTCCCCTTCCGCACCCTTCCCCAACGCATTTCACATTCCATTGTAGTGAAAGTGCGCGTCAAGTTTGAGCAGGAAAGCCTTTCCGTACCATTGGATTAGAAAAATAAATTGCCATTCTTTCAAATGTATGCATCTCTCTCGGCAGACCCATTACCAAGTGTCAATATGGTTAAGTTTGTTATCTCGTTTGTTCAATAAACCTTGGCGGATGAGCTTGGTGACACGTAGACTACCTTCAAACAGCTAGTTTGTAAAGTGCACCCCTTTGGTGCCGTGTGTGTGTATCTCTGCTGCAGGCCATGCTCCCTCGAATTTAATCGAGTTGGACAACATAGAGATTCCTCCTCCTGTGTTTGCATTATTATGACGTCTGCATCTATCTCGCTTATCCCAAAGAGCCTTGGGACATTTGTGTGAGGCCTTCGGTTTCGCCATTGTGATGCGAGTACAATGCTTGTGTTTAAGCATTGGGTTAAAAAAAAAAAGAAGAACTGAATACAATCGTGCATTTAACTCTTTGCCTAATAAGCAAGATATTATTAACAAACTATTTACCTGCAGTGCTGTCAGAGCTGTGTCGCTTTGTGGTTTGTTTTTGACATTGCGTAAGGCCTTTGCATTGCATCAAGGACGTTTGGACATCCGATAAGTATTGTGGACAGATGGGATGTCCAGATTTTGTCCATGAATCGATACCTTTCTGTAACAAATGTCATGCTGGTTTCGTCGGCATTTAACGTCAACTAAATAATCATGCGCCCCCTATTGGCCGATGAGGATGTTCAAAAGGTTGTATGAATGAGATACAATCATCAAAAACTCTCTTGACATTTACTTATTTTTTTCAATATACAAGTTTGGAACTTGTACATAATTGTATTGTTTATTTATATATATACACCTCGTCAAACTGTACTTTTTTGGACTAATTGTGAGGATCTTGTTCTGAAAAACTTCCTCACCAGCTCTCATATTAATTGTGATTTTGTTCAACACCTCCCCCTCCCCTTCCTGCCTTTCCACAACCCATCTGAGGAGTAAATAACGAAGCGTCTCTTGTGTCTATTATAGATTGGCCGTGGATTTATTAAGCTTGGTGAAAGCTTAATACAAGGTTAAACTACAGGTCGAGTCATTTTTTGTGCACATGATAAAAAAAAATCTAAACAGATTTGAGGTTTGTGAACGAGTTAGAACAAAGAACAGAACAGAGTGCAAAGCAGGGAAACGCACCAACAGCCGGGGAGAGGAACACTCGAAGGAAGAATTGGCGAGGGGAAGAATGAGAGGAAAGGCAGCGGGAGGAGGCCACAGAGGATGAGCTAGAACTGCACTCTGGAGAGTATACCTCCGCCAGGCTGAACAGTGTCCGGTTTTTTTTATCCCACGGATCTGGATCCAGATCTGACCCAAAATCTAATTGGCGTGTTTTATTGTATTGGCTGCCCTTTGTCTCTCCTTTGTTTTGAGATAACCGTCTTGACAGGCAAACAAACAGACAGGGGTGAAAACATAACATCCGTCGACCTTCGCTGGTAGAGGTACTGTCCCAAAGGTGGTAGAGGTACTGTCTGTCCCTAAGAATAGGTCTTCACTAATAGTGTATAATCAGCGTCATTCCCACCAGTCTTGGTAAGCCAAGAACATGGGGTGTTGGAATTCCTTCAATAGGTTGACGCTTGTTACAAAACATTCAATTAAATCGGGAAGTGCCCATTGGGTATTCATGGGACGTACTTCATGTACATGTTCTGTAAGGTTATTGGCTCTGGGTGGTTGTGCTTTCTACAGGACGGTGAGGCTGTGGATGGCGTCTTGTACTCTAAAAACCCTCGAAGGAAGGATAACCCACAAAGCTCCCATGGAACAGCATACTGGCTTGGGGTACACTCGCTGATCGAGATTCTCACATCACCTTTTTTATGTTTTTTGTTTTTTTCCAAACTTTTCCATGTTCTTATTTTTTAATTTTTTTCTAAAAAATTTAAGTCGTTCTGTGCCATAAAATACATTTATTATGTATGCAAGAGGATGGAGGAGGAGGGGAGAATGGCAATTTACGAATACATACTTATTAAAGGAGGTTAAATTCGTTAATTGAGGGGTTGGAGGAAAATGGCACAGGGGAGAGGGAGGGGTGTGATGGGGGGCTGGGTGGGGGGGGGGGGGGTGAGGGAAGGAGGAAGGGGAGAGAGCCGGGTGGGCGAGTGAAGAAAATTCCAGATGGTCTCAAACATTTCCTTAGGAACATTTTCTCAAACTTTCATAAGATAGTCATTGAGGAATATAAGGTACAGCAGCAAAGTCTCCTAAGCATTTGTGTTTCGACTTAGCTTCCATTTTATTTTTTGTTTCCTTGTCTTCAATTAAAAAAAATACCTCTGTTTAAGGTAGAAACAATACCTCTGAGCACTTCCTTTTTGGCTTTCTTCCTCCGTCCTCCGTGTGCTAAAACTAGGCCTACAATAAACCAATCGAGGGTACTGCCAAGGAAGTGGAAGCATTACGGCGAGGCCACCGCGTTCGAGCGCTGCGTGCCGGGACACTGGAACGTCTTGTGGAAAATCTTCTCTGGGCTTTTGAAGAGAACGACTCGACGTATGTGACGATCTTCCTGGCTACATATCGCACCTTCGCCACAGCCGAGCAAGTTCTGCGGTTGCTCTGTCTCAGGTTGGTAACAGCATTGGGTGCATTACCTGTTTTTTGCCTCCAAATTTCCAGATATTTTCACAAGGAGAGTGGGGTGGGGCCATGGGGGGAGGGAGCAGAGGAAAAAATGCAACATTTTGTTTCTAAAATGCAGAGGAACATATGGATATTTACACTTTTTCGGAGGATTTGTCTTTATAATGTTGGTAACCAATGCCCATAATCACGCATTTCCAATCTTTTTATGCACAAGCTTGAAATCAATACGATGGCAAATGAGGGAGAAATGACGAATAATCATGAACTTTCTGAATAAAGAAAACATCAAGACTGTTGAAATTTACAGATGATTTGCTGAACATTATACTGATGATCGCCCTTCATGGACATCTGCATTTGACTGTTGCAAATTATTGAAGATGACAGATGCAAAAATGTACATGATGAGCCAAAGGCTGCACGATTGACCACGTCGATTTGTAACATCAAGCGAGTCCAGGATCCAATTTTGAATGACTGAAGAACTTTTGTTTGTCATGTCACTTCATAAGTGGAGCTTTGGTGCTGGTAATATTGAATTTATCATTCTTGACATCTTGTAGTTATAGTTTCAATCTAAAGTGCAGGTCAAAATTAAACCACCTACATATCATTGCCTTTTCTCCAACTTCAACAATTAAATACCTAATTATCTACCTGGCCATGAAAAGAGCAATATCTCAAAAGGTAAACGAGTTGATGGCACTATTTGTTTCTACTCTTTGATGCTGTCATTCCGTAAATCCTTATATATAAGGGCACCTTGTTTTTTTTTTTGTTTTTTTTTCCAAACAAAATGAGGGCCAAATAATGGGTGCACCGATATACACAGGTACAGGATGCACAGGTACTGGCCTTGAGGCACGAGTCAGTTGCGTTTTCAACCTTGCAATGATGAGAACCGGCAGTTTGAGTTCCTGGAGCGATACCAGCGTGCAGTACCACACAGTGGGTTTTTGTTAATTTTTTAAAATTCCAGCTCCTTTAATATTAAGCTGTAACACAACATGCACAAGATTTACCTTCTGCATCAATAAAAGGAGTTCCTCTTAAAATGTGCGTGTTTAAGTATCGTCACATTTTTGGCCCCAAATAATGTTGTTAAGAAAAGATGGAGCGGCGAAGCTGAAATGCTGAGGTTTTGAAGATTTGTAAATAGCCAATGCATTAAATTTAACCACGAGGACACGCCCGAGTGGAAGATTCGTCCCATACTTTAGGCGAAATATTAATCGTCACCGCTAATCAAGATGGTAATTACAACAATTTATTCTCCTTAGGGTGTCCAATGTACTGAATCGGTCAAGCGTGCTTTTAGGTCAGGTCATTCTTTTGGGACTACCACTGGTAACATGTAACCCAGTGCTACCTGCCGCGTGGTAGGGTTTGTCTGCGAATAAAACGACACCTTTCACTGGCTTTGCTAGAAGGATAGGTGACTGTGACACCACGCCAGGACCAAAAACAACACCTGGCAAAGGGCGGATGAGCACCTGTAGTGAGTGATCAGCATCATCATCATAGTCGTACATTGGTGGTATATTTACAATTCACTCGCTGCCGATTGTCTTGTAAAATATACAGCCAAGTCTCAAATGCCAACTGATATTTTCTGGCATTTCTACCTGCATGAGAGCTAAAGAGAGTTGTTTGAGTTTTGGCTTACGATTTAGTTGCACGCTATATTTATACAGTTGAGGTTTGCACCGTGCTGGAGATTTTGCTACCCTCAGCTTTACGATGGGCTCTCAAATTTCAGTCATTGCCAATTTATTCCCTTAAATTTGCTGTTTCTTACCTTCATGCCTGTGACAGGTATGAGAAACTGCAGGCATCAGGAAGTCGGGCAGATGGCAAACGTCTTGGAATCGAGCCTGACGAGGAGCAGCCTAGAAGGTAGGAGGTAGTGTTATGTCATCTACAAAATATTCAGCCCTTTATCCATATGAATGTGCTTTATCCATGAAAGTGAGCATGCATCATTCACAGCTTGTGAAACTAGTTAGCTGAGACCCAGGGTGGTACTGACTATTGAAGTTGGTCAGCACAGCCCAGTAAAAGGCAAGTAATTTTTTTTTATCACATTGGGGACCTCAATCAGTTTGGTGTACTCTGGCTTGAGCCAAACAATTTGTGTGGGATTTGGAAGATAGAGGGTTGGAGATGGGTGGGCGGAGGATGAGCACACCTTTTGCATTAAGTAGCACTGCATGTGGATAGCCCACATATTATGAACCTTTTGTCATGTGACAGGAAGCTCAAAGTTGTACAACCAATTGCTTTGAGGTGACTGCAAACAACTGTGTGTCATTGCCATTTGTTCTTATCAGTTGTTTTGTGCAGTAAGCTGTGATTTAAATTGGTTTAATAACTTATTTTAACCTCTTTTGAGACCCAAGTACGGCATTAAAAAAGCCGAGCTTTCAGATAGGCCACTAGTACTGCATAAGAGATGAGTCTGGCAGATATTCAGCCATCATATTGCACTTGCCAAGTTACGAGTACAGTGCATTTTGCAAACCGCATTTATATAGTAATGGTAATATATGTAAAAACTCTTCCCTCTTTTATCATTTGTTCCTGTTTTAACTTATATTATAAAATCTGTGTTTTCTTTCCTCATTCCTACCCCTTACCCATTTTCCAGAATCTCCATGCTCCCAGTGAATCTCTAGCTATTTTTAATCCGTTATGGGTGCTGTGTTTTTGTTTTTGCAGTAAACCTAGTGTTGTAGATTTTTCTTTGAGTTTTGAATTATTTTGTGGAAATCATTTTGCTCCACACAGATGCGCACACACAGAGGCGCACACACAGAGGCGCACACGCAGAGGCGCACACGCAGAGGCGCACACGCAGAGGCGCACACGCAGAGGCGCACACATGCAGAGGCGCACACACGCACAGGCGCACGCACATGCAGAGGCGCGCGCACATTCAGAGGCGCGCGCACATTCAGAGGCGCGCGCACATTCAGAGGCGCGCGCACATTCAGAGGCGCGCGCACATTCAGAGGCGCGCGCACATTCAGAGGCGCGCGCACATTCAGAGGCGCGCGCACATTCAGAGGCGCGCGCACATTCAGAGGCGCGCGCACATTCAGAGGCGCGCGCACATTCAGAGGCGCGCGCACATTCAGAGGCGCGCGCACATTCAGAGGCGCGCGCACATTCAGATGCACGCACACAGGCAGAGACGCACACACAGGCAGAGACGCACACACACAGGCAGAGACGCACACACACAGGCAGAGACGCACACACACAGGCAGAGACGCACACACACAGGCAGAGACGCACACACACAGGCAGAGACGCACACACACAGGCAGAGACGCACACACACACCGGCAGAGACGCACACACACACCGGCAGAGACGCACACACACACAGGCAGAGACGCACACACACAGGCAGAGACGCACACACACAGGCAGAGACGCACACACACAGGCAGAGACGCACACACACAGGCAGAGACACGCACACACACAGGCAGAGACACGCACACACACAGGCAGTGATGCACACACACAGGCAGAGACGCACACACACTGGCGGAGATGCGCGCACAGGCGGAGACGTGCACACAGGCGGAGACACTCGCACAGGTGGAGACCCACGTGCACACACACACACACACACAGGCAGAGACACGCGTGCATACACACACACAGGCAGAGACACGCATGCACACACACACACACACAGGCAGAGACACACACAGGCAGAGAGACACACACACACACACACAGGCAGAGACACACACACACACAGGCAGAGACACACACACACACAGGCAGAGACACACACACACACAGGCAGAGACACACACACACACAGGCAGTGGCACACACACACACACACAGGCAGAGACACACACACACACAGGCAGAGACACACACACACAGGCAGAGACACACACACACACAGGCAGAGACACACACACACACAGGCAGAGACACACACACAGGCAGAGACACACACACAGGCAGAGACACACACACAGGCAGAGACACACACACAGGCAGAGACACACACACACACACACAGGCAGAGACACACACACACAGGCAGAGACACACACACACAGGCAGAGACACACACACAGGCAGAGACACACACACACACAGGCAGAGACACACACACACACAGGCAGAGACACACACACACACAGGCAGAGACACATACACAGGCAGAGACACACACACAGGCAGAGACACACACACAGGCAGAGACACACACACAGGCAGAGACACACACACACAGGCAGAGACACACACACAGGCAGAGACACACACAGGCAGAGACACACACACACAGGCAGAGACACACACACACACACACACAGGCAGAGACACACACACACAGGCAGAGACACACACACACAGGCAGAGACACACACACAGGCAGAGACACACACACACAGGCAGAGACACACACACACAGGCAGAGACACACACACACACAGGCAGAGACACACACACACAGGCAGAGACACACACAGGCAGAGACACACACAGGCAGAGACACGCACACACACAGGCAGCGACACACACACACACACAGGCAGAGACACACACACACACACACACAGGCAGAGAGACACACACACACACAGGCAGAGACACACACACACACACACACAGGCAGAGACACACACACACACACAGGCAGATACACACACACACAGGCAGAGACACACACACACAGGCAGAGACACACACACACAGGCAGAGACACACACACACAGGCAGAGACACACACACACACACACAGGCAGAGACACACACACACACAGGCAGAGACACACACACAGGCAGAGACACACACACACAGGCAGAGACACACACACACAGGCAGAGACACACACACACACACAGGCAGAGACACACACACACACACAGGCAGAGACACACACACACACAGGCAGAGACACACACACACACACGCACACACAGGCAGAGACACACACACAGGCAGACACACACACACAGGCAGAGACACACACACACAGGCAGAGACACACACACACAGGCAGACACACACACACAGGCAGAGACACACACACACAGGCAGACATACACACACACAGGCAGAGACACACACACACAGGCAGATACACACACACACACACAGGCAGAGACACACACACAGGCAGAGACACACACACACACACAGGCAGAGACACACACGCACAGGCAGAGAGACGCACACACACAGGCAGAGAGACGCACACACACAGGCAGAGAGACACACACACACAGGCAGGGACACACACACACACACACAGGCAGAAACACACAAACACACACACACACAGGCAGAGACACACACACAGGCAGAGACACACACACAGGCAGACACACACACACACACACACACACAGGCAGAGACACACACACAGGCAGAGACACACACACAGGCAGAGACACACACACAGGCAGAGACACACACACAGGCAGAGACACACACACAGGCAGAGACACACACACACACAGGCAGAGACACACACACAGAGGCAGAGACACACACACAGGCAGAGACACACATACACACAGGCAGAGACACACACACACAGGCAGAGACACACACAGGCAGAGACACACACAGGCAGAGACACACACACACACAGGCAGAGACACACACACACACAGGCAGAGACACACACACACACAGGCAGAGACACACACACACACAGGCAGAGACACACACACACATGCAGAGACAGACAGACACACACACACACACACACACACACACACACACACACAGGCAGAGACACACACACAGGCAGACACACACACACACACAGGCAGACACACACACACACAGGCAGAGACACACACACAGGCAGAGACACACACACACAGGCAGAGAGACACACACACACAGGCAAAGAGAGACACACACACACACAGGCAAAGAGACACACACACACACAGGCAGAGACACACACAGGCAGAGACACACACAGGCAGAGACACACACACACAGGCAGAGACACACACACACACACACAGGCAGAGACACACACACACATGCAGAGACAGACACACACACACACACACACACACACACACACACACACACACACAGACACACACACACTGGCAGACACACACACACACAGGCAGAGACACACACACAGGCAGACACACACACACACACAGGCAAAGAGAGACACACACACACACAGGCAAAGAGACACACACACACACACAGATACACACAGAGACACACATACACACATACACATACACACAGAGACACACATACACATACACACAGAGACACACACACAAAGTGATAACCTCCCTAAAATAAATTAATCAGTTTCCATTGAATATCCTTGAGCAAGACACCTGGTGCCTGTAAGCAGATAAATGTATGCCACAAAACAGAGGCGACTATGGTGTTAACAATCAATATGCGGCCTCTGAAAGACATTTGCAGAAGGAACCTTTTCCATTTGTCAAGACGCTTGGTTATACCTGATCTAGCACTCCTTTCCAGTTGATAAGGGAGTACTGATAAGGGCCAAGATAAACACCTCGGTATTTCACCCCCTCTCTTGTCCACCTTAGATATTTCGGAAGAGACTGAGGTGGTGCTCAGGGAAGTCTACCCGATGTACAGTGAGCTGAGGACACCCACGGAGCTTTACACTTTTACCATTTATACCGCAAACGTGAAGCATGATGAAACCTGCGTAAGGATTCGAGAAGAGTAGTTAGGTTCTGATTATTTTAAATGATCACACAGACATTGTCAGCATGTGCAGGTACCATGATATGGTGCTCCTCTGGAGAAGGTACAGAGCCGTAAAGAGTGGTTTTAAGATTAATTGGCAATGGCTCGAGTGAAAGGCTAAACAGTAACCCTGACAATGGACAGCCATGCGGAGCACCCCTCTGAACCTGAGTGGGCGAACAAAGACCATTGTTTACTTTACACAAACTAGATACCTATATTTTTGTATAACAATTTAACAAAACCTATAAACTTTTCACCAAAGCCGAACTTTTCAAAACTTGAAACATGTAAGCGTGATCATCGCTGTCAAAAGTCTTTTCAACGTCGAGGAATATCAAACTTAACCCCCTTTTCCTTCTTCAGGCCACAGTCAATCAAATCTCTAATTAAAAAGATGTTATCAAAGATTGATCTTCCTGGAATACTGCAACTCTGGTCAGGATGAACGACAGTTCCAATGACAATCTTTAGCCGATTGGCCAGTAGTTTGGAAAATAGTTTGCAAACAGAACACAGCAATGAAATGGGGCATCAGTTCTCGATCTGACAGACCTCGCTGCCTTTTGGGAGAAGGCAGTATGCCAGAGTGTAAACTTTCCTGCAGAGCCAGCAGTACTTCTGGACCTAAAATGTCCCAAAACGCTGTGAAAAATTCCACTGGAAGGTCGTCGATCCCAGGGGCTTTTCCGTGTTCAAAGCTACGCAGAGCTATACTGAATTCTCCAGGGTAAGCGGCTCTTCAAGACCTTGATGCTGGTCACAACTCAAGAAGGAAGACGATTTGTCATGTCATATCAACAATATCTTTACACACGGATTTCTCTGCAAATAAACCAGAAAAAACCTTTCATAAGCATTCTTGCATCACTCATTTTGTGTAATATTCCCTTTAGCATCTAACAAGGGGAAAAAAATCTGCTTTGGAGACTTCTTAACCACTTCTGACTGAAAAAACCCAGAAAACCTCACATTTTGGATTCTGAGTCTAACTGGCATCCCCATTACTTTTTCATGAATCAATTCTCTTAGATACGCTTTTTTCCAGTAATAAATTAAGTTTCCTGTCATTTTGAGATTTAGCTAAGCCAGTCTTCCTCCAACTGCAAAATTTCAGTTTCTATGAGTGAGACAGCAATTGTAGTCTTGCTTGTGGAAAAGGACTTAAAACATTGACAAGAAACAGGAACTTGGACTTTTGCGTTGTCCCTCCATAACTGGACAGAAGAGTAGCAAGGTTTTCTTTGGATAAATGTTTTGCAAAAATTACAAAAAGCATCAGTAAAAGAGCAATCCTCTAACAGGCTGGTATTGAAAGTCCAATACACACTTTTACCAATTAACTGAGAAGAGGATCGGCCAAGCACAGCCAGGTGGTAATGAGAGAAAGTAGAAGGTAAATGAATACAAGACACGAGTACATTTTTAAAAGTGGAATTATATACCTTCTATCAAGACTTGCAAGCGTTATCAACTCGTTAGCACACTGGCACCAGGTGTATTGAGAAGCTGTCGGGTGTTGTATGCACCATGCATCAAGTAGACCAAGTGATGAAAAACAATGAGATATATCTTTATGAGATTCGGGATGTGGTTCTGGTGTATTTCTATCTAGATTGGGTTCAAATGTACAATTGAAATCTCCTCCAATACAAGTGCAATGATCAAAGGCTATTGTGCGAAGATAATTAGCCAGATGTGTGAAAAAAATATTTACTAGCTACACTATTACTAGGAGCATAGACATTGAGTAAGGTGACGTGAAATCCTTGATAAACCACCTCCAAGGATGCTAAGTGACCTTTAACTATTTCATGAAAGTTATACGAGTCGGAAAAAAACACCTTGAATGAAGCAAAAAAAGCAATTCCCACAGAAACAGAGGACAGATTGCTAAAGAAACACTGCCCTTTATTAATGAGAAGCCAGTCAGGCTATGAAGTCTCTATTATGTGTGTTTCTTGCAATAAACAGATATCGACATGTTCCTGAAGCAATAAGTTTTTAACTTGGAGCTGACGGAAATGGTTAGCACCACCTGCCTTTTCATTCTGTATCAAAGGGGTTTGGCTGCTGTTGAGAACATTCCAAGCCAACTTTTGTAATCAATTTTCGAAGTCTATGAACTCGTGGTTTTGTTAATTCAACGTCTTTAGAATTTCTAATTATTCACTTTGCAGTCTGAATGAAGGAAGGCAAGTCTGGAAAATGTTTCTGAATTATGACCTTCCACTGCTAAATGTTTCATTTAGAAAGGACGCAATAACTTGGGGGATATTTGTAAATGATCAGATGATAACAGTGACAGATCCGCCACCTCTATGTCATCATCTGATGCAGACAATCCAGTTAGCATTCCACCAGGTACATAAATTTCACTCTGGACCAAAACGGGGAGAGGCCTACCATCAATGTCGCAAAAATAGATGCGCTCTCTCTCTCTGTCCAAGAGGGAAAGATAGACGCAAAAAACGAGGTGGGAGAAGGGGGGAAGGGTAAGATAGAGGGGGAATACAGAAGGGATTATTCAACTTCGACACAGAGCACCTACACACGGACACATTTTGCCACACCCAATGCACCGACGGCCAACACGTGGCGTGCGCGAGATAGCTAGGTAGAGATAGAGACAGACACAGAGAGACTCGTATTTATCTCAGTATTTGTAAATACATAATCCTTGAAAAAACAATGAATTTACCACTAGATTTGTAATCTGATATGATTTGGTCAGTTGGAGATTATACTCGTAGTTTGAGTTTGTTGCCAGCAAGTGCAATCCTCCCCTTTTTTGGGGTATTATTCATTTAACAGATGATGGAGGTAATTCAGGTAACTATATAATTGTGTCTTTCAATTGACAAAGTTGAATGTTTAAATAAATAGGTGACTATTTGTTTAAAGGGTTTTCAGGAAAACAGATATTTGTTAGTTTACCACCAACATGGATTAGAAGTTTTGATCCACCCACCCCCCTACTAACTCCCACCCTCAGCTGCTTGCCGTCTATCCTGGGTGCTTGGTTGGACCATTATCCTGAAGACTTCAGAGATCCACCAGACTATCCGGCTCTTAGAAGCTTACTGGAGTTGGCGAATTATGCTCTGCCCAACTCGGATGTGGAGCGACGTGCCGTTGCATTACTCTGCTACCTACGCAAGCTGGAGACCCCTGAGGCAGAGGCCTATAGTGAGTATGTGAACAACAAGTGGGAGCTAGATGACCATTACAATGAGGTAGGGTATGTGAAAGTGGATTGGCCATCTAAGGTTCCAGCATTACTGGTGGAATGTTTCTTGTTTTCTTGCTCTTCCCTCTCTTTTTTCCTGCACCACATCTTCCCATCTTTCTTTCAGAGAGCAGTTTGCTGGCTCCCTTCCCCACTGGCCTTGAAGGAAAGGCAGGGCCAGATCCTGATGCTGCTGATTTTCCTAACTTCCCTGCAGATCTTGTGGCTTCACAGTTTACCCTGATGGATGCTGTAAGGGAAATGCAACATCTAAAGCACAGTCTATATTACATCTGCAAATGTAGAAGAATCACATTTCACCCCCAACCCATCTTGTCTTTTCTCACCTCTCCTTGATTCATATGTACTGCCTTTTCATCCTTATCTCTCACATTCCCTTCTTATTCTTCTTTTCATTTTGAGTGCATAATATTGTAACAAACACCATGCCGAGCCCTATCAGACTTGAACCTGGTGATGCCGGAGTTGACACTCTGCAAGATGGCCTTGAGCCGAGCAGGAGTACCCGGCGTTGCCATGTGATGTTCTTATTCTGTTGACATTTTGAAGAAATCTTTTTTTTTTCTATTCCCTTACTTACACCCAATAAAGAAATTTTTTATTTAATAGGATATTACACCGCTCCTTCCCCCACATGCACACAATAATCGGGGGTAATTTAATGTTTCCTTTCATATAGCTACAAAGGCTCAGGCGCTATAAAGTGCTTTTTAAAAAAATCTCCAAAAAATGAACTTTTTTTTTCCAGCAGTTTATTATATATATTTTTTTATTGTTGCCAAAGCACTCCCTGGTACTCACTGATGGACCTCTGAAAGTTTGATGAATATCCGCTCAGCCATCACTGAGAAAAATGGTGACACTTGAACACACTAGTCGTCTCGTTGCCCACAGATGGTGTTTGGATATGGACATCTAGCAGGGCTAAAACAAGACCTGTCAAATGGCGGAGGAGCTCCCTGTGTGCCAACGGCCATCCATATCTGGTGCCCAACTGTGTCTGCGGACGTCCTACAGTCAGTTACCTCTTTGCAGGAGGTTGGTGGCAGGATTTGCACTCCGACCACCATAAAAACATGTCATAACACAACTAAAAAAAAACACTCCGTGGGAGTACCTCCTGTGCAGCTGCCCATCGCAGGGCAGCTCTGCGGATGACGGGATTGGGGCAACGTCTTCGGGACCCCCACTCTTTGATAAATAGAAGGAAAAGCATGGGGTAACTTTCCTGGGTTGGGTTGTGGCGGTGTGTCGGGTGGTGCTGAGGTGTCGTCCACCAGACGACGGTCTCCTTTGGTTAACCTGAGGCGGTCCCTTCGGGTGGGTGCCTGGAATGTTCTCACTCTAAGAGAGGATGATCACCTGTCTCTGCTGTCATCTGAGCTCCAGCTTTTGAAAATCAGTGTTGCAGCACTCTCTGAGGTTCGGAGGCCTGATTGTGGTGAAATCATGGTGGGTTGTTACATCTACTACTGGTCTGGTTGATTTAACGGTTACCATGCCCAAGGAGTTGCTATAGCTGTGTCCAATAAGCTGACTCCCATGTTAGTCAAGGTAACACCAGTCAATGAGTGTATTATGAGACTGAGGATTTGTCACTCTTTGGGTGTCGTTTCCCTGGTCTTTGTATATGCTCCGACTGAGGAAAGTGATCTCACTGTGAAGAAGGCATTCTACGCCACGCTCGAGTCTGTGGTTGATCAGTGCCCCAGGAGAGATACTCTTCTAGTCTTGGGGGATTTTAATGCATCGACTGGCACTGATAGGGATGATTATGAGTAGACTACGGATTTTTATGTTAAGAAAATAGGCCTTTTATGTTTTGAAAAGCGGAATTTTTTTTTTTTAATGTGAAAAAATCCCGAAATATTTTTTTCCCCCGTTTTATTCATTTTTTATTATTACCAAGTTTTTCAGAAATCAGTCAAAAAAAGAACAAAAAATGGTAAGCTTTTTCCTGCACAACATTAAGCACTCTGGGCTAGTAAACAGGTAAAAAATGACGTTCAGGTACCTTTATTGCAACCGCATTGTTTGATAAGTAGAGGACTAGAAGAAATTGACAAGACCCTTTTAGGAACGGTTAAAGTAGGTGTTCGAAATCATTATCTTGGTAATGTTCTCCTTGGTGAGGCGGTGTCGGCGGTCGGTGAGGACGTTTCTGTAGACGGAGAAGGACCTTTCCACGTTGACGCTGACGATGGGGCAGTACCTCAAGAGGGGGATGTCAGCAAGCTTGACTCCAGCCGGCACACCAACCTCAGATCCGTGCTGATCTCCATCCAGGATCAAAGCCACTGTCCTCAGCACACCAATGTCGGGATTGCGCTGCAGCACCGCCTTGAACTTGGTGAGCAGGATCTCCTTACGGCAGCCTCGGATCTTTTCGAGCTCCTCCTTGGCCTGATCAAGGAGCTGGAAGGCCTAGGCCAGCTCCATGCCGGCCTCCTCCAGCTGCTTAAGGATCTTCGGGATGAACGACACGTGGGCATTTAAGAAGACCAAACTGAGCTTGATGTCCGCCTTTCCGAACAGGTCCTTGGCACTCCGGATTGCCATCGCGTCGTCATCATTCAGCTGGTCCACAATGTCCTTGACGGCCTCGAAGTGCTCGGCGTAAAACACCGCGGCGTCGATCCACGTCCCCCACCGAGTCAGAATGGGCTCCGGGGGGGAGAGAAAGATTGGGCTGCTGCTCCTTCCAAAGGACAACACGCGACGGGGCTTTGACGAACACCTTCTTCGTCGTGGCAATCAGGTCGTTGACGTCCTTGAACATTTCTCGGACTGTCTCGCAGACACGGTGGAGCGCGTGGGCAACGCAAGTCACATGCAGCAAGTCCGGGAAGAGTTCTTTCAGGGCATGGCCGGCCTTGATCATATAGGCCGCGGCGTCGCTGACGAGGACCTTGAGGCACTCCGGCTTGAAATCAGGCCAAAGATAGCGCAGCGTGTCATTGACTGCGCGCACGATCTCCCCGGAGTTGGTCTTCTCCAGAAACATGCACTGGACGAGGTGGGGACGAAAGTACCCCTCCTTGGACAAGCGTCCCGCGATGACGTTGGCCACATATCGACCTGCCGAATCGGTCGTCTCGTCGACGGACAGCCAGATGGGCTGCTGTCCGAGGTCGGCACGGATCCCCGCCAAGGCCTCGTCGTAGCACTTGTCGAGGTAGTGCTTTCGAATCCAGCTTTCATCGGGGATCTGGAGAGTGATGTGCTTCTCCAGGAACGACCGGAGGGCAGGGTTTTCCAATTTCGACCATGGGATGCCAGCGGCCAGCATGGCCTGGCACAGCTCCTGAGCCACGACGTCGCACTTGTGCCTCTTTCCGCCACCAAAGTCCTCCATGGTGGCTTGCGTGACCGTCCTCTTCTTCTTCAAGGCCAAGTTGTTCTTGTGGCGGTCTCCTCGGACATGTTGGGCCAGCTCAGACTTCTGCTTCGCCCGGAAAGTCTTTTCACAAGCTCGACAGAAAGCCGTGTCACTCGACACGTACTTGAAGGTGGCCCCATCGCCGCCAGCGTTGAATTACTTCAGCCACTTGTCACGAAGAGCAGCACTCATCTTGATAGAAGACTTGTTCACACTTTGTGTACACTCTCTCACTGTAGTACACCGCCTCACTGCTGTACACGCTGGGGACGCAACGCACGCAAGTGGACGCAACGTTTTGTTTTTGAGATCGATCGCAGTTAAAAATTTCGATCGCAGTTAAAAATTTCGAAAAATTCCCTAATTTTTTTTAGCATTGCCAGACATTTTGGACCAAAAAGGGCATTTTATTTTATTTTTCCTGAAAAAGGGCGAAATATTTTTTCTCTGAAAACAGCAAAATATTTGTTTTGCGTGCAAAAAAGCGGTTTTATGTGAAAAAATATTTTTTATTTTTTCACATAAAAATCCGATATGCAATTATGAGGCATGTATGTGTTGGTCCCCATGGATCTGAGACTGTGAACCAGAATAGCACTAATAGTCAGGTTCACTGTGTTTTTTCGTTCAAAATCATGGTAGATTAGCAAACCTATACATTTTTGGAAATGTTATTACATGGAAAATCTGAAAATCAATGTTTACATTTGCCAATTCCGACCAATTCGATTCGACCAATTCGACCAATCGACCAATTCCATTCGACCAATTCGACCATTCGACTAATCGCTTCGATCGACCATTTGACCAATTCGATCGATTCGATTCAATCCGATTCATCGAATTCGATTCGATCGACCATTCGTCCAATTCGATTTGCCAATCAATTTGACCGACCTTTGCTTGTGTGGAACGGACTGTGAAAACGATGCGGACTATATTGTCGGATACGACACACAGGACAGTGATGACGAACTCTAAATGGCATATTCTGTAATCGTGTATGTTTGATGCCATTGACTGCCTGTGTATATTTTGTCATTGACTGCCTGTGTAGATGTGAAGTTATACTGACTGCATGTGTATATATGATTTTGCTGACTGCCTGTGTATGTTTGGTGATATGAATTATTGTGACACATTTTGATGTTATTAACTGCCTGTACAAAATAATAACATGTATTTGATTATGCAACTTATCGCGAATATAAAGACAGTATTTTGCAATTCAAAACCTTTGATTCGTGTCTTACCATTCCCCATAGCACTAAGTTGATACTTTCATTGGATTCCTTGTCCCTGAAAATATAGGTTTAGTATATTTTAAAAAGTTTTTAGGGTAATTAGAGGCAGAAATAGAACAAAATATGTATTTTACAGTGGCCATTTTGAAAATCCAAAATGGCCGCCATACAGGTATCTCTCCAAATGTAAACATTGATTTTTAGTTTCCTTATGCTATAACCTTTCCAAAAATGTATAGGTTTGCTAATCTACCATGATTTTGAATGAAATATAATTTATTGACATAGTGAACCTGACTATAAGTTCCTTGGCTTTGCAAGAAGTCATGGACTTAGGGTGGCTGGCTTATGGTTTGAGCACTCACAGCCTCATCGCTGGACTTCGTATTCCAATGCTGGTGGTGTGGCGAAGAAGATTCAGCAGCCACAGCTCAATGATGGTCGATGGCGGACGCTCCAGAACTGCAGGGTCTACTGGAGTGCTCAGTTTCTCAACACTGACCACAGGCTTGTTGTAGCAACTCTGAAGTTGCAGCGCAAATATCCAAGAGAATTCTATCATCCCAGCCTAGGCTGGATGTTGGCAAGCTCAAGGAGAAGAGAGTAGCTGAGGAGTTTCCGAGCAGGTTGAGTGGGTTATTGGGGGGGGGGGGGTGGAGGGCTGGATGCTTCGGGGGATCCTGTGGAGTTGTGGAGTGCCTTCAAGGCCAACATCCTTGATGTAGCCGATGGCTGTCTTGGAACCCACCGTCAGGCGATGAAGAACCTTGTCTCTCAGGAGACACTTGATACCATCGACCGAGTCGCAGGGCCAGGCGTGATGGCAGAGCTGAACTGTTCCGGGAGCTGAGGCGTAAAACTGTACATTCGCTGACTGCAGACAAGGAGGCCTATGTGTGAGGAATCTGTGAAAGGGTAGAGCATCACCTGTGGTCATGTGATTCTCATCCTGCTTACAGAGGAATCCGTGCATTGCATTCCTCTAAGCCTGTCCTTAGGTGTACTGCGGTTAGAGCAGAGGGTGGTGGCTTCTTGACACAGGAGTCTGAAGTGAAGGCCCGCTGGGCCGGTTACTTTGAGCAGCTGTACCAGGCTGGCCCACCAGCTGTTGAGTTGGATGTCAGGGGTGTTGCTATCCCAAATGCTGACCTCCCCATTAACTGTGAACCGCCTTCACTTGTGGAAACACAGGCGGCGGTGAACCGGTTGAAAGGGGGCAAATCTTCTGGGATTTGTGGCATCCATGCTGAGCTTCTCATGGCTGGTGGAAATGCTGTACTTGAGTCGCTGCATGCAATTCTGTGCTCTGTTTGGAGCACAGGCATCATCCCAACTGACTGGAAGAGGGGGCCTTCTTGTCTCCTCTGGAAAGGGAAGGGTGATCACCAGGACTGCAACAACTACCGAGGGGTGACGCTACTCTCGGTACAGGGCATGGTCTTTGCTTGGATCATTATTGAGAGGGTTCGCCGCCATCTGCTCAAGCACCAGCGACCAGAGCAGTCAGGCTTTACACCAAAGAGGTCAACGATTGGCCGTATCCTTGCGCTTTGGGTTCTTACCGAATGCAAGCGAGTGTTTCGCTAGGGGCTGCTTGCAGCCTATGTTTATCTCTGCAAAGTGTTCGATTCAGTGAATTGGGATGCCCTCTGGAGGATTCTCGGTTTTCGTGGGGTGCCACCAATGCTGATCTCTGAACTATACTCTGGTACTGAGTGTGCTGTGAGGTTGTGGTGGCTCCATCTCTGACTTATTTCCAGTTGTTACTGGAGTTCAGCAGGGGTGTGCACTGGCTCCCACACTCTTCATTCAGCGCTTGTATGGACTGGATTCTGGGGAAGATGTCGGAGAGGTCAGGCTGCGGTGCATCATTTGGGAGTGTCAATATCTCTGACCTTGATTTCGTAGATGATGCAGTCACCTTTGCGGAGACGCTGGATATTTTTGCAGGGGCCCTCCAGGCACTGAATGAAGAGGCGGAGCCGCTGGGATTATGGATTTCCTGGGTCAAAACCAAGATCCAGGCTTTCAATGACATTGGATGCTGCTGTCTTGTCTGTGCCTGTTTGTGGTGAAGATGCTGAGGTCAGGAAGAGATTCACTTACCTTGGCAGAGTTATTCATGTCTCCACATGTTGTGAGCCAGAGGTTGATAGACATCTGGGTCAGGCCTGGGGAATCATGGATTCACTGTATCGTGGGGTGTGGCAATGTCGGTATCGATGTAGGAGGACAAAAGTCAAGAGTTTTTAAGTCCTTGGTGCTTTCAGTCTTGCTCTATGGATGCGAGACTTGGTCCCTCACCAAGGGCCAGAGAATGAGACTTAACTCCTTCGGAATAAAAAGTCTCTTCGGAGAATCCTTGGCTATCGCTGGTCGGACTTTGTGTCCAACGAGCGGTTGCTGAGAGAGTCTCAGATGAGATTTGTTTCCTGTATGGTCTGTGAGTGTCAGCTGCGGCAGTATGGACATGTGGCCCTTTTTCCGGACACTGATCCAGCTCACCAGATACTCTCAGCAAGGGAGCCTCATGAGTGGAGGACGCCAACAGACCGATTGCGGGCCTCGTGGTTGCAGCAGGTTGATCGGTATCTGAAGGAGATAGGGATGGGCCACGCATCAGCCTGGGGGATGGCCAGACAGAGGCCCCTGGAGTACTGTCGGAAAGTGGATGCGGCGACGTGCTGCTCCGGCACACGCTCCCATACCTGACCTGACCTGGCACACACACAGACACAAACGGCTGTCTTATATTATAGATAGATATGGTGGAAAAAGTGGGCAGGACGAGCAGTTTGGGACAAACATGTGAATCAACAGACACAAGGGAGAAGGGAATCTGGAAACTTGTATACAAGGAAATAAATAAAGCAAATCCTAACCCACACAAAGCCTCACAGATCAAATTTGTACAAACATTACAATTGTAGATGAGGACTTTCTTTTGGCGATGCGTGGACTGCTTGGCGGCGGTCTAGCTCGGGAACAGTGTCCCTGTTTTTGAGAACCATCTTCCATGAACAACGATGAAACGGAGCCAGCAATGAAGTGAGCCTAGACGAGGAGAAAAAAAAACCTTCATGGTGGTGGTGGAGCTCGGGAACAGTGTCTCTGTTTTTGAGAACCGTCTTCCATGAACAATGATGAAACAGAGACGGCAATTAAGTGAGCCCTGATGAGGAGAAAAACAAAACCAAGAGCGAACTTGTTCTCCCAAACGTTCCACTCTGTACGTGGGTGTCTGTCTTTTCTCAAACCTCGTGGAGCCCCTTCCTTTGTCCACGCTCCACAGCCCTTCTTTATTTGCTTCACCTGGTCTGCCGTCAGTCTTCTCTTTTTGGCACCTCCTCTTCATAGTTTAGTCCTTCTCGGTATCCTTCTGTCCTTCTTTAAGGCGCTTATTCTTTACACATTCTTCCCTACACTTCTTCTTTGGACTCGGCTCGTTCTCTCTGCCTTTGTCCAGAGTCTCTACACACGAGCTCTTTCTTCAGAATCGTCCTCTGTGCTTTCTCTAGGCTCTGGCCTGCTAGTTCTCTTGGCGCCTCCTTGTTCTTCTGGGAGGTGGAGTCATCCAGGCCATCCCATCCATGGGCCAGCCCCAATAAAATAAATGCACATCGCCTCTTCTGGGCTTCACAGCACACTCTGCTGCTGTGGCTGGCACACACTGGCTGGACAGATCATGACGGTCCTTTCTGGATCATGTGACACCTTTTCCATGTGCCTTTTTGTGACAGGAAGTCCTCACCTGGCCCGGCCTGCAAACAATATGTGTTTATGCATACAATATTAGCCTGACTATCCTGTCTATAAATTACATGCGCTGCCTCCTAAGTGTCACATGTAACAAAACTACTTACTCTGACAGGTCCCTGTTACATGGCAATCTAACATACTCGAAACACACGGACCGTACTACACTTACCACAGTCTAGCTATGGATCCTCCCCTTCCACATAAAAATATGTTTTTGTTGTTTTTATATTGCGAATCTAACTTTACATCTGTTTTTGTTAACTTCTAAACCTACCACTCCGACCAGCACAACTATTTCATCAAACTCCTTCCTCCATGCGCTTCTTCCAATTATGATCTTTATTTCCTCACCTCTCACCTCTCACATTTCTGCATTTTTTTCGACTTTATTCCCATTCCCCTTTCATTTTTCTGGCAGCATCATTTTGGTTATCAGGTAGATAGATATTGGATGCTTTGGGTTAAGCTTTATAATTTTGCTCCTATTTTATTTACATATTACTCACCTACCTCCCCCTGTTCCTTGCTTTTTGCATTGTCAATTTTTGTTTGTTTGATTTTCATACACTCACTGCTCTATCCTGCCTTGCAAAACTTTTGTTTTTACTCATAGGAGCTGTTCAAGCGCGTGGTGCCTTACCATTGCCTAGGGAGTGTATGGTCTCGCCGTGACTGCCAACCACCACCCTCGGATTCTGTTCGGGCCACGGTGGTGCAATTCAATTCGGTGGCAGCTTGCGTCGTAACATCGGTGATGCGGCCCTCATTGACCAAAACCAGTCAACGTGCACGTGTTTTGCAACGCTGGATCGATGTGGCCCGGGTGAGGTCCCGACCAGGAGAAGAACATATTGTTGATGACAATCTGCCACCAAGTCTGAAAACCTTTTTTTGTACATGTCCAACTGGTTTAGCTTCTCCTTCCCCTCCTTACAGGAATGCCGTTTGCTCAAGAATTTCTCGTCTCTACGTGCGGTGCTGTCTGCTCTACAGTCTAATCCATTATACCGGCTCAAACGTACCTGGACCATATTACCACGGTACTAGCACACTGCCTGTTATGTTTTTTTTTTTTTTTTTTTTGTGCTGTTGTTACCTCTGCCACCGAAGGTGGATGGAGGTTATGTTTTCACCCCTGTCAGTCTGTCTGTCTGTGAAAACTATCTCAAAAAGTTGTGGACAGATTCGGACGAAATTTGGCAGAGAGGTAGCGTTTGTGACAAGGCCAAAATGATTTGGTTTTGGTGAAGATTCGGATCCAGATAGTATATTTTTTGAAGTGATTCTTCACCATTGAGTGATAGGGCTTAAACGATGTATAGCACAATATCTCAAAAAGTTATGGAAGGATTCGGACAAAACTTGGTGGACAGGTTGCGTGTGTGTGATAAGGACGAATCCATTTGATTTTGGTGAAGATCTGGATTCTGATAAGAGAATTATTTAATTTTTAAAGTGATTCCTCACCATTGAGAGATCGGGCGAAAAGCGATAAATAACATGCAATATATCCTGCCTATATCCAAAAAAAGGTTCGGGACGAGCTATGACTAAACTTGGTGGACGAGTTGGTTAGGTAACAGGAACAAGCTGATTCGATTTTGGTTCAGGTCTGAATCCAGATTCGGCCTATCAGACTGCTGTAAGTCTTTTTCATATCGTACCATCTTGTAGAAGAGTCTGTGATGTTGAAAAATGTATAAATATGTTGGCCATGGCTGGTGCAGTTTTTTTTGTATACATGATTGAGGCTCGTGGAAGAGCTAGAGCAAAGTGGAATGAACCAAAATGGAAAGAGGCAAACATGAATGGCAGAGTATAAGTGAGAGTGATCTGCTTAAAGCATGGGTTTGTCTTTCTGTATTACTTTGTTTATAAATCCTCAAAGAATGCTTCTGTAGCTGTTTTAATGCAGAGCTCATGCAACTCTCTCTGACAAACCATCAGGAGTCATCACTAACTTGCTCCCTAGAGGCGATTCCACAAATTGAGTTTAACAAAGGAAGTAAGTGCTCGTCTTGCTTTTGATCGTGTTGTCTTTCATTCATTTCAGTGACAGCATCACCTTGTATGAGGAGCTATCTGCCATCTTCTCAGAAGAAAACAACCACCTCACCAGCAGAGAGCTGCTTATGAAGGTGAGTAAAGGTGACGTGATTTTATATTTTAAAAATGTTGTCTTGCCGTAATATTGCTCTTTATAATTCGTGCAATTGTGTCTATATTAGAATATCTATTGTCTGTCCATTCCCGAACTACTCTCAGTTTTGGGGCTAGCTCCGCAAAACCTTCCATGGAATGTTTTGGGGTCCCATTGGGTGTCCAAAGGTAGGTGGGAAGTTTCATAAATTGCTCAATTCAATGATTTTGAGTTTCAATCGATAGAAAACTGCTTCATATCCGGAGTAAACACAACCACGGTTCGGCATACGCAGTTTTGCCATTTACCGCATGTGGAAACATTCGCTGGTTTGATAATGTCTCGATACAATTATGATTTTGAGTTTCCAGCTGAACGATGCCACTTTTATCCATCCTAAGGTGGGTGGGAGGTTTCATAAATATCTCGATACAATTATGATTTTGACTTTCAAGGCGTACGAAGTGCTACGTATCTGCCCTTGCTCCCCCAACAGATTCGGCTGCATTGGTTATCATGTTAAAATGGAATTTATATTCTTTTACCTCACGAGTGTTTATAGCATTGTATTTTGTTATATTAATGGTACAGTATTAATTTGTGATTGGAATGATGCTGTTTGGAATGAAAATATAGAGATTGAGGTTAAAGGAGAATGAGGAAATGTGATAAAAGGGGAGGGGAAGAGAGTAAGCTTTATCGCCGATCGGAATGGAAGGCTACGACGTTTATTCAGTATCACCATTTGTCGCATGTGGAAAAATTCACCATTTCCACATTGTCCGTATCCATGTATAGACATTTCTGTCAACGTTGCTCCACGTTCGCTCGAGACTTTTTTCTTTTTTCTGTAATAACCCCTTTCGTTCATCATAGCATGTAAGAGCAAATAGGAAGGAAGAAGACAATAAGATAAGAAGACAAATGATGAATTGCGAAAGATGATGGGAATAGAGCCTGTGATGGATGCTGTGAAGAGAAACAGGTTGAGATGGTTTGGTCATGTGTTGAGGAAGGATGAAAGTGACCGGTTGAGAAGAGTGATGGAAATGAATGTAGAAGGAAGTAGAGGACAGGGAACACCGAGAAAGACTTGGCTAAAGGTGGTGGAAGAAGAAATGTGGGCAAGGGGGTTAACAATGGGAGATGCAGAAAATAGGGCAAAATGGAGATTGTCATGGGGCCCGCAAGGCTAACCCCCGCTCTAGCAGGGAAAATGGTCTTAAAACTGTTGTTGTTGTTATTGTTTTGTATAGCACGTAAGAGCTAATCCCTCCTGCTGGGGGAGGAAGGGGTGGGTAACCTGGCCCTGCCTGGCAGAGTGAGCTTTTCCCGGGGCAGTTCTTTTGGACATTGAAAATCTATGGAGTTTTTGGCCTCATGGGGGTTACCTTTTCCCTGTAGGATGATGTCAGCACTACATGACCCAACATCCCAATATACACTTTATTATAGTGGCCTTTGGGGGCCTCAAAACGTAGGTAAAGGCCAATGTTTGGTAGCTTAACCTTACCCAGATTCTGAAGCATATATACCCAAAAAATTGGGGCTTCTAAATGCAACGGTTCAACTGTGAAAGAATAACATACAAATGCACCAACATGTACTTAAAAATATTTCCCAGATTGCTTCCTTTTGTTCCCCCCACACCCCCACCATTATTATTCTTGTTATTAAATGTATCTCGTCTTGGGGAGAATTCTGGTTGTCGTGGTTATTGGTGATTAAGGAAAGGCTCATTGAGGGATAATCATTGTATGGTATCTCAGCCTTGGACTCGTAATCTGACTGGGAGGTCCCTCAAAATGGTTGACCGTTACGGTCACATTGACTCAAGTTGTCGGATTGGTCTAGGCAACTGGAACCACTGGGCGACCGTAACAATATATACATATTAATGATGTGTTGTTACGTGTAAGGGGTGGTGGAGTCCATAGCTGGACTGTGTTAAGTGTAGTATGGTCAGTGTGTTTCGTGTGTTAGATTGCCATGTAAAATGGACCTGGAAGGGTAAGTTGGTTGTTGCCCGTTACGCTGAGGAGGCAGCGTATGTCAGTTGTAGACAGGGTAGACCGATTCATTTTGTATGAGTAAACACCTCTTGTTTGTGGGCAGGGTGAGGTGAGGATTTCCCATCAGTGTCACACGTGTGCTTTCAGACCATCGCGATCTGTTTGGCTATTGTGTCAGCCATGGCGGCACAGTGTGCTGTGGAGCCAGAAGTGCCAATTTACGTTTATCTTTATTTGGGCTGATTTTTCCTCATCTAGCCCGCAGCTATTGTGGTTGTGGCAGTTATTCACCCGACATACTTCCATAGGAGATCAGGACCGCGCTCGTCAAACTCCACACGGTTGATTTTTATTTTATTTTTAAATCTCCGCCGAACGAATGCAAGAAATAATAAGATAAATTTAATAAGCCGAATAAGATGATAAGCCGAATTTAATAAGAGTACCTTATGGTTTTGGTATGCATTAGCTGCAACGATGGTCTGGGTGGGTGAAAGGCTTTTCGTTCTCTGCTGATTATGCGTTTTTTTTGACAGTGTGAGACGTATTCCATGGCGAGTGCTCACAATTAAAGCCAGGAGGTACTGTTTTCATTTAAATGATGATTTTGGTCCTCATCGTTTAGATGTTTATGCAGTATGGCCTCCGAATGTGAACAAATATTCTCTCATAGGGGCGGCATGGTGGTGAAATCATGGGGACTCACTCCTATGGAGGAGGGGTCCAATTGTATGACCATGCATGGGGTTAGGATGCGTGTGTTTTGATTGACCATTGGCTTCAGCCTTCGGGCTGAGGTGCATGCATGTGTATGCTTTCGGGACAGTCTTATTGGACTGTGTGCTTTGCTCATGGGATTTGAGTACACGTCTGAAGTTTTTTTTTTTGTTTTTTTTTTTGGATACATTAATCGAGGCTCCTGAAAGAGCTAACATTTATCACACAAACAAATCAAACAGACAAACAAACAAAGTATATAAAAAGGGGAGCGGTAGACAAGATGGGGAGAGAAGGGGAAGCACATAAACACAACATTTGAGAGCAGGGACATCGGAAATGTGTGGGAGGGAGAGGGCTTGGGGGGGAGGCGGCGTGGGAAGGGGGTGGGGGGTGGGAGAAGTATAAACACAAGGACACCAAGGCCTTCCAGGAAAGAAGTTGGTATTTCAAAAAAGTGGATTTGGGGTGAAATTAGCAGGGGTAGAAAAGATCAAGGTTTTGGATGGGGGAAGATAAGAGATGGTGGTGAACAGCTGTTTTAAAGACCTGGAGGGAGGAGTGGGATTGAAGAGAGTGAGGGAGTTTGTTCCAGAGGTGGGAGAAAAGAGGAATGAAGGAGTGAAGGTGAGCAGAGAGTCTTGATTTTGGCAGTTTAACCATAAGAGGGTTGCAGGCAGATCTTGTGCGACCTGTAATAATATTTGGGGGACAGAGCCCAGAGAGAGCTGGACGAGGAAGGCCGGAGAGGAGTCAGTAGAAGACAGAAAGACCACCAACCTGCCTGCGGTGAGTAAGTGAAAGGCCCTTGGAGGTAACTTCATCACGGGAGATTCCAACGATTCTGAACGCTTTGATTTCAACAGCGTGAAGACGAGCTAGGTGTGAGGCGGGAGCACCAGCCCAGAGGGGAGAGCAGTATTGCATTGAGCTGCGGATGAAAGCCTTGTATGTGGTGAGGAGCTCAGGTGTGCCAAGGAAGGACTTCGCACGACGGAGGATGCCCAGTCGGTGACTGGCTTTGGAGGCCAGATTTGAAATGTGGTTTTCCCAGGAAAGATCATGGCAGATAGTGAGACCCAAAAGCTTGAGTGACAGAACTTCTTCAAGAAGATTGTTCAGAAAGTAGATGGGAAGGAAGGTATATATACACACAATACATGACCAAAAGTATGTGGACACCCGAACATCACACATCTCATTCCAAATGAATGGGAATCATTATGGAGTTGCCCCCCCCCCCCCCCCCTTGTTGCTATAACAGCCTCCACTCTTCTGGGAAGGCTTTCCACTAGATGTTAGAACATTGCTGCAGGGATTTGCTTCCATTCAGCCACAAGAGCATTCGTGAGGTCTGGCACTGATGTTGGGCGATTAGGCCTGGCTCGCTGTCGGCGTTCCAATTCATCCCAAAGGTGTTCGATGGAGTTGAGGTCAGGGCTCTGTGCAGGCCAGTCAAGTTCTTCCACACCAATGTCGACAAACCATTTCTGTATGGATCACGCTTTGTGCATGGGGGCATTGTCATGCTGAAACAGGAAAGGGCCTTCCCCAAACTGTTGCCACAAAGTTGCAAGCACACAATCATCTAGAATGTCATTGTATGCTGTAGAGTTAAGATTTCCCTTCACTGGAACTAAGTGGCCAGCCCGAACCATGAAAAACAGCCCCAGACCATTATTCCTCCACCAAAATTTACAGTTGGCACTATGCATTCAGGCAGGTAGCGTTCTCCTGGCATCCGCCAAACCCAGATTCGTCCGTCGGACTGCCGGATGGTGACGCGTGATTCATCACTCCAGAGAATGCATTTCCACTGCTCCAGAGTCCAATGGCGGCGAGCTTTACACCAGTCCAGCCAACGCATGACATTGCGCATGATGATCTTAGACTTGTGTGCGGCTGCTCAGCCATGGAAACTCATTTCATGAAGCTCCCGACGAACAGTTGTTGTGCTGACGTTGCTTCCAGAGACAGTTTGGAACTCGGTAGTGAGTGTTGCTGCCGAGGACAGACTATTTGTACCCGCTTCAGCACTCAGCGGCCCCGTTCTGTGAGCTTGTGTGGCCTACCACTTCATGGTTGAGCTGTTGACGTTTCCACTTCACAATAACAGAACTTACAGTTGACCGGGTCAGCTCTAACAGGGTAGAAGTTTGACTAACTGACTTGTTGGAAAGGTGGCATCCTATGACGGTGCCACGTTGAAAGTCACTGAGCTCTTCACTATGGCCCATTGTACTGCCAATGTTTGTCTATTGAGATTGCATGGCTGTGTGCTTGATTATATATACCTGTCAGCAAAGGGTGTGGCTGAAACAGGCGAATCCACTACTTAGAAGGGGTGTCCGCATACTTCTGGTCATGTAGTGTATGTATATAAAAGCAAAATGTCAGTTTGTTGGTGAACCTACTCCTTTGAGCTCCCAAGGTTAATCGGCATGAAACTTTATAGGATAACATCTTTTACCACCCTGCACCTAAATAGGGGTTTTCACCTCAATACAACAGTTATTTTCTCACAATTCATAAGTTAAGAACATCCGAGCCGCCACCTGTCGCCATGAACTCCGAAATCTTCATACAAATCCACTTGTACAAATCTTCATTAAAAGCCCAATTTTTATCGGATTTCAACACGGATATCGATATAATTAGTTTGATGGTGAGTTCCAATCATCAAATATGTTATCATATGTGAGAAACAACTCTTAATTGAGACGTTACCATGATCGGTAAGTTTGGCAAAGAAGGAGTCATGTGACCTCTCAAATGCGCTAATTATTAAAAAACCGAAAATAGTACAAACACAACCTATACGTCGTATGAAAGGTAATTTTACTGCTAATCTAACAACATAACTCTCAAGATAGTGTAGCAGCATAGCAAACCTGTTGTGCATTTTGTGAAACAAGCACCAAATTTGGCACAAATGTACATTAATATGTTGCGAACATTTTCAGATATTGGGCCACTTGAAATTCCGTAATTTTTTTTTTCAAATTTTTTCAAATTTCGTAATTTCAAATTTTTCGGGTGACACCGTCACAATTTCGGTCTTCGAGGGCGGCCGATATAGTGGGGCGGCTTAGCCCAAATATTCAAAAGAATTGTGCATTTTGTGATACAAGCACCAAATTTGGCACAAATGTACATTAATATGTTGCGAACATTGTGTGGTCAGCAATGAAGACGAGAGTCTGAATTACATGTATGCAAAAGACCTTGTGAACCAGTGAAGCAAATACACGGGTAAGCATGAATTAAATCTAGGGCATGATATAATTTCCATGATGTTTACCTCTACACTCAATGGTGGAAGGAGGTAATGTTTTGATCCCAGCTTGTCTGTATGTCTGTTTGTCTGTTAGTCCACAAAATTCCAGACAAAGCTTGTAGTAGTGGTAGTTGTAGTGGTAGTGGTGATAACAGAAATTGTTATATAGAACTGAACTTATATTATTATTATATGCAGAAAATAACTTCATTTCTATATGCCCTGCAGTGGACAGGTTAATTGGTTTATGCACTGAAGGGGTCACCCTGGTGTGCACTGCTGTGTTCTGCCTCACTGAGTTGTTCAGGTATGATGTACTCAGCACAAGCTTCCGGTCGGCCCGGAGGTGGGGGTGCGGGGCCTGTCACGGAACGTCAAAACAAACGGCCTGCCGGGGCCGCCCAAAAGTCGGGCGTGAGGGGCGCGTCCACTAATGGAACGCCTCTCGCTTCCCAGATCGAGGGCCACGTGGTCAGGAGAACCTCGTCCCTTCCGGTCACACTTTGCCTATCGGCCGGCCTCGAAGACCGAAATTGTGACGGTGTCACCCGAAAAATTTGAAATTACGAAATTTGAAAAAATTTGAAAAAAAAAATTACGGAATTTCAAGTGGCCCAATATCTGAAAATGTTCGCAACATATTAATGTACATTTGTGCCAAATTTGGTGCTTATATCACAAAATGCACAATTCTTTTGAATATTTGGGCTAAGCCGCCCCACTAAGAGTGAAAAATAGTTTGAAGAAAAAAGGACCCACGTGACGCCAACTCCAAACCACCACTTGACAACGGGTGAACCTCCAATGATTACCTCATCCTCACAACAAGGTGAGTTGTTGTTTTGCTCTTTCTTTGGGATCATACTGCTTTGAGCTCCCAAGGTTAATCACAACAAAACTTTCTACCCTCAGATTTTTAACCACAATATACCTGGATAGGGGTTTTATACCGTGATGAGAGGTAATTTGGTCCGTTATTGTCGTGTTGCACTCCTGAGTTAATTTATTTACGAACCCGAAGTAATTTCTTGGCTACAGCTTCACTCCTTTACACCCTTTAGACCCTTTCCACCCCTTAACCCCCCTTCACCCTTCTTACCACTTGGACCCCTTGGATCCCTTTAGATTAGACCCTTTACACCCTTTTCGACCCTTTACACCCATTTGACTCCTTTTACTCTTTACACCTCTTGGACCCCTTTGACCCTTTACACCCTTTAGACCCTTTACACCCCATTGGATCCCCTGAGACCCTTTACACCCCTTAGACCCTTTACACCCCTTTGACCCTTTACACCCCTTAGACCCTTTACACCCCTTAGACCCTTTACACCCCTTAGACCCTTTACACCCCTTAGACCCTTTACACCCCTTAGACCCTTTACACTCCTTAGACCCTTTACACCCCTTAGACCCTTTACACCCCTTAGACCCTTTACACCCCTTAGACCCTTTATACCCCTTAGACCCTTTACACCCCTTAGACCCAATAGACCCCTTTCAACCCTTTAGACCTTTTACACCGCTTAGACCCTTTACACCCCTTCGACCTCTTTCGACCATTTACACCCCTTAGACCCTTTACACCCCTTAGACCCTTTACACCCCTTAGACCCTTTATACCCCTTAGACCCTTTACACCCCTTAGACCCAATAGACCCTTTACACCCCTTAGACCCTTTATACCCCTTAGACCCTTTACACCCCTTAGACCCAATAGACCCCTTTCAACCCTTTAGACGCTTTACACCCCTTCGACCTCTTTCGACCATTTACACCCCTTAGACCTTTTACACCCATTAGACCTTTTACACCCCTTAGACCTTTTACACCCCTTAGACCTTTTACACCCCTTTCACCTTTTACACCCCTTTCACCTTTTACACCCCTTAGACCTTTTACACCCATTAGACCTTTTACACCCCTTACACCTTTTACACCCCTTAAACCTTTTACACCCCTTAAACCTTTTACACCCCTTACACCCCTTACACCCCTTACACCCCTTACACCCCTTACACCTTTTACACCCCTTACACCCCTTACACCTTTTACACCCCTTACACCCCTTACACCTTTTACACCCCTTACACCTTTTACACCCCTTACACCTTTTACACCCCTTACACCTTTTACACCCCTTACACCTTTTACACCCCTTACACCTTTTACACCCCTTACACCTTTTACACCCCTTACACCTTTTACACCCCTTACACCTTTTACACCCCTTACACCTTTTACACCCCTTACACCTTTTACACCCCTTACACCTTTTACACCCCTTACACCTTTTACACCCCTTACACCTTTTACATCCCTTACACCTTTTACACCCCTTACACCCCTTACACCTTTTACACCCCTTACACCTTTTACACCCCTTACACCTTTACACCCTTTAGACCCTTTCATACCCATTTCGACCCTTTTGAGACATAAATACCTTCTATGACACTTTTCAGATCTACTGACTTTTTAAGACCTGTTGGACAATTTAAGACCCTTTGGACACTTTTTGACACTTTTGCTCTTTTGTCCTCAGACACCTTTAGACTCCATTTGGCTTTTAAGAGCCTTGATTCTTTAAACACTTTAGCCCCCTTTACAACCCCAAAAACACTTCAGACCCTTTAGAAAAAAAGAAAAAAATTCCCAAAGTTGTTTTTGACGACCTTTTCTGTGCACTATTCGCGCCGCATCACAAGTTGCAACAACGAATCTAAACTGATGTCTCAAAGCAAAACTGATGTTGAAATGTCAAACTGAAAGTAGTTATCGATGGATCATTGAATGGGAAACCAGAATGAAATGCTGTGAGAAATCCCCAATGGAAATTGCTGAAAGCAAAGCTTTGGGGAATATAGAGAGAGGGGGAAGGTCAGAGTTGAAGAAACAATGTGGAGAGGAATATGTGCCTGGAGGTGATCGGTTGGTATCGAAACAACTTTGGTGATCTTCCGTCAGGCGGTAGGCCAACAACATGCCTAAACCTGTTTCTCAGCTGAGCTTTCATAATATCACCTTCACTCCCAAGCAGTACTTCGGAGGTACCAACACGCATGGATTGGAAATCTTAGCTGGTAAAATGGAACGAGGTTGTCGAGGTTGTCGACATATTATGCTCACTGAATATTTACATTTACACTAAAGTCCCATTTCTATCAATACACACTGCAAAGGAAATTGCTCATTTCAGGTGAGACGTCTACGAACTCCCGTCATTGATGGGTACCTTTGCTAGTATGTGTATAACTGTGTGTATATATATTTATACGGTATATATATATATATATCTACGTGCAGTGCAGTACACACACACATACACGTGTTCATGGGTGCTTTCCTGTAGTGTTTTATCTGTATGTATTGTGAACAGGGAGATTTACGTTCCCTTTGAACGTGTAGGTTATTTTTTTTTTGGGCAATAAATTTGGTAAAATGGGTAAATGTTACCGCATGTCGGCTGTTATTGATACTCATAATATCTCTGAGAAATGCAGTATTTGTCACTCTCTTGTTTTTCATCGAGCTCAAGTCGAGTGTATTTTCTTAGGCCCATGGGACTGAAGCAGTGAGAAATGTTGTGGCTCTGGGGTCACAGTATAAATCTAGTGCTATTTAGCCTGCCTTTTCTTTCCAAGAATAAGGTTTGATGGATATTTTGTTCAACCCTCAATTTTTATGATGAAAACCACAAAAACTCTCAGTTTGTTGCCATTGTGATATTTTATCTAAGGAATACTTTGAGGCAGGCCTTCAGAATTTAAGTCCTGCGAACTGGACGGGGACTATATTTTCATATTACAAATGCCGGCTGGACTGTGTATCCTCAAATCGTGCATGTACATGCAGTATGCACTATTTGAGGATACACAGTCTAGCCAGCATTTGTAATGTGAAAATGTAGTCCCCATCCAGTTGGACTAAGTCCTTCCTTAGCATGTCCCAGTTTTTCATAATACAGGGCATTTGATGCACAGTGCAGTGGAGCACAACTCTCCTTTTTGAGACTGCACTGAGGCAATGCATCTTGCACTTTTGGTTGTTATGGAGATGAAGGTTGTTGACATGTTTGGCATCACTGGGCATGAGGATAACTACTCCACTTCCTGTACATCTACCCGAGTCCAAGATCTTTGCTCAGCTTGACTCCTTTGTTCCTTTTATTTTTATTTTTTTGGATACAAGATCGAGACTCATGTAAGAGCTAACACATTAAACACAAAAAACATAAACGGACACATAACAAACTAGAACAACACTCGGTAGAGAGCAAACCTCCGCCTGGTTTGCCATATCACTTAATAGTGAAGAACACTTAAAAATTATACTAGCTGGATCCGGATCCAGATCTTCACCAAAATCGAATCGAATCGTTCTTGTCACACACACAACTTATCCAACAAGTTTCGTCCAAACCCATCCATAACTTTTTGAGATATCGTGCTTTGTATAGTTTTTAGCCCTATCTCCCAACGGTGAAGAATCACTTCAAAAATTCAATAATTCTCATATCCGAATCCATATTCAGATTTTCACCAACATCGAATCGAATCGTCCTTGTCAGACACCCAACCTGTCCACCAAGTTTTGTCCAAATCCATGCACAACTTTTTGAGATATCCTGCAATGTATCGTTTTTAGCGCTATCTCCCAACGGTGAAGAATCACCTAAAAAAAATTCTAGTATCAGGATCCGGATCTTCACCAAAATTTAATCATTTCGTCACATACGCTACATCTCTGTCAAATTTCGTCTGAATCCGTCCACAACTTTTTGAGATATTTTGTTCACAAATGGACAGACAAACAGACAGGGGTGAAAACATAACCTCCATCCACCTTTGGTGCGGAGGTAATAATAAAGGGAGCGGGAGACAAGATGGTGAGAGAGAGGAAAACATACAAGCACAACAACAGGAGAGAACAGGGATGTCGGTAGATATGTGGAGGGGAGAGGGCTTGGGGGGGGCGGGGGGAGGGGGTTACACGGTATGAAACAAATTGACACTACTCGGAATTTCATGAATGAAGTCGGGGATTTAAAGAGGTGGATTGATTTTGGGGTGTATTATTAACGGGGGTGATAAAGATCAAGGTTTTGGATGGAGGAAGATAAGAGATGGTGGTGAACAGATGTTTTGAAGACCTGGAGGAAGGAGTGGGATTGAAGAGAGTGAGGGAGTTTGTTCCAGAGGCGGGAGAAAAGAGGAATGAAACAGTGACGGTGACCAGAGAGTATTGATTTTGGCCGGTTAACCATAAGAGGGTTGCAGGCATATCTTGTGCGACCTGAAGGAATATTTGGGGGACGGAGCACAGAGAGAGCTGGGGGAGCAAGGCCGGAGAGGAGTCGATAGAAGACAGAAAAATGCCGGAGTGCATTTTTTTTTGTCTTTATTCTGCTACTTCTGTGATTGTCCTGTCCTTTCTTATGACTCCAATATGTAAAGTGTTGAAAACAGATTGAGAGAGCCTATGATCATGGAGGTAAGGATAGTGTAGGATGAAGAACATATGCAAACTGCAAGATCTAGGTGCCTGGTAAAAATGTATAATTTTATTTGTCATACCTTTGATCCAATGTACAGTAGCATACTCTGTGATACAGAGTGTTGGCTCTGCCAAAGCACTTTTTGGGCCTGGGTATATGCTGGGTGAATTTCCATCCGTCTCCTAGCAGTAGTTAGGGAAGGAATTTGGAATTTGTTCTGGGTGCTTTCAATAGCTAGCCGCCAACAACTACTCTTCACGATGGATACTGTGGGATCGTTAACGTGGGTGTTGAGAAGGTCTAATTGTCCATATAGTCAGGTTCACTATGTCAATAAATTATATTTCGTTCAAAATCATGGTAGATTAGCAAACCTATACATTTTTGGAAAGGTCATAGCATAAGGAAACTAAAAATCAATGTTTACATTTGGAGAGATACCTGTATGGCGGCCATTTTGGATTTTCAAAATGGCCACTGTAAAATACATATTTTGTTCTATTTCTGCCTCTAATTACCCTAAAAACTTTTTAAAATATACTAAACCTATATTTTCAGGGACAAGGAATCCAATGAAAGTATCAAATTAGTGCTATGGGGAATGGTAAGACACGAATCAAAGGTTTTGAATTGCAAAATACTGTCTTTATATTCGCGATAAGTTGCATAATCAAATACATGTTATCATTTTGTACAGGCAGTTAATAACATCAAAATGTGTCACAATAATTCATATCACCAAACATACACAGGCAGTCGGCAAAATCATATATACACATGCAGTCAGTATAACTTCACATCTACACAGGCAGTCAATGACAAAATATACACAGGCAGTCAATGGCATCAAACATACACGATTACAGAATATGCCATTTAGAGTTCGTCATCACTGTCCTGTGTGTCGTATCAGACAATATAGTCCGCATCGTTTTCACAGTCCGTTCCACACGAGCAAAGGTCGGTCAAATTGATTGGCAAATCGAATTGGTCGAATGGTCGATCGAAGCGATTGGTCGAATGGTCGATTGGTCGAATTGGTCAGAATTGGCAAATGTAAACATTGATTTTCAGATTTTCCATGTAATAACGTTTCCAAAAATGTATAGGTTTGCTAATCTACCATGATTTTGAACGAAAAAACATAGTGAACCTGACTAATATTTGCATAAGTAACATATCTAGTGGCTTATATCTTTTTATGCCTCCACCGACGAAGCATTATGTTTTCAGGTTGTCCGTCCGGCTGTCCGTCCGTCCGTCCGTGATAGGTTTTCGTTTCCGCGATAACTTGAGAACGGCTAAAGGGATCTTCGTCAAACTTGGCACAGGTATGTATAATGAGGTAAAGATGAACTGATTAGATTTAGGGGTCAGGATGGCAAAGGTCAGAGGTCATGTTAGATAAAAAAAATACTTTTACCGCGATAACTTGTGAACCAGTGATGGGATTCTGACCAAATTTGGTGTGATTATATAGCATGATGTAAAGATTAAGTGATTTGATTTTGGGATCAAGAGGTCAAAGTCTGTAATAGGTCTATAACTTGAGAACGGCTGAAGTGTTCTAATTCAAACTTGGTACAGGCTTGTATAATGATGTAAAGATTAAGTGATTAGATTTTGGAGTTAAATGTCAAATCTGTAATAGGTCTATAACTTGAGAACGGCTGAAGTGATCTAATTCAAACTTGCTGCAGGCATGCATAATGATGTAAATATTAACTGATTAGATTTTGGGGGTTAAAGGTCAAATCTGTAATAGGTCTATAACTTGAGAACGGCTGAAGTGATCTAATTCAAACTTGCTGCAGGCATGCATAATGATGTAAATATTAACTGATTAGATTTTGGGGGTTAAAGGTCAAATCTGTAATAGGTCTATAACTTGAGAACGGCTGAAGTGATCTCATTCAAACTTGGTACAGGTATGCATAATGTTGTAAAGATTAACTTATTGGATTTTGGGGTCAAAGGTCAAATCTGTAATAGGTCTATAACTTGAGAACGGCTGAAGTGATCTAATTCAAACTTGGTACAGATATGTAAGATGATGTAAAGATTAACTGATTAGAATTTAGGGTCAATAGGTCAAAGGGCAAAGACTGTAATATGTCTAACTTGAGAATGGCTAAAGGGATCTAATTCAAACTTGGGACAGATATGTATAATGTAAAGATTAACTGATTCGATTTTGGGGGTGCCAAGATGAAAGGCCAAAGGTCAGAGGTCATGGCAGGTAAAAACGTGAGAACTTGTGAACAGCCGAAGGGATTTAAATTTAAACTTGGTGCAGGTATGTATAATGATGTATACATGAACTGATTAAATTTAGGGGTCAATAGGTCAGAGGTCATGTCAGGTAAAAATGTGCTAACTTGGGCACAGCTGAATGGATTTAAATCAAACTTGATACAAGTATTATCATGATGTAATAATGTGGTCAGAGGCATATCAGTCAAAGTGTGCCGTTCTAGTTTACTCATTGATCTGTACAACGACTGCCAGACTTGTCATTCACTCGGTGTTATTTTTATATTTCTAACCTATAGGAGGCCACATCCAAGTTTGCTACCCTTGACAGTCTTGGAAAGGAGAACCCACGGAAAGCACAGAAACGTCTACAGAAGGACACGGTGTGTATGTCTACTAGTTCACGTTGTTTAATTGCACGTTCTAGAACACAGTTCAGATTATCTGTTCGTTTAACATCCCTATTGATGAGCAGTTGTCTGCTGTTTCTCGAAGCATTTTGCCAAGTGTTGCATTTTTGAGAGAAATACATTGTGGCCTGAGTAATTATCCACTTGCCCAGGAGATGTCGCTTTCAAAATATCATTTTTAAATTTTAAGTGGGTAATAGTTATGCAAATTGTTGGTGATTTTATATGTTCTCAGATTCCCTTTGGCTTGTATTTGATTTGATATTGACAAATGTATTATGGTCCTTCTGTTATTATTGTATTTAAATATAGCTATGGGGGTGAAGATGGTGCTTCCTATTCATCAGTTGCTTTTTATTGCCAATCTCAAGTTGCTCTGACGGCAGTGAGTCTGCCACAATGTGCTGGAGACCGGATCAGACAGGGCACCAGATTATCCCTTCCATGTTGGTCATTAGTGAATCAGCTGGGTATTTCTTGACAATCATGGTGTGGTATTTCTGAGCTTAATATTCCAAGTGTGGAATATTAGCCTTTGCTACTGTTGTCTCTGTGATGAAGATTTGAGCCTATAGCATCTTTTGTGGTAGTATTATTGGCTGATGGCAGAGCTGTGCCGCTGAAAAAAAAAAAAAAATCTTACTATAATTCACCAAATGTCAGTCCGTCTGTCTGTCTGTCCGTTCGAAGGTACCGTAAAAGCTGCTGAACTGATCGCAACGATATTTTTGGTGGATAATCCTGGGATCTCCAGGAGTAAAATAGGCTATTTAGTTTTCCCAATTTCAGCTTTCGTCTCCAGCATTCTCAGGTTTGGACTCCCGCATAACATTTGCGTTCGCATAACGTTCATTGTGACGATGTTTTCATTGTGACGATGTTTTCATTGTGACGATGTTTTCATTGTGACGATGTTGTTTTCCCGGGTGCCGCACAAACGGCTGCACCGATCGCTGCACGGATCGAACTCGGTGACCTCGGACAAAGACCTTTTATAAGGACACGGGTTGAATCCCTGCTTGAGAGAATTCCATCCCCCTCCCTGCCATCACGGCCGTCTCTCCAACTGACAATCCCACGAGATATGCGGAAAAGACCACCCAAAACCAATATAAACATCATTAAACATCATTCGTATATAAACATCATTAAAAGTAAATAATGACCTCGGCCAAAGTTCAAACGACATTTAATCTCTACATGAGAGTTCACTGGTAATTCCCTGTTTGTCGTTAAAGGCGGCAAAAAGGGTTGGCGTCAGGAAGGGCATCCGGCCGTAAAACATTGCTTCAAAAAGGGGACCGAAAAACAACAACAACCACGGTTCCCGAAAAAGGCCAACCCCCGCTTTGCGGGGAAAAATGGCCTCTAAAGGTGGTTATGTACATGAGAGAATAATTCCACACAGCGATTTGGGTGGTGAATATGGTAACAGATCGCTGTCTCCATCAATCTTGCCAAGGCCGTAACACTTATCGGCTCAAAATCCTTTTAACTGGTGATTTGGTACACGTATCGGGAGTATATACGACATAGCGATTGTGAATGTGACAGCTCTGAGGCGTCTTTCACTTGGCATCACAGTGACGGCGAGCACCAATATGGCGGCTGTAAGATTAAAATCTGGCTTCAAGCCCCTTCGCCACCCAAAGCCTTCAACCAGACATATTAACACGCTCCTCCCCCTTCAGTCCCGTTCTTCAAAGCAAAGCGGTAAAAATTGTTGTATCGCCATTGTATATGACAAGCAACGGTACCCGCCCTAAGGGCGGGGCTTCAATTAGGAGGGGCGATTTATTTTAACATCCGTTAAATATCACACGCTAATCATCAAAATCGAAACAGTATTTTTAGAATTTCAATTAAAAAAACCACATCACTGTGATTTGATGATTTGCGTGTGATATGATTTAACGGATGTTTATATGAATCGTTTAACTCTGGAGTCCACAAGCCGATTCTATCGGCTTCACGCATGCGGCGAAATGTCTACACGCCAAATTTATCGGCTCTAACCGCATTCAAATTTACTGTGCAATTAAAGGTTATGTAATGGTTTCATAGTAGACTCCAACAACAACAACAACAACCGGCATTTTAAAGGCCATTTCCCCTGTAAGAGTGGGGGGGGGGGGGGGGGGGGGTGGTTAGCGTTGTGGTCCCCATGACAATCTTCTCCATTTTGCCCTATTTTCTGCATCTCCCCTTGTTAACCCCCTTGCCCGCATTTCTTCTTCGACCATCTTTAGCCAAGTCTTTCTCGGTCTTCCCCGTCCTCTACTTCATTTTACATTCATTTCCATCACTCTTCTCAACCATTCACTTTCATCCTTCCTCAACACATGACCAAACCATCTCAAACTGTTTCTCTTCACAGCATCCATCACAGGCTCTATTCCCATCATCTTTCGCAATGCATCATTTGTCTTCCTCTCTCTCAACGATACTCCACACATCCACAGAACCATTCGCATTTCCACCCTTTCCAGCCTTCGGTGCTGCTCTACGTTCATTACCCATGTCTCGCTCCCATAAATCATAACACTTCTCACACATGCAGCATACACCTTTCCCTTCAGCTTCAACGACACTCCCCTCCTCGTCAACACGCCACGCAGTTCCCGAAACTTCATCCATGCACATCTCACTCCAGCAACCGTTGCCGAGTCTGATCCACCTTCTCCATTCAGCATGTCTCCTCGGTAACAAAATGTTTTCACACCTTCCAGCTTCACACCGTCTCTAAGATCCAACTCAACATTTCCTCCATCTGCAGCTCCCTCTGTGCACACCTTATACTTGAATGTAGCTGCCACACTGGTTAATGACCCTCTCAAACCACTACCTTTTTGATGAACCCACTCAGCGCACATTGTACATTGAATGGAGTTCACTCCGCCACCCTTCCTGCACACAGCACATGGCCACTTCCCAGTTCTTTCCACCTCACCACATGCTTTACCACTTGCCATCACCTTCGTTTTTCCGATATTCACCTTCAGACCTTTTGTCTCCATACATTCCTTCCACTTGTTCATCTTCTCCTTCAGTCCATCCATACTTTCTGCAATCAACACCAGATCATCTGCATACAACAACACCCACGGTAAACCCTCCGTTACGTTCCGAGCCAGCACCTCCATCACAGCTACAAATAGTAGTGGACTTAGTACAGACCCCTGATGCACTCCCACCTTCACCTCAAACTCACCACTGTTCCCGTCCTTTGTCCTTACAGCTGTGCGCGCTCTTTTGTACATTGCCATCACTCCTCTGATCAACCATTCCTCCACTCCTAACTTCCTCAATGCCCATGTCACTACTTCACGTGGAACCCTATTGAATGCTTTCTCCAGATCAACAAACCCAAGAAACAACTTCTTCCTCTTCTCCATGTACTTCTCCTGCAACTGCCTCACAATAAAAAGTGCGTCTGTCGTTCCTCTTCCTGGCATAAATCCAAACTGCATTTCGTCAATCTTCACTTTCTTCCTTATCCTCCTCTCCAACACCCTTTCCAATACCTTCATTCCATGCTCCAATAACTTTATCGCTTGATACGAGCCACAGCCCAGAGGGTCATCTTTCCCCTTGTATAGAGGGACAAGGGTACTCGGTTCCCAATCCACTGGAATGCGGCCTTCTTTCACCACCAGATTGCAGATCTCTGTCATTCTCTTCACACCCCAATTTCCCGCTGCCTTCAACATATCTCCCACAACTCCCGTCCGCCCTCCCGCTTTTATACTCTTCATTGCCTTTATCGCTTACTCAACTTCCTTCTCGGTTATCTTCTCTGCCGGTCCTAAAACTGGGTTTCACTCTATGTTGCCATCCCATTCATTCTCTGCATTCAACAGTATTTCCATATAGCTCTTCCATCTTCCTTTAATTCCATCTGGGTCCACAACGATTTGTCCCACTTCATCCTTCAAGCAACTCACCCCCATCACGTCACACCTCTCTTTCGCTATCTGCTTTGCAATCCTGAATACCGCTCTCTGACCCTCTTCCAAATCCAAGCGTTCTCCGAACATTTTCCTACATGCCTCCTGCGCCTTTGCTACCTCTTTCTTTGCAGCCTTCTTGGCTGCCTTATAACTTTCATGCTCTGCCTTTTCTGCCCCCATTCCCTTCGCCTTCTGCCACTCCTTGAACTACTTCCTCTTCTCGTCAATCTTCTTTCCAACTTAATCATCCCACCACCATGTTTCCGAGTGCCTCGGTGGTCCTTTTGAACATCCACATACCTCAACAATGGCTCCCAACAGAGTATCTTTCATTGACATCCAACCACTTTCAAGCTCAACCACATCATCCTCTACCATACTCAGCCTCTCTTTTAATGCCTCCCTCACTGTCACCTCTTTCAACCTCCACACCTTCATTCTCGATTGGTACTTCACCCGCCGAGCTCTCCTCGCACCTTTCACCCTTATGTCGCAGACAACCAAGTGGTGCTGTGAAACAGCCTCCTCCCCCGGGATCACCTTTGTGTTCCGGAGGTGCCCCCTATCTCGCCTATGCACCAGCAGGTCGTCAACGGTTGTCGTCGACCCACCTGACGTGTATGTAACAAGCTTATTAATCTCTTTCTGGAACTGAGTTTTACAAATCAACAAATCAGCTCCATCAGCAAACTCCAAAATCCTTTCACCTTCTCCATTTCCCACACCATATCCGTAACCCCCATGAACTCCCTCAAAACCATCCGTACTCCTTCCCACATGTCCATTTAGGTCTCCTCCTACCACAACAACTTCCTCATCTTTCACGTTTTCCATCAGCTTCTCTATTGCACATCAGAACTTGTCCTTCTCTTCATCCCTCCAACCAACCTGCGGAGCATATCCCAAGATGACGTTCACCAAGAGCTTTCCAATCATCATTTTCACCATCATCAACCTTTCACTCACTCTAGTCACACTCACCACACTGTCTACAAACTCCTCAGAAAACAGGACACCAACACCATTCACGCCTTCTGGGCACCCTTGCCACACAAACTTCTATTTCTGTCCATGCCTCCTCTTCACCATTCTCACACCACTTCCCTTCCATCTCGTCTCCTGCACACAACATATGTCCACTCTTCTTCTGACCAATACTTCCACCTTTTCTCCTGATCTCCCTGTCATTGTCCCTACATTCCATGTCCCATTCCATGTCCCGTGGCTACATTCCTTGTCCACGTCAGGCATCAGACGTTTCGTCATCATAAATGGAGTGATTTCCACCCTTGCTTCGATCGGGTTCCCCACCTTGAGTTTTGACGAGAGGGAGTGGGGTCACCCACGGGGTACTTCGGGCTGTACCCTGCCCATATGTAGTTGTAATTGTCATGGTTCTCTTTTTGAGGCAATGTTTTTATGGCCAGATGCCCTTCCTGACGCCAACCCTCTTAGTCGCCTTCTACGACACGCGGGGATACGTTGTACCTGACGAGGTACTGACAGTACTTGAGGGTTTGAGGTACTGACAAACTTCCTTTTTGAAAAGGGGCAGGTCGTAACTGTTTGGAATGATACGAGAAGGTAAATAATTCCAGAGCTTAGCGGTGAAGGGGGATGAAAAAGATAGTGGCCCACCCTTGAGTTGCCAACGGCCACACAACAATTATGTGATGTTGTGGCTTGCCATGTATTTCGTGGTCGAGCTAATGGCAGAGGTATATAAGCAGCCATCTCTCGGGAGCAGAAACTGAAGTAATATCTTATAGAAAAGGGAAAGAGAGCCAATGTTACGGCACAATTCAAACAAGTTGGGTGTTGAGGTCAGATTGGGAGTGTTGATGAAAGGCTAACACTTGAAATTTCACTTATCTAGTAGAATGTAGATGAACTTTCACTTTTTTGCAGGCCCACGGCGTGGTGCAGGGTACTGTACCTTACCTTGGCACCTTCCTTACAGACCTTACGATGCTTGACACTGCTCTACCCAACTATGTTGAGGTAAGCAGCCTCTTGCATGATTTCATCATTGTATTGCTCGAAGATGGCATGGTTCCTTTGTAATTGGCACATTTGAATCTGGACGAGAAGGTTGCTTTGAAAGTGGCAAACATGATACGTCTAGATTCTAACCAGGAGTCTTTGCTTCTGAGGCTCAATGCCAAATATTGCAGAAATACTGTACTGGAGATGTCCTGGAAATGGAAGTGTTTCTTTCTGTTTAAGATTGTACCATGAATGGTGTTTTATTTCCCTTTCAGAATGGGTTGATAAACTTTGAAAAGCGGAGACGGGTAAGTTTGTTATGTGATACTTTAGCGCTTGACAAAGTAAAGTAATAAGCGACCGTTTTGATTCTGAAAATTGTTTTGATTCTTACCGTTGCTTTTTGTAATCTCTTGATCGTTTCAATGAATCTTGATTAAAACTTCCAATGTGTGCACTAAACTGCAATGTTTAGCTCCATATTGTAAATGATTACGTCCCAAATGGCATGTGCAGCTGACTGCATCCAGAGGGCGTTATGGGCCCGTCTTTGGCGAATGAAAACATCTGGTACCAGATCCTGTAACTGTGAACCTTTAGGCTGTAAGAACAAGCCAGCAGCTTTGTAAGCCTCTTTTGGACACCAGGACCGGTTGCCTTGGGCTTTGTGTGTTCTGGTGCCATGATTTGACCTCTAAGAAACCCATCCTGAGTTGGCCTCCTAAAATTTCGTTTGACTCAAGTCCATCCATAACCGTACCTTCAGATTACGATGTTAATCTTATTCCAAACGTGCAATCTGCAGAGCCCCGGAGTATGAAGTGTGAAAATATCCAAGGCATGGGATCACGAGCTTTCTTTGGCTCTGATGCGTTTGTACTGAGCGTAGATCCAAGAATGTGCTGCTCGGCCCACGGACAAAACTTGGTTTTTATCACTCGGAGCAACGGTTTGGTATGGGAGGTTTGAGGCTGAGATTTCTCTGGCTTTGTTTTCGGCCAAGCAGCTGGTTTGTTGCCACCTGTCTGTCAAGCTAGTGTCATACTATAAGAGCAACGCCCTGTTGGGATGGGAAAGCATCAAGTAACGAAAAGTCTTCCTCCTTCTCGACTTGTCAAATTAAATCAATAACCGTTTTTGTGTGTACTTTTGATGGTTTCTGCTTGAATATAATGTTTTCATGTCTTAGGCGTCTTTTTGGAGCAGTTACGCCTGTACGACATAAGCTTACGACACGAGTAATTTCACCTCTTACTTTCTCTGCAATTGACACTTGCTGAATTATCGCTCAGCCTTTAGGCCGCTCTGGATCTTGTTCTCACGACCTTTTGTTATTGTGATTTATTTTTCCCTGTGGTTGAAGATAAATGTTATTTGTATTCTTTGCGATTCAGCTGGTAACTCCACAGACCTGACAGCAGCACGTAAACCAGAGACTGGTGGAATGTGCTATAAATATTATATCGTATGCTATTGGTGAAAAATCAAATTGCATTGACCAAATTGGTTTTGCATGTACTTGGTTTCATGTTTTTTTTTTGTCTTGCATAAATATAGTGAAGTTAAAAATATGTCGACTCTAAACTTTATTCGGGCCCCCACACATTTATTTATAATACATTATTGCATTTTTTTTATTGCGAAATAGACCGATCATGCGATCTGTCGGGTGACACTACTCGGTCAGTCATTGCTGTTTTTGTGATAGAAAACCGGCAGACATGAGATGGACAGAAAACAGGTGGAGATGGAAAGTGGTCAACATCGGGCTATAAAAGAGATGAACAAGCTTACCTTGATTCCTACCTATCAGTGCTCCAGTGATTAGTGGATTCTACTTTTTCTACGTTTAAATTGGGTATTGTGAATACTCCCACCCTTACCCTCCCCCTAACTCCTCATCAATAACATGATATCAACTGAAGATGTTTAGAAGTATCATATGAATTGTAAACTTGGAAAAACATTATTAATTTGTCATATATATATATATATATATATATATATATATATATATATATATATATATATATATATTGTTGCGGATATGAGGACTGTATTTTTTTGATTGTGTTGTATTGTGGTAAATTGGTGATGAATATTGCTTGAGTCTGCGCCTCCTGCCTCCGGAGCTGTGTAAAGGTCAAAAGGGCGTCCCATAATTAGTCCACAAGCATACACGTCAGCCAATAATAGAATACCCCTGTTCGATAGTTATATCTTATCCTGTTTTTTAGGGTAAGGCTGTGTCTCCCATTAATTGAAATACTCCATTGCACCAGTGAAAGAGATAGATTCCCTTCATTCCCATTCCCAAAACCTCCATTCCCCCTTTTTGTCGATTGGCAATTACCTCCCCTCCAATAACCGCCATTGACCACGAGGCAGGGTCGGAGAAGAAAGGCGTGTCTCCACCTCGTCATAGAGGGGAGGAGTGAGCCAGCCCCACTCGACCAACCATGAGCCAGGGGTTTGGCTAGGGAGGGTGGAGGAAGAGCTATCGGGGAGGTTCGCAAAGGTTGAGGGGCGGGGCCGATATAACCCGCAGCGCGACGCTCCCCAAGGAGTCGAGCTTTGAAGAAGAAAGAGATGAGTACTGAGCATTGAGATGAGAAGAGGCTGCGCTTTTAGAGAGAGGCGCTGAGAGGAGGGAATGAGCAGGCGTGACCGCAGCTAAAATCCGCAGCGCGACGCTCCCAAAAGAGAAGCTGAGACGAGCTTTGGCAGAGATGAGCTTTTACCGGGAGAGAAAAGGGAGCCCAAGCCGTTGAGAAGAGAGAGGGTCCAAGAAGCAGAGCTGAGTTGTGTGGTTTTGGTCGTCAGTGGTTGCGTTGTGGTGGTCAGTGGTTGCGTTAGTTGCGTTGAGTTGTCGGTGGTGAGGAGTGATTGGACCAAGAGAACATAGAGAACATCCAAGGAGAGGACATCCCAGAAAGCACAAAGCCTGCTGTAATCCTGGAATAGCACGCGACGTCCACAGCAGCAGCAGCAGCGGCGGCCACAGCAGCAACCACACTCAACAGCCGCTTGGGGCCTGGACGGCGGTTTTGAGCAGGGCCGCGAAGGAACGGCGGCTGCTAAATGCGCCGATCGTGCTGCACAATACAACTCCTAGCCATCCTCTCCTTCCAGCCAATTCCTGTCATCATTCCCCGCGTGAGTCTGTCTTTTGTTTGTTCTGTCCCTGGGTTAATTAAGACTGTAGGTAAGCTAGCGTTGCACTGTGTATCTAATCTCGTCTGTAAATAAACGTGACTGCTTTCTTTTTGCTTGTGTGTATAATAAATCCAATTACTCTTCTGTACGTCTTCTCGTCTTATTCCTTTTCCTCTTTGCATTCGGTCGTTTTAGAGTTTTCCAGATTGGGCAGCTGCGGTGCGATACGGCCAAAGTTTGGGGTGAATCGGGTGAGTTGGGGAAGAATCGGGGGAACTGTTAGGTCGCGGTAATACACCACCGCTCGGTCAAAAATAACATCTTGTCCGCGACCCGTAACAATTGGTGTCGAGGAGTGAGATTCGAGGCCCGAACCAAATTAAAAAAAAAAAACATCTAGGAAAAAATTTGGTCAAAATTATAAAGTACCGAAATTTGATTTTGTTTTAAAGAAAAACCCGAATTTTGAAATCGCGCCATGGCTGGTCAAGGCGATCGAATGCCGGTGGGTGAGCTAGAGGAGGGGTTAGGAGTAACCCAGGATCAGAGGGACGAAGTAGAGGAGAACATTGGCAATATGGTTGAGGGGGTATCAGACGCACAAAATGGCGCTCTCGCGCACGAGGTTTCAGGCGCGCAAAAAGGCGCCTCGCACGTGCGCGCAGTAGCCGAGCCCGCTGTATCAGCGGGCTTTAACATGCAGCCGATTGACATGCAGGCCCTCATTGCGCAGCTACAGGCAGCTGTACAGATGAGTATGGGAGACCAAATTAGAGGTTTGAAAAACAGTATGGGGGTAATGAGGGACGAATTGAGGGCTGATAGTGAGTGAATGAGGGACGAATTGAGGGCTGATAGTGAGCGAATGAGGGACGAAGCGAGGGCTCAGAGTGAGCAATTGGGGGTAATGAGGGACGAAGCGAGGGGTACTGGTGAGGGGTTAGACAAGAAATTTGAGAAGTTAGACAATAATTTTGAGGGGTTAGACAAGAAATTTGGGAAGTTAGACAATAATTTTGAGGGGTTAGACAACGGGATAAAAGAGGTGAAAATGGGTTAATGGGGTTAGAAAATAGGATGGAAGACAAATTGCGGGAAATAGGGGAACAATCTGCCAGGGAAATCTCAGAGGGATGAATTGGGACAGATGAGGGTGGCATCTACAAAAGAGATGGAGGAGATGAAAGAGGGGATACGACGAGGTGTAAGTGAGGAGGTTTCGGGGCTACGCGAGGAGGTAAAGCGAGGTGAGAAGCGTATGGAGAAAGAGGTGAGAAATGGGACGGCTAGGTTACAGGGGGGCATAGAGGGTCTGACGGAGGAGGTGGAACAGCTGACGGAGGGACAGACGGAGTTAGTGGAGCAGGTTCAAAGGAACACTGCAGTACTCGGAGGGTTAAAGGCGACACAAAAAGAAATTAAAAACGAATTAATAGCGACACAGAGGCAATGTCAGATGGTACGTGAGGGACTGACAATGAGGGTGGACGAGGTGACAGAGATAATGGAGACAAAGGACCGGCAGGTGAGGATGCACATAGAGACGGTCACGGTAGCCTTAGAGGACGAACTTGAGGAGACGCACCGAGAAATAAAAGAGGTGAAGCAAAAATTAGAGGAAGTGGAAGAAGAGGTGAGTGAAATTAAGAAGAGACGGACAGAAACTAAGAGAGAAATAAGGGAGGAGGTAATGGAATATGTACAAGGTCGGTGCTCAACTCATGATGTGCTGCTCACTAACCAAATAAAGAGTTTGCAGGTGGCAAAAGAGGTGCGGAGACGAGGTGCCAAGGTGAGTGGCGAAATATTCGGCAATGTATATGATGTGAGGAAAGCTTCAGTCGGCTTGGGGGTTGATTTAGACCCGGGTGTTCGTGAGAGGCCGTTGGTGAAGTGTGTGACAGGTCAGGTGTGCGAAAAAAGAGGTGTGCGAGAATGTCCGACCATGGGGTGTGTGAGGAAAAAGTGCGCGCCGACCAGTGAGTGTGCTGTCGAGAGTGAGTCAGTCGTAGCGCGTGTGCGAGGGGGTACATGGAAGCGCGGTGTGGTGAGTGTTACGGAGTAAGTAACGAGAGAGTGTACACCTGTGGTGAGTGTTACAGAGGAAGTAACAAGAGAGTGTACACCTGTGGTGAGTGTTACAGAGGAAGTAACGAGAGAGTGTACACCTGTGGTGAGTGTTACAGAGGATGTAACGAGGAAGTGTACGCCTGTGGTGAGTGTTACAGAGGGTGTAACGGGAGAGTGTGCGCAAGAGTGTGCGCGAGAAAGGTGTGTAACGGACAGGTGCATGGGGAAAGAGTGCGCTGTCAAGAGTAAGGGGGAATGCACGCCTGTGGTGAGTGTTACAGAGGGTGTTACGGGAGAGTGTGCGCAAGAGTGTGCGCGAGAAAGGTGTGTAACGGACAGGTGCATGAGGAAAGAGTGCGCTGTCGAGAGTAAGGGTGAGTGCGCTGTCAAGAATGGAGGTGAAAGTAGTGAGAGTGACACGGAGCGTGAGTTGGTTGTGACAGGTGAGCGAGGATGTACACCTGGAATGGAAGGATGCACACCTGGAATGGTAGAGCGTGTGTGGGAATGCACACTTGAGTTGGTCGTGAGGCACGTGTACGTGGTTGGGTGTGCGAGTGAAAGCACACCTGTGATGGTCACAGAGGAGGTGACCGAGGAAGGGGCGCGAAGAGGTGTGTTGGTGAGGTGTGCGAGCGACGAATGTGTGCCAAGGTGTTCGGTGGTCAGGTGTGTGACCAAGTCGGTGAGCAGAATGAGTGTACCGAGGTGTGTAAGGAAAGGTACGAGGAGCATGGGAACAGCTGGAGGTAGTAGCAAGAAAGGGGTAGCGTATGCGTGTAAGCATGCAGGTGAGGCATCGACGGTAACCGGGTTAGCGGTTAGAACGACTTTTAGCCGAATCGGGCCCTCGGTGCGTGCCGGGCTTCGCGTGCCGCGAGAACCAGCGGGGATCCGAGCCACGGCGGGTTCGAAAGGACCGCCGTACGCGATCCACGCTGGGCCTCGCTTGGAACGGCCGCGTCCGTGCTCCACTAGGCGGAGCGGGCAGCTCGATAGGAAGGGTCGTCATGGCGACCACTTTTTGTTGAGACGTGCCGGCAGGTCGAGATCGGGACATTGGATGGCTCCACGCCGAGGTGGTGCGTGGGATCTCGGCCCGGGTAAGCCCCCGTCCCTGCCCCGAATGCGGGACGTATCCAGCCGCTGGCACAAAACAACCCGCATTCATTGCTCGGCTGTACGAAGCCGAGCTTTAGAAGGGAATTGGCGCACCGAGAGGATCTAATAAGTAGACGGGTGATGAGGATAGTGTTTTGGCCCCGAAATTAGAAAAAAAAGCAAAATTTGATGATTGGTACGGTGATTGGCAGTTGATTGGCTGAAATTTGGTGTGCCAAATTGATAGTGGGACCTCCCCGATGTGGTGGGATGGGCAGTCCACCATCCCCCCACAGAAGGGGGAGGCAAAGGAGCACTAGTTTATGGGGTTTATGGCAGTGAAAACTAGCCCGGGTGGGTTAGGATATTGTGTGTAGGGATCTAGCGAAGATGACATTAGGTAACGTTAAGATTAGTTAGTGACAATGACACCTGTAGTGGGGACGCAGGTAGAGTAGAGTGGATGATAATGACGTGGGAGCGCAATAGTTTAAAGGGGCGACTGGGAAGCGCAAGTTTCAGAGGGGAGTAGTTAGATGAGATGATGCCGTGTGTGTGAGGATTGAACAGGTGTGATTGCACAGGTGTGCAACTGAACAGGTGTATGGAGCAGTGTTTGAGTGATGGTAATGGTGAGGTGTGTTGTGTTGACCAACTGGTCCAGGAAGGAAGGAGGGTGCAGGTGGCACCAGGTGTGAGTGCACAGGTGTGCACCAACAGGTGTGTGGAATACATGGAGTGTGGAATATATGGGGTATTGGAATGGATGGTCGTGGAGTGAGTATGGTGGAAACGATGGAGTGGAGTGGATGGTGCGAAGGTGTGAATGGGGGAAGGATGGACCCCCATCACGAATACCCGGGGCGGGTAGTGTAAGTGTTAGGTAGAGGGTACAGGTAAATTGTGGTTGGATATTGGCATCTGTGGTGCGGGTGGAAGAATGATGATTGGATGGGTGCATTAGTGTTGTGGAAATGGCTGGGCGTGTAGCCTGTTAGTGTGTGTAGTTGGTTTGGGCACTCCACCACTGTAAGGATGTCGGCTAGGTGAGGCCGCAGGTGGGCTCTGGGAGCCGGTAGTAGTTGTTGTGGATGGGGCCCGAGGATCCGGAGGACGGACCCGGGTAGCCCAGTGCCAGAGGGCACCGAGTGGGGTGACAGAGCCAGGAGGGGCCTTCCCCAGCTAGATAGGTTAGGGTGAGGAGCTAGGTAAGCTCGGGTGGCAACTGCAGTGGTGGAGGTGTGCAGGTGGGTAGACCTGCTGGGAGAGCTACACGTCGCAGCCCAGAAATTGTGCGAGGGCACCAGGAAATGAATCGGGGGAGTGAAACCCCAAATTGAGAAGCACCACAGTTTGGTCAATGGGAATTGGTTTTTATAACCCATAGTGTAAGTTGGCCAATGGATTGGCAGGGAAAGACCCCGGGTAGTGTAAAGTGTGTTAAAATCATTTAGAGGATAGTTAGGATGAAGGATCTCCTCGCACCATCTGCATCCACTCACCTGAGGTGACAGGTACTCTACACCATGCCATGTTTTGATTTTTTTTTTATGATGCAAATGTTTGGATTGTGAGACGCATCATGACGTGGGTGTGACATTGTGCGTAATTCCATCTCTCCCTCCTTATGAGGATTGATGACGAATTGGGTGATGGCAAATTTTGGATAGTGGGGGAGTGAAGACGAATTTGGTATAAGGGAAATAAGGGGAAGACGTGACGGTAGCGACGGATTGGTAATGTGTAGATTTTTGTACATATGGGGTAAGGGCAAGGGTAGTGTAGGTGACAGGGGGGTGACGTACGGTAGGGACGAGCTTTCTCATTTCGCTCTCCGTGCGCATTTCGCCTTGCATTGCCTTATTGACGTGTACCCTTGTGACCTTACCCCTCGCTCATTTCTCTTGTCCCCCTTTTGTCTCCCACATGACCTGTGCGCCATGGGGCGCCGAGGGGAGCGTGCGTGAGTCGGCCATTGTGCGCCCGGAACTCTCAGAACCAGCTGTCTGCATCGATGCACCACATTATGGACCACATGTCTGTGGCCGAGCACCACTTATGGACCCCATGGGTTGGGGCATGGCCCCTCTGCTGGAACCGGCCATGAGGGCCCGAAATCTTGCTGGCGGACCTTGGCCACAGGGCACCGATGCCCCACAGGTGAACCACACGTAGTCGGCCCTGTGGGCCATAAATAAAGAAAATAAAATGGACACGTTGGGCACACTTTATTGCAAATAGGCCGCCAGTAAGAAAATGAAAGAAAGACAACATCTGGAAGAACAAATAATAATAACCAGCAGAGGGAGCCGAAGAGCAAGAGATCACCTGCAGGGTTAGGGGTTGTTGATTTATTTTTTATTGTTGAACATTCTTGAACAATGGTGACTGCACCGATTGGTGCTTGGGTGTGTATTGGTGCGTTTTTGGGTGCTTTCATGGTGCATTGATGCAGAGCAGACTGTCTCCCCCCCCAGAAAGAACAATCACAGGTCCTGGGTTAGTCTTGTAAATAAAAGCAGAGTCATTGTAAATAATGCTCCCCACCGTCAGTGTATAGTTTGAAGACCATTCCGCAATTCGGTTAACTGTGGGCGTAAGTCTGTTAGGCAGGGTGCAATGGAGCAGCGGGACACATTTATTTATGTTTTAAAACTGTCGCACTCAGGGTCAGGTTAAAAGTAGAGGGAACTACACCTACGTGTCACACTAAATAAAAGTTGTAGGCCCGGGACGTGCCTAAGAGGAGGAGGGTGCAGTGTTGCGGATATGAGGACTGTATTTTTTTGATTGTGTTGTATTGTGGTAAATTGGTGATGAATATTGCTTGAGTCTGCGCCTCCTGCCTCCGGAGCTGTGTAAAGGTCAAAAGGGCGTCCCATAATTAGTCCACAAGCATACACGTCAGCCAATAATAGAATACCCCTGTTCGATAGTTATATCTTATCCTGTTTTTTAGGGTAAGGCTGTGTCTCCCATTAATTGAAATACTCCATTGCACCAGTGAAAGAGATAGATTCCCTTCATTCCCATTCCCAAAACCTCCATTCCCCCTTTTTGTCGATTGGCAATTACCTCCCCTCCAATAACCGCCATTGACCACGAGGCAGGGTCGGAGAAGAAAGGCGTGTCTCCACCTCGTCATAGAGGGGAGGAGTGAGCCAGCCCCACTCGACCAACCATGAGCCAGGGGTTTGGCTAGGGAGGGTGGAGGAAGAGCTATCGGGGAGGTTCGCAAAGGTTGAGGGGCGGGGCCGATATAACCCGCAGCGCGACGCTCCCCAAGGAGTCGAGCTTTGAAGAAGAAAGAGATGAGTACTGAGCATTGAGATGAGAAGAGGCTGCGCTTTTAGAGAGAGGCGCTGAGAGGAGGGAATGAGCAGGCGTGACCGCAGCTAAAATCCGCAGCGCGACGCTCCCAAAAGAGAAGCTGAGACGAGCTTTGGCAGAGATGAGCTTTTACCGGGAGAGAAAAGGGAGCCCAAGCCGTTGAGAAGAGAGAGGGTCCAAGAAGCAGAGCTGAGTTGTGTGGTTTTGGTCGTCAGTGGTTGCGTTGTGGTGGTCAGTGGTTGCGTTAGTTGCGTTGAGTTGTCGGTGGTGAGGAGTGATTGGACCAAGAGAACATAGAGAACATCCAAGGAGAGGACATCCCAGAAAGCACAAAGCCTGCTGTAATCCTGGAATAGCACGCGACGTCCACAGCAGCAGCAGCAGCGGCGGCCACAGCAGCAACCACACTCAACAGCCGCTTGGGGCCTGGACGGCGGTTTTGAGCAGGGCCGCGAAGGAACGGCGGCTGCTAAATGCGCCGATCGTGCTGCACAATACAACTCCTAGCCATCCTCTCCTTCCAGCCAATTCCTGTCATCATTCCCCGCGTGAGTCTGTCTTTTGTTTGTTCTGTCCCTGGGTTAATTAAGACTGTAGGTAAGCTAGCGTTGCACTGTGTATCTAATCTCGTCTGTAAATAAACGTGACTGCTTTCTTTTTGCTTGTGTGTATAATAAATCCAATTACTCTTCTGTACGTCTTCTCGTCTTATTCCTTTTCCTCTTTGCATTCGGTCGTTTTAGAGTTTTCCAGATTGGGCAGCTGCGGTGCGATACGGCCAAAGTTTGGGGTGAATCGGGTGAGTTGGGGAAGAATCGGGGGAACTGTTAGGTCGCGGTAATACACCACCGCTCGGTCAAAAATAACATCTTGTCCGCGACCCGTAACAATATATATATATATATATATATATATATATATATATATATATATATATATATATATATATACACATATATAATGAAAGGAGCACACTGTATCCCTATGACATAACACCAACGTCATCAGCTCTGGAAATTATGCCGACGCATCACCTCAAAACTAGGATGGCGTCTGTGTGGCCCTCAGGTCTTTGCAGACTGTGATTTATGCCTTTATGGTCACAAATAAATGAAAGCTGCCAATCCAGATTTTGACATTATTATAGGCTCATTAGGACAACATACTATATGAAAAATGAATGATCGTTTTAAGGCCATTTTCCCCGCTAGAGCGGGGGTTAGCCTTGCGGGCCCCATGACAATCATGGTTCCCTGTTTGAGGCAATGTTTTATGGCCGGATGCCCTTCCTGACGCCAACCCTTGGTCGCCTCTTCGATGCGCAGGGATACGGTGTACCTATTCTAAACTGGGGTACACACCGGGATCATTCATCCCTGCAAGCTGGTACTCAATTTGCCGACCTCGGAAGGATGACAGGCCGAGTCAAACCCCCTGGTGTTAATTTAGCGATCGACCGGGATTCAAACCCAGGATCCTGGGATACCAAGCCGGCACCCTGACCGCTAAGCCAACACCAGGCTCAGGACAACATACTGCAAATCGTTTACCTGTGGCCTTACTCAACGGTGAAGAATCACTAGAAACAATATAGTATCTGGATGTGGATCTTCACCAAAATCTAATTAATTAGTCCTTTCTACCAACCTGCCCACCAAATTTCATCCAAATCCATCCACAACTTTTTGAGATATCTTGCACACAAATAGAAAGACAAACAGACAGGGCTGAAAACATAACCTCCGCCCACCTTTGGTGGGCGGGGGTAACAATTCAATTGCAATATTTTGAAACATAACATTTGTTGACCCAGTTGTAGGAAATAAATGCTATTCTATTGTAAGAGTAAATCAAGCTCTTGCTATTAATCATCTATCTATAATTCCAGTAATCTCTGTGTGTGTGTGTGTGTATTTGTCTGTGTGTTTGTCTGTGTGTTTGTCTGTGACCGCTGTTTCTCGACAACTACCGGTCCGATATACTTGAAACTTGCCAGGTATATTGCTGGGGACCCGAGGATGTGCCTTTTCAAGGTTTCATATTAATCGGAGAAGTAGTTACCGAGCTATGTCCAAAAAACGATTCAACCAATCAGAGAGCAGCGAGCTATCACGTGTGCCGAACGTGCCGAACAGACTCTGCCTCGGACGGCACATTTGAGAGCGTATTCATTTATTTCACGTTGGCAAACTATTTTGGTGCTATGTTGGCGTTAAACTATGTTTTAAAACTAATTAAAACTAATTTGCGATTCATCGTAACTGCGATATGCGACCTTCCGGACAGTCAAATGAGGACGTCACTTCCGGACTTACGGATAGTCATAGTGACGACGTACTGATGCTGAACGTGGCGAGCAGACGCTGCCTCGGACGGCACATTTGAGAGCGTATTCATTTATTTGACGTTGCAATCTGTGTTGATTGTTGTAAGGTACGATCGATTGTAGTATACGTTTATAATAACTCTGCCGATACAGGCCCGATTAACTGCAGCGCCATCCGAGCTGCGGCGTCGGGACGATACATTCATTGTACGGTCACATCACGCACTTACGGGCACGCCCATGGGCCCATGGGCACGCCCATGCATGCATGGGCGAAGACATTTTTTTTTTTTTTTTTGGCAAGGAACGGGCACCCACGTACGGGCACGTCCTAGTTACCATTAATGGTAAAGGCCCCTCTCCCCTTCCCTTCCTTACTTAAGCTGGACATGGCCGAGACCTGATTAACTGTTGATATATATCAAGCTTTGAAATCTAAGTAACGTGGAGCATCAGAGGGAAAAGAATGAGAATTTTGATTTGAAAACTGATGATGATTCTTCATCGTGTAAAATCGCACTGTCCATGTTGTCCGGTTTTCTGGCAGGAGTTTGAGGTGATGGCTCAGATAAAGCTGCTGCAGTCTGCCTGCAACAGTTACACCATCAGGCCTCATCGGCCATTCTTGGCGTGGTTTCACAAACTGCCACGTTTGACCGAGGAAGAGAGGTAAAGGCTGGAATGCATTTCTTGGAGGGAGGGGGGGGGGGGTTATGGGTGGGAGGACGGGTTGGTGTTGGTGGCATCCTTATGCTTGTAAGAATGGTCATCCGTGTAATCGTCATATCATTGACCATTCATCCGATTGTTGCTGGAAGCTGAATTATTGTGCTGTATGAGGCGCTGGTCTCGCAATGCCTGCGGCCAGTGTACCAGTGTTTGTGTGTGTGAAGAATGATGTGTCATCAGCATGATCAGTAATTGGTAATTTTAGTGGATACCTTTGGGGTTAAATGTTGCAAACCCTTTGTGCATTCGCCTCTAAATTTGTAATGCCTTAAAAGGAAGAATTATGGAATTTTTAGTGGAAGAAAATTCCACTATATTGATGAATATTTGATATGTTGGAATCGACCAAATTGGCTTTTCAACATGCTTGAAATGAAATGAAAACAGCCATTGTACCATTTATGGATATAGTGGTGCAAGAGTGCAGACTTTGGCCAACTTTCTTACCCTCAGTTGATAGCGATCGACAAGCAAAAAAGCATTCCTATTTTCGGGGGTTTGTATTTTGTGCTTACAATATTTTATTTAATAACATTATTTATCTTTTTACAAGATTGGGGCTCATGGAAGAGCCAGGTGACGGAATATAAAAAGGAAATGAACTGACTGACTGGGACAGTGGGGCTAGAGCTTGACAAAAGCAAGGGAATAAAAACTGGAAAAGAGGAGAGGAATGAGTGGAAATGCAGTAACCTCCACATTGGAGGCTTGGGTTATGTAGGGTTAATGGGAGTAGAACACATTGTGGTTAGTGATGGGGAGTTGACATGAGAGGGTAGTGCATCGTCAGCTTCAAGCCCTGGGTGGGGGAGGGATTGAACCCATCACCCTTTATAATGATTGCATACTTTAGCAAATAATTTCATCATATCAACTTGGTATTTCTGCAACATGAAGGTAGTTTATTACAATGATATCACTCTTATGTTTAATAGACACACACACACACACACACATATATATATATATATATATATATATATATATATATATATATATATATATATATATAGATATATATATATATATATATATATATATATATATATATATATATATATATATATATATATATATATATATAAAAACACATACATGAACAGTGCTTTCAGAAAGTATTCACACCCCTAGACGTCTTCATATCTTGTTGTGTTGCAGCCTGAATTTAAAATGGATTAAAGTGAGATTTTTTTTGCGACCCATAATGTCAAAGTGGCAATTAATTTTTGCCCTGCACTCGCGAAGCAAAAGTCAGGGTTAAGCATTCGGGTACGTATGTACGTACGTGCATGTCTTCATTTCAGTAAAGTAAATTGTTTGCCGTGTCAGCATTTTAAAAATTCATTTTCTCAGCAACCATTGGTCCAATTGACATCAAATTTTCACCATAGGAGGGCCTCCTCCTGTAGAATATTTTAATGAATATTATGACGTCACAGGTCACATGGTACGGCGCCATCTTAGAAAAAACAAAAAAAACTTTGCACCTCTATATCTCAAAAACGGCTGCACAGAAATAATTGAGACAAGCCTCATTGCAAAGAACTCTCCATGCGGAATAACATATGTGAATGATGACGTCATCGGTGCCGCCGTTATGACGTCATAATTTGACAAGTAAAAACTTTATCCGATCAGGATGAAATTTATTGAGCATCTTCTCGGTATAAATTGATGCAGAAATAAAATTATAATGACGTCGTAGGTCACGTGGTTCGGCCGCCATATTATTTTGAGTGCAAAGCCTGAAAAATGACTAAAATCCAGTTTGTTTGTTGTTGTTTTTTTTGTTTTTTTTTGTATACAAGATCGAGGCTCGTGAAAGAGCGAACATTAATCACACAGAAAGACAAACCGACACATAAAACAAATAACATCGGGAGCGGTAGACAAGATGGGGAGAGAGGGGGAAGGACACAAGCACAACATTTGAGAGCAGGAACCGAGAGACATGGAGACATCGAGAGATCTGTGGGAGGGAGAGGGCTTTGGGGTGGAGGCATGGGAAGGGGGGGGGGGGGGGGTGGGAGAGGTATAAAACATATGGACACTGCCAGGACTTCCAGGAAAGAAGTTGGAATTTCAAACAAGGTGGATCTGGGGTGAATTGGTGGGGGTAGAAAAGATCAAGGTTTTGGATGGGGGAAGATAAGAGATGGTGGTGAACAGCTGTTTTAAAGACCTGGAGGGAGGAGTGGGATTGAAGGGAGTGTGGGAGTTTGTTCCAGAGGCGGGAGAAAAGAGGAATGAAAGAGTGAAGGTGAGCAGAGAGCCGAGATTTTGGCAGTATAACCATCAGAGGGTTGCTGGCAGATCTTGTGCGACCTGTAGGAATATTTGGGGGACAGAGCACAGAGAGAGCTGGGGGAGCAAGGCCGGAGAGGAGTCTGTAGAAGACAGAAAGACCTCCTACCTGCCTGTGGTGAGTGAGTGAAAGACCCTCAGAGATAGCTTCATTGCGGGAGATTTCAATGATTCTGAAAGCTTTGGTTTCAACAGCGTGAAGACGAGCTAGGTGTGAGGCAGGAGCACCAGCCCATAGGGGAGAACAGTATTCCATTGAGCTGCGGATGAAAGACTTGTATGTGGTGAGGAGCTCAGGTGTGCCCAGGAAGGACTTCACACGACGGAGGATGCCCAGTCGGCGACTGGCTTTGGAGGCCAGCTTGGAAATGTGGTTTTCCCAAGAAAGATCATGGCAGATAGTGAGACTCAAAAGCTTGAGCGACAGAACTTCTTGGAGAGGATTGTTGAGAAAGTATATGGGAGGGTTGTCCAGTCGATATTTTCGGAGAGACATAGTAAGAGTGTGAGATTTGTCAGGATTGAAAGACATGTTCCACTTATTTGACGAGTCTGTGATTTTGTCCAGGTCTTCAGAGAGTGAGGAGGCTGCAGACTGCCGATCTGAGGGAAGAGGAATGGAGCGGCAGAGAGTGGAGTCATCAGCAAAGAGATAGAGAGGATTTTCCAGAGAGTCGGAGAGATCATTGATAAAGACCAGAAAAAGCACAGGGCCCAGCACACTGCCTTGGGGAACTCCAGCCTGAACAGGAAGGGGAGATGAGAGAAATCCATTCAGGGCCACATGTTGACTACGACCAGAGAGGAAGTCCGCAACCCATGCATGGAGATTTCCATGGATACCATAGGAGGAGAGTTTGGTGAGCAGAGCTGGGTGCGAGACCGTATCGAAGGCACGTGATATGTCAAGGGAGACAGCTCTGATTTCCTGTTTGGCATTGAGGACCTCCATCCATTGTTGAGACAGCAAAAGCAGTATGTCCAGAGTAGAGTGACCTGGTCTGAAACCAAATTGATGATCAGAGATCAAGCCATTGGAGAAGAGGAAAGATTTCATATCCGAAGCAATGATGGATTCCATGACTTTACTGATAATTGGGAGCAGGCTGATTGGTCTGTCGTTGCAAGGATCTGTTTTTGCACCTTTTTTGTGTAAAGCGGTAATGTTTGCTGATTTCCAGGATGCTGGCAGATGACCTTGAGCAAAAGATAGGGTGAAAAGAACAGAGAGGGTGAGATAGAGCGGCAGAGCAGGATTTTAGGACCCGTGGGCTGATGCCGTCTGGTCCAGTTGCAGAATCAGAGTCGAGGTTAGACAAAAACTCCTCCACCTTGTCAGGAGAGAGGACACAGAGTCCAGGAGCAGTTGGGTTCGACTGGGAAAGGTGGGAACAGAGAGAGATGGGTTTGGGACTAAAGATTTTGAGGCAAACACAGAGTTGAGGCATTCGGCTTTGTCACGTGCGATGTCAACTGTGTGGCCATTTGAGGTAAGGGAGGGGATGGAGGGGGAACAAACACCAGAAACGGATTTGACCAGACGCCACCAGGATTTGTAGGAAGGAGACAGGTTTGAGAGTTCATTCTTGAGTGAGGAGAGATAGTGCTTCCTGGCACTCTGAGGGTAGACACACACTTGTTCTGAGCTTGGTGGAAGGAACTGAGATTGCCTTCAGTTGGTTTAGCCTTCCAAGAGGCAACGGCAAGTTGTTTCAGGGCAACTGCCTCACCACAAGATTCAGTGTACCATGGACGGGAGGAAGGGTAAGACAACTGAAGACGAGATGGGATAAATCTGTGCATGAGAGAGAGCAGTTTGCTTTGGAAGAATTCCCAGGAAGAATTGATGTCAGAGGCAGTGGAGATAGGAGACCAATCCAGACGATTGATGGCTGCTTGAAGACCGTCCCAGTCGGCCTGAGTGAAATGCCAGACTCGTCGACGCTGAGGAGGCTCTATGAGAATGGCCAGAGAGATGTCCACTTTGACAAGCACAAGACAAGTTTTCTCAAAAACGACTGAACAGATCGAGGACAAACTTTGCAGGCAGAATCGCATACCCACTACAAACAAAACAGTCAACGAGCATGACGTCTTGTGACCACGTGACCGATTACATCATAAATTTTATTCTCCAATAGCATTTTTGCGTAGATCATGCTCAATAAATTTCAAACTGATCGAACTAAGTGTTGCACTTGTCTGCTTATGACATCATAATGAAGGCACCAATGACATTATCATTACAACACTTAATCCTCATCTGGAGTTCTTTGCAGTGAGCCATATTTCAATTTTTCCATGGAGCTGTTTTAGAGATATGGAGGTGCAAAGTTTTTCGGTTTTTCCAAGATGGCGCTCGTCCCATGTGACCTATGACGTCAAAATTATCACTAAAATTTTTGCATGAGTAGACACATACTATCATGAAAATGTGTCAATCACACCGACAGTTGCCGATAAAATGAATAAAGGAATTTAAACAACATGGTGCCAGTATCGCGTGACCTATGATGTCATAATTATCACTAAAAAATTGTCCATGAGTAGACACATGCTATGGTTGAAAATTTCGTCTCAATTGGACCAACGGTTGCTGAGAAAATGAAGTTATAAAATCCAGACACACACGTATGACATGCGTATGTATGTACTGTATGTACGTACGTACACAGACAATTGCTTAACCCCATTTTTTGCTTCGAGAACGCAGAGGAAGAAAGGAAATAATCATTCAAAACTATCAGTTTCCAATGGTTTTACTTTTGGAGAAAAGGAAGATCAGTTAAGTTCTTCCCAACAGAATGCAATCACACCTGAGCAGTTACCAACACACGTTGAGAATTTTCCCCCAAGCTGATGCTGAGCAGCCTGTGGTATGGTGAATTTATTTTTACCATAACAGTCAAAATAACAGGATTTCAATTAATTTAACCCTCCTCGAACCCCCATTGAATCTGATTGTTGGCGTGACAAAATGGTGGTAATACAAGACAAGTCGATGCTTAAAATATAAATAAATTACCTGTGCAAGATATGGTAAACACGAATACCGAACACAAAAACACAAGACAACCGCCTTATTTTCCCCTTCCGCTCCACATACACACATACACACATACACACATACACACATACACACACACACACACACACACACACACACACACACACACACAGACACACAGACACACACGACAACCGCCTTATTTTCCCCTTCTGCTACACACACACACACACACACACACACACACACACACACACACACACAGACACACAGACACACAGACACACAAACACACACATATATATACACACACACGCACACAAACTAGGCAAGATAGAATAAAGGCACAAACTGAAGAGCATGAAGCTGACAAGCTCCAGCTTTGTGCTCTTCAGAACATGCACAATGCTGCGTCATCACCAAGGGAAGAGTCAGAGTCAGAGTGTGGGCCAGAGTCAGAGTGAACCAGTGGCTAGAAGTGGAGTGGTGGTCAGGGCGCTAGTGGATCCAAGCTTGGGATTGTGAGCTGGTCCAAGAGAGCGAGCAACAGACTCAATTAGACAGAGGACTGAGGACTAATTGAGATAGAGACTCAGCATGTTTACTGTTGGGGGCCAGGGTTTTACACCCAACCCCATTGTGTCACAAGTCTCAGCCTTCCGAAGCTCACCAATCACAGAGAACAATGGTCTGTGCCGCCAGGAGTTGCACCAATGAGACCCCAGTGATTCTACCAATCACAGTCCAAGGCCCTCTGGAATCCCCACCCTTAGGGTCCCCACAAGTTTCCGCCCCGAGTGGATCCAGCAATCAGGCCTTAGGAATTCCTGCCCTGAGGGTCCATGAGTGTTTCTGTTGTGGACAGCAGAGGAGGAGTTTATCTCCCTCTGTAGGTAGGTGTGAGAGGGTGTGTTCCATGTCACCCTATACTGCACGATTCAGCAGTGTGTTTCCACAGAGGGGAAAAATAGACGATGCATTTACCTATAGCTCTCTCTCTAAATCAGACAAACCCCACTCCCTCTTCCAAGCCTGGCTAGCTGCAGTGCTAAAGTCCCCTTTCCCTCAACACACCTTAAAACAGGTAAGAATTCCCCAACCAAGATGAGCATACATGGCGTATTAGGCCTTAATCGAAGTATTACCATTTTTCACCAAATGTATAAATGTAATCGTTTTCTCTACAGATATAAACTGCAATAAAGATGAATGCTTTCAGCCATGGCCGAGTGTCCTTTTGCTCACGACATTAACCTCGATAAAAAGATTGGATATTAATAGGGGAGGGAGGGGGTGCCATGCAGCAGGTAATTCCACGCATTCATGTTTTTTGAAACTGGAGAGCACAACTGTGGTCATGACATGTGCCACCAACTACCCTCGTAAATGGCAGTTTACAGATGTGAACCATGCCATTTCCTTTCAGTGTGCATTCATTTGAGAGATGAGAACATTTTTACCTCCGCCACCATCGGTGGACGGAGGTTGTTTTCACCCCTATCTGTTTCACTCTTTTTGTGAACAAAATATCTCAAAAAAATGTTATGGACGGATTCAGATGAAATTTGGCAGAGATGTAGCGTATGCGACAAAGACGAAATTATTAGATTTTGGTGAAGATCCGGATCCGGCTACTATGATTTTAAAGTGATTCTTCACCATTGGGAGATAGGGCCAAAAACGATATATTGCAGGATATCTCAAAAAGTTGTGGATGGATGGGGATGAACCCCATATTGACTGGTTCTCGGCACCATGAACCCCACATTGACGTGGTTCTCGGCACCATGAACCCCACATTAACGAGGTTCTTGGCACCATGAACCCCACATTGACTGGTTCTCGGCACCATGAACCCCACATTCACGTGGTTCTCGGCACCATGAACCCCACATTGATGGTTACTTTGGCTGACCTGTTGGTTGGATCCATGTTGGATGGATCCATGTTGGATTGCTTTGGACGATGTGTTAGTTTCACGGATGTGTTGGTTTGGTGGATGTGTTAGTTTGGCGGATGTGTTGGTTTGGTGGATGTGTTAGTTTGGCGGATGTGTTACTTTGGCTGATGTGTTTGTTTGGCGGATGTATTGCTTTGGCGGATGTGTTTGTTTGGCGGATGTATTGGTTTGGTGGATGTGTTTGTTTGGCGGATGTATTGGTTTGGCGGATGTGTTTCTTTGGCGGATGTATTGGTTTGGCGGATGTGTTAGTTTGGCTGATGTATTGGTTTGGCGGATGTGTTAGGTTGGCTGATGTATTGCTTTGGCGGATGTGTTAGTTTGGCTGATTGTTACATATTTATGGGAATGTATGTGAAGTACCATTCAGGTTGCTTATCCGTGTGTATTATATTAAGGGTTGTTGTGATGGGAGGGTCAGGAGCCCTTCGGAACCAGTGGCCGGAAACGGAAGTGGCCGGAAACGGAAGAAGAAAAGACACGAGGAGAAAAAGGACGGGGATTCTTCTTCCTCGCCCCGCGACGACGAGAAGGTGGAATCGACCTTGCGCTGCGCGGAACAAAGAGGCGTTCCGAAACCCGTTTGGCGAGAGGAGTTACCTGGACGCGTAATTACCTTTTGACACGTCAAGTCCCCGTGAGTTCGTGCACGGAACCAAGCGGTCGCACGTGGGGCCGCGCGCGCGCGTTGCAAACCGCTCTTGGTTTGGCCCCGTCTACAAGGACGCGTACGGGTCGCACGTTGAGCCTCGCTCGCGTTGCAAACCGCGTTTGGTTTTTGCCCCGTCTACAAGGACGCGTACGGGTCGCACGTGGAGCCTCGCTCGCGTTGCAAACCGCGTTTGGTTTTGCCCCGTTGCTTGGCAAGGAGGTGCGCTGCAACAGCTGTCCCCGGTACGAGACGGCCCGTTGGAGCACGTCCGCCCGGGGTTCGTTCAACCGCCCGTGTGCGGAGACGAGAGACATTGTGGGAGACATTGACCACGGAGGGAGTCAGGAGTGGGGCTCACGTGAGGAATATATAAGATGGCCATCTTAGAGTTTGTGTAGATGAGTATACCTTTGTAATATTGACTGTGCATTGTTGATGGTTGTTGATTGCTCAAAGAATATATTATTGATTATTCCGGATCCTTGGTGTGGGGTTTCTTCTTGACCGGAATTCATATTGATTGCGTTACGAAAGCGAATAAACCATATATCTTTCTGGCGGGGTCCCTCCCACGGTCCGGGGGATCACCCAGACCAGGTAGTTACCGGGAGGACCACGTAACACTGATGTATTGGTTTGGCGGATGTGTTAGTTTGGCGGATGTGTTGGTTTGGCGGATATGTTGGTTTGGCGGATGTGTTGGTTTGGCGGATGTGTTGGTTTGGCTGATGTGTTGGTTTGACGGATGTGTTGATTTGGCTGATGTTTTGGTTTGGCGGTTGTGTTGATTTGATGGATGTGTTGATTTGATGGATGTGTTGATTTGATGGATGTGTTGGTTTGACGGATATGTTTGTTTGGCGGATGTGTTGGTTTGGCGGATGTGTTGGTTTGGCGGATGTGTTGGTTTGGCGGATGTGTTGGTTTGGCGGATGTGTTGGTTTGGGGGATGTGTTGATTTGGCGCATGTGTTGCTATGGCTCATGTATTGGTTTGGCGGATGTGTTGGTTTGGTGGATGTGTTAGTTTGGCGCCTGTGTTAGTTTGGTGGATGTGTTGATTTGGCGGATGTGTTGATTTGGCGGATGTGTTGATTTGGCGGATGTGTTGATTTGGCAGATGTGTTGGTTTGGTGGATGTTTTAGTTTGACGGATGTATTGCTTTCGCGGATGTGTTAGTTTGGCAGATGTGTTAGTTTGGCGGATGTGTTAGTTTGGTGGATGTGTTAGTTTGGCGGATGTGTTAGTTTGGCGGATGCATTGGAATGGTGGATGTGTTGGTTTGGCTGATGTGTTGGTTTGGTGGATGTGTTAGTTTGGCGCATGTGTTAGTTTGGCTGATGTGTTTGTTTGGCGGATGTGTTTGTTTGGTGGATGTATTGCTTTGGCGGATGTGTTGGTTTGGCGGATGTGTTGGTTTGGCGGATGTGTTGGTTTGGCGGATGTGTTGGTTTGGTGGATGTGTTGATTTGGCGCATGTATTACTTTGGCTGATGTATTGGTGCGGCGGATGTGTTGGTTTGGTGGATGTGTTAGTTTGGCGCATGTGTTTGTTTGGTGGATGTGTTTGTTTGGCGGATGTATTGGTTTGGCTGATGTGTTGGTTTGATGGATGTGTTGGTTTGGGGGATGTATTGGTTTGGCGGATGTATTACTTTGGCAGATGTATTACTTTGGCGGATGTATTACTTTGGCGGATGTGTTTGTTTGGCTGATGTGTTGGTTTGCCGGATGTGTTGATTTGAAGGATGTGTTGATTTGATGGATGTGTTGGTTTGGCGGATGTGTTGGTTTGGCGGATGTGTTGGTTCGGCGGATGTGTTGGTTCGGCGGATGTGTTGGTTCGGCGGATGGGTTGGTTCGGCGGATGTGTTGGTTCGGTGGATGTGTTGGTTCGGCGGATGTGTTTATTTGGCAGATGTATTGTTTTGGCAGATGTGTTTGTTTGGAAGTTGTATTGCTTTGGTGGATGTGTTAGTCTGTGGGAGGGATGGGGGTGGGGAGGGAGAGGATATGAGCTCTTGAAGTCACATTGTACATGAGGTGTAATTATACATTTCAAACTTCATTTCCCATGTGTACACACATGCATTCACATGTTATCAGAAGTAAATAAATTGTGTAGATTGCATCATTTGTGGATCTGATAAATTGCCAGTAACCATTTTGTAAAACGGAATGTGCAGGTGCAGAATCTAACTCAATATGTCCAAGTGTCACACACGTCCATGCCCGTGGGATTACCACGCGTGATCGCATTAGTGTGTGTGTGTGTATGTATATGTATATATATATATATATATATATATATATATATATATATATATATATATATATATATATATATATATATATATATATATATATATATATATATATATATATATATATATATATATATATAAAAATAAAAATATATACAGTATATATATATATAATATATATAATTATATATATATTTTTATATATTTGGTTTTATATATATATATATATATATATACGATGTCATTCATATATATATATTTTTTTTTTTTTACACTTTTTTAACGTGATTGCTAATGCATGGTGGTTATGTTCAGAGGTTTTAAAGGTCCAAGTAGATACATCTGTCACTTTCACTTTTGTTTACAAATTTCTTTTGCATTCTTGGCAATTGTAATGATTTATAATCACTTCAAACGCAATTCAGGTTCTGCATAAAATCCGTCTGGTTTTAAATTATTTTCATATCATTGTTTTAAAAAGCCGAGGAAAAACCATTTCTGGTTATTAATGGCTTTTCCGTTTTTCACCGGTGGATGCTGAAGGGGTTGGGGCTGGTGGACATGTTTCCTCCATTTTTGATTGCGCATGGTTCTGACAAGGAACTTGTTTCTTGTTACACCAGTGTTGCATGCCATGCCATTTTTGATGCCCTTCCCTGTCTGCCCAGCACCAATCTGACAGTTTATCGTCAGGACTCAGATTCGAACCCATTATTCATACATGGTAATCCTCTGTAAACTTAGAAGACTTGCCATGCCATTGTTGATGCCCTTCCCTGTCTGTCCAGCATTAGTCTGACAGTTTATCGTCAGGACTCAGATTCGAACCCATTATTCATACATGGTAATCCTCTGTGATTTTAGAAGACTTACCATCAAAATCTCATCCGTTTTCGCCTTTTTGACAACTCATGACGTGTTTACTCAATACAAAGTTTTTGACAACTTGCCACTTGCTCCACTCGGCAAGTGGCAAGGCTCCACCTTAGTTTGGCACTGGAATTGTAAGGGATTCTCTTACAATGATAAATTGTGCAGAAGGATTTGGCCAACTTTAAATTATTTTGAGCAAATAAACTGCAACTTAGAGATTAAGATGAAGAAAGGTTAAGGTTTTTCACTTAAGATGATTCCTATGCAAACTTTAAAACAGCTATTTTGTCTTTTATGCCAACCTGGAAAGGTAAAAGTAACATATAATTTGCTACATGGACAATTGGACTGGCACAATATCCTGTGGAGCTATGAGCTGTCTGGCCAGGGTTTGAATCCTGACCAAGCTATAAACTGTCATGCTGGTGTCTCACAGGCACGTTTATTCATCAATGTGTGTGCCGTCCCTCAGATGGATATTAAATCAGCGTCCCATCTGCAGGCATTAGGTGGTGAATGTCAAAGATCCCACGGTGTCCTTCACGGAGGGTTGGCGAGCTATCGCCCGCTCCCTGAACAAATTACAAATTCCTCCTCTGACCTATAAGGTCTCCCGCAGATCTCCCGATGTCCCTGCTCTCAAATGTTGTGTTTGTGTGCTTCCCCTTCACTCCCCATCTTGTCTACCGCTCCCCTTATTATATACTTTGTGTGATAAATGTTAGCTCTTTCACGAGCCTCGATTCTGTATACAAAAAAAAAAATGGGGGAACTGTATCATTTGCACTGCACACCCCTGAGAGAACTGATGCTAACTTACAGCCATGTGCTACAAACGACGATGACGTGGGACCTTCCTCCTTTGAGTTGGTTAAAGTGACCAGAGATTCCCCCACAATGTCTAAACTTTTAAAACTGTGCTCTTTTTGGCTGTTCTATTGCAACTTCCTGTATAAACTGAGACTATTGTTCAGATTCCTTCTGTGTACCGGATAAAAGGTTATATTTTTGAAATTGAATCGTGTGTTTACTGTTTTGTGTCTGTGTTATTGTTCAGCTATTCCCTGTCTAAAGAACTGGAGCCTCCATTGGATTCGGCATTGTCTCCTCGACAAAAGAAGAAAATAGTTCGGAGGTTCAGTGGGTATGTATAATGTTTTATGGTGCTAGGGAGGTGTGCGTGTGCATGATAGCAGTTTAAGTGACCGTTACTGGGATTAAACGCTATTCTAGCCCAGTGTACATCTTGCACTCTTTTATAAATGGTGTGTGATTTTATTGCATGCTTGCACACGTGGGTACAGAGCAAACATGATATCCTAAGCTTGGCGGAGCCTTGTGTGACGTATACACGCTTAGCATCGGCTTGTATCATATCGGCTTGTATTGCAGTCATCCAGTTTAAGATGAAGCCCGTGTATAAACTACATCTCTCACAGATTTCTGGGAATTCTTTTTATAATATGAGTTCTCTTGCAAGGATCTTCAACGCAGGAGGCCATTGGAGTCGCCGAGCTTAGGTGAAGTGATGCACTTTCCAGGGTACTCTGGGTACCAACGGTCTTTATGATGTCACTTTTCTCTCTGTGCTCAGTGGGGTAATCAAAGAAAAATCTCCCTCCCCTGCATGGTTGCCAGCCTTTGGTTGTTTGTCCGTGCTCTATCCTTTCTTTAAATGCTGAATGTCGAGCAAGGAAATAACACGTACCATTTTTACAATCTTTGGTTCAAACCAAACTTGGCCAAACCAAACTTGGCCACGGTTTGAACCGCCGACCTCCCAGACTCGGAACACATGCTCTCACCTTTACACCATTTCTAGGATTATAAGAACCTCCCGCTTTCTCAAGAATTCCAATTATTGAACTCTTTGATGTCTTCACTTGTCATGTTTGTGTCCTGTGTTTGATGTAATACAATCACTGATATGTGATCATTGATTGGTGCACTCATTACTGTTTTACACCAATCATATTGGTCGATTATATCGGTCAATCTCACCTGCTTTTAAAGAACCATTTTGTTAGACATGCATAAACTGAAATGCCGACAAAGAGGAAAACCAGCAAGGAAAGTGAGAAAATATCGTTGCAAGTGTGATGCATCATGGTCTGAGGAGCTTCTGGGCTACTGATAGCAAAAATAGATCAGAGTGAATTTTCTCGGCTGTAAGGCTGTATTCATTCCGGCCTCGGCGTAATGGCGACAGAGTGTCGGCTTTGGGTCTGGGATGTCGGTGGTACGAACCCCGGCCGAATCGTATCAAAGACTTAAAAAATGGTACGTGCTAGTTCCTTGCTCAACACTCACCATTTAAAAAGATAGAGCACAGAAAAACAACCATAAGTTGTGTAATAATAGCACAATAATGGGGTTGATGGCCTCCTCCTGCATCAAAGTTCCTTTATTATTCACTCGAATAGTGCTTTTGTGAAAAGTGACCTGTGAAGAGCATGTACGCAAACTCCCACAATTCACACCTTTGGTGGGCCATTTCCTGAGTTTCACCCACTTTCAGTTGGAACTGGCAGTGACAGTGCCATAATCTGTAGAGGATTATGATTCCTCAAACAGGGAGCCATGATTGTCATGGGGCCCGCAAGGCTAATCCCCACTCTAGCGGGGAAAAATGGCCTTAAAACGATCATTCATTCATTCATATATTCAGGCCACCGCACACTAACCGAGGCTCAACCAAGTACACAGTGACAACAGTGGAATTGGCTTCGTACGTGAAAAGTGCAACAGACTACCAAATCAAATTTGTAAGCAATCACGAAGACAACAAACCAGAGAAGGTATCCCTAACTCACCAAGCAAAGAAATTCCAAAGACATTTGTGAATGGAAGATGTCACACAAGAAACCAAAACTACAACAAATCCAGCCCCAATGATTTTTAAAAAGACAAAATAAAAATATAAAGCGAAATATCAACAGATATACAACGACAACAGGGAAAATGATGAAAGAGCAGGAAGATATTTTTAAAAAAGAGTTGGACAGATTGGACGTAGATAAAGAAGGCTCTTTGGAATGGCTAAAAATAGGTCAGCTCAACTGGGATGGAGAACGAATCGTTATAAATGGCAAAGACCAGGGACACTGCACCAATGGCTTTAAGAAGATGGCAGGACTGAGGCAATCGGACAAGTGTAGGTTGTGCAACGTAGAAACAGAAAGTACGAGTCACCTCCTATCGAGATGTAAAAAAAAACAACATGTCAGAACAGCTGTACACATAAAGGCACAACAAAGTACGTAGATTAATCCATTGGCGCATCTGCAAAAATCTTAATTTCCCTGCTCAGAAAATTCATGGAAACATGAACCAAGCAATAATTGAAAATGAGGAAGTAACGTTCACATACGACCTGATGGATCCCATCAAGTGTGAACATAGAAAACAATGCATTGTGACCAGACTGGAAAACACTGAGGTACAAAATAAGAAAAGAAGGCATTGCTAATTGAGGTGTCAGTTCCCAGGGATTTTGGCCGAAACCATGCCGAAATCAGGAAAATGACCAAATACCAAGACCTAAAAATGAAGTGAAAATATCCTGGAAGCCGAAGAGCACCAGAATTGTACCAGTGATAATTGGAACAACAGGAATGATAAAAAGAACCTTAGAGAGATCTTTAAAACCTTCCCTGGGAATATTAATACACACAAACAGCAGTTGTAAGCTGTCCGGGGCTCGTAACGATCCTCGAAAGAGCCCCCCGGAACAAAACTTTGAGAACAAGAAAACTTCACAAATTGGTCCATGAATCATGATCCCTTATTGAAACTGAGGTTGATACCTCGAGACCTGGAAGGGCTCCATTCCACTGTCTGAAACCCGCATATGGATACCACAATCAACGATACAAACACACACATACATGCACATATGCGTACGTGCACGCACTCATGCATGTACACGCACACACACACACACACACACACACACACACATGCACGCACACAAGTGGATGCATCGATACCAGGGAGGGCTACGTTCTACCTTCTGAAACCCGCATTTGGAGATAACAACCAACGACACACACAACACACGCTCACTCACTCACTCACTCACTCACTCACCTGCGTATGTCAATGTAATTCAAAGGCAAATACTTTGTCATTAAAGGTTTTTACAACACAATGTATCCAGAATATCACAATTTTATTACTTTTGAAGGTTTGAAGGTATTACAAAATACAGAAAACAAAGGGCAGGTTCAAGCTACTATATCGGGAAAAGGGAATTGGGACAGAGGGGGGGGGGGGGGGGGGGGGGAAGACAAAGCATCTCAAAATGCAAAGCCTGTCTACATCTGCTTTGTACTCAAACTAAACACGAAGAAAACAGCAGCCAAAAAAAATAATTATTTTCTCTATATTATTTTAATAAATGTTTGTTGAAAATTTGATGACAAAAGTTCAAATCGCAAAGTACAAGACAGAGATGGTGGTCCATTCATCCATATGCTGATTGTCTGTGTGAGGCTTGGTACAATGTGATTGGTGTTGATAGAAACACAAGGCCCAAATAGTTATGTCGAAATCTAGAGTGAAATAGGGAAAAAATTAGGAAAAGCGATTAAAAAAAAAAATTATATAATAAAAAAATAGGCTATGCAGGACCGGAGGTAAAATGGCTCCAAAATTCATTTTCCACTCTGTTAAAGGTCTTAAAGGTAATTAGAGGGGAGTGGGAGAGGAGAGGAGAAGGGAGTGGGAGAGGAGAATGGAGTGGGAGAGGAGAAGGGAGTGGGAGAGGAGAGGAGAGGGGAGTGGGAGAGGAGAGGAAAGGGGAGTGGGGGAGGAGAAGGGAGTGGGAGATGAGAGGGGAGTGGGAGATGAGAGGGGAGTGGGAGATGAGAGGGGAGTGGGAGATGAGAGGGGAGTGGGAGATGAGAGAGGAGAGGGGAGTGGGAGATGAGATGAGAGGGGAGTGGGAGATGAGAGGGGAGTGGGAGATGAGAGGGGAGTGGGAGATGAGAGGGGAGTGTGAGAGGAGAGGGAGAGGGGAGAGTGGGAGGGGAGTGGGGATTGGGCAGTTGGAGTGGGGAGGAGAGGGGAGGTGACACACATGCACACACTGGCATGCACACACTGGCACGCACACACTGACATGCACACGCGACACACATGCACACTGACAAACACACACACTGATACCCAATGACACCTGCACACACTGACACGCAATCACACTGACAAACACTCACACACACTGACACGGGCACACACTGCCACTGACACGCGCTGACACACACTGACACACACTTACACATGTTGACACATACTGACACACACTGACACACACTGACACGTGCACGCACGCACACACACACACACACAGACTGACACACACACACACACACACACACACACTGACACACGCACACACTGACACAAGCACTCACTGACACCCACACTCACTGACACCCACACTCACTGACACCCACACACACTGACACCCACGCACACTAACACCCACACACACTAACACCCACACACACTGACACCCACACACACTGACACATGCACACACTGACACCCACTGACACCCACACACACTGACACACGCACACACTGACACACGCACACACTGACACACGCACACACTGACACACGCACACACTGACACAAGCCCACACTGACACACACTGACACATGCACACATTGACACGCACTGACACACGCACACACTGACACACACTGACACATGCACACACTGACACACACACTGACACACACACACACTGACACAAGCACACACTGACACATGCACACACTGACACGCACTGACACACACTGACACGCACTGACGCACACTGACACATGCACACACTGACACATGCACACAATGACACACACTGACACGCACTGACACGCACTGACACGCACTGACACACACTAACACGCACTGACGCATGCACACACTGACACGCACTGACACATGCGCACACTGACACGCACTGACACACACTAACACACACTGACACGCACTGACACATGCACACACTGACACACTGACACATGCACACACTGACACACACACACACTGACACACACACACACTGACACACACACACACTGACACGCACACACACTGACACAAGCACACACTGACACACACTGACACATGCACACACTGACACGCACTGACACATGCACACACTGACACATGCGCACACTGACACATGCACACACATGCACACACTGACACACACACACACACACACACACACACACACACACACACACACACATACACACACACTGACACACACACACACACACACACACACTGACACACGCACACACTGACACACTGACACACGCACATACCGACACATGCACACACTGACACACTGACACATGCACGCGTGCACAACGTGCCGGATGGGTTAACAACCAATGGCATTGGAAAGGAAATTTACATGTGAGGTTTGCCTATTACTGCCGTGGTGCACCGCAATATTTTGATATTACCGAACAACCCTAAGAAGGCTCGCAGTGAACACACGATACCTTATTTGGAACTCATGAAAAGGCTCTTTCTTTTGTGGATTGTGGAGAACCTGCTTTAAGGATGACGTGGCAATCCAATCACGAACGGACATTACTCATTGGAAATTAAAAGCCATGCAAACGTACAAGCATTTGGCATTTCACGATTGGTTAAAAAATAAATACAAATCGTATTTGCAATTTATCACCAAATATTATCTTTTGTGAAATTATTATTTTGATTTGTCATGGTGGAGTGGTGGGAGTGGGGGGGGGGGGGGGTGGGGTTAGGTTTGGTGAGTCTTTGTGACTTTTAATCTTGCATTTCAATTCAAAATTGCATTTTCTAATTTATTTTGCAGAGTTATTGCAATATTTGTTATAATTGTTAGGGACTATCTACTTATTATGTATGCAAGGTTGGGAGTGGTGGGGAGAGGTAAGGCATTTAGCGGGGTGGACAGGAGGAAAAGGTCAAGAGATGGGGAATTATGAGGATGCATTGAACTTGTGGTTTTGCTTATCAGACATTCTATCAATATTGCATATGTAATATGTGGAGGGCCCTTGTACTGTCTCAAATTAAATGGTGTGATTTATGTTTGGGACGAAGGTAGATTGAGGAGGTGAAGTGATGGAATGGAAGAAGTTTAATTAACAACCAAATTTGACTTTAGGGGGAGACAGAATATTATATATTGCCTTGTTGGAATGCTATCTCCATGAATGACACAGCTAAAAGCCTTCCGGCTCTGAAGCCCACACGAGGCCAAGATATCCAAGGATCGGAAATGGAACGACACGGGGGTGAGGTCAGGAGTGAAATTTGCAGCTGCAAAGGCCCTGGGGTGCCTGGTTTCAATCCTAGGTCTGACTCAACGCCATTCGTTTCTGCCCAAAAATCCAGCGGAGGGACCGGCTTTTGTTGGCCACCAAAGCTTCTGGCTGGGACCGAAGGGCCCATAAAGATCAATAACAATGAGAAGAGACACTGTAGCAAGTATTGTATGAAGTCGTCCGATAGGGTACGGGTTTGAACTTGAGCTTTCGAAGAACGAACGATGAGAGCATGTTACCTTTACTACCTTGATTTGTTTTGAGAAAGTTTATATGTTTTAAACTTGGACAAAAAGGTGAAATAGCAAACTGCTTCAGGTGTGTCATGTTCATTCTCTGACATCTCACCTCTGCATTACAACACACCTCTTATGTCCGAACTGCCTCAGTTGTCTTACTTTCTTATCCAGATGTTTTGCTTCTCTGACAATTCCAAAATGGCTCTCACACTTATTGTTCATTTAATTTATTTAAACCCACTTGACCATTTCACCCCTTCCCTTGTGGGTGGAGGTTCTTGTTACTGGCCTGTGGAGATTTTTCTCTTTTCCCTCTCTTCTTTTTACCCCTCTCATCTTCTCCACCCACTTTTACTCCCTCTCCGGGTAGTTTGTGCGAACCATTTGTTGTGCTACTGACAGCTCTGGGAGCATATCCCCCTGCCTTCTTGTGCAGTTTGAAAGGAACCTCGCTTTGGAATTGCTAGTTCTCAGCATCTCGTTCCACATAAATCCTTTCAAGTTATCCCGGCTTGAGGAAGGCCTGCAATGGCCTTCCCCTTGTGTATTTTGCACAATGATGAGGTTAATCATGATTATTTGGGGGGTATATATCTTGCTGTTGAAGGGGAAATGTTTTTTCCAAATAAACCTTGGATCTATGCATAGGGTAGTTGGGAATGGGTTGAGTAGAGCAGAGAATAACTAGCATTATGAACCCAACCAACTTATGGTTTCCCAAAGGAAGAATATAGCAAATTCCACACAATTTTCTTGACATCCATAACATTCACATGCTTTCCTGGGATTAAGCTGAATTTGTAAGTTGTAGGAAGAGCACCCAGGGTGGCCTGAAAATGGGTGATCAATTATCTTGCCGGTCCTATTTGTCCACATGGTTACCTGTGTGATTGACACGTGATGTGGCTCCTCCCACAAGTGTGATCTATCGAGAACACTTCCTGTTTGGACCGTTTTTTTCTCCCATTCCTGCAGAACTTGTTGTGTTGCCATTGGCCTCTCTTACGTGCGGTATGAGTTTTTGTCACAAGTCATTAATTGCTCACCAGAAAGGGAAGCTGGGGGAAGAGGGAGGAGGTGAGGGAAGAGTATCTTTATTTTTGTACGAGGGTCTCTCCCGGCTTGTGAATGAAGGAGCTGAATGACAAATGGCAGCAGCTTCACAAACTAGGACTGGAATAACACAAAACGAGTAGCAATGGCTCAGAGAGGAGCAGAATGGGAAATAATTCATTGTGTATCAAAGAGATCATGGATGTACAATACACAAGGGTAAGCACATGAGAGAGTAGTGGGCAGTGCATTTGAAAGACTAAAGTGAGGAAAGATGATGAAATGGATACAGAGAGACTATTCCACAAACAAGCGAATAAGGGGATGAATGGATGCATATTGACAACCAGTCTGGACTTTGGGATGGTGAACATTTGAGGGTTTCTGGAAGACCATGTGTGACCTGGGTTGGTTTATGGAGGAGAAAGGCCAGATAATAAACTTGTATAAAATAAAAAGCCTGTTAACTTGCTGCCGATGGCAGAGTGACAGTCCTCGGCATTCCATGTCCTGCCTTGAGATAACGATGATGTGTTCTGGAAGACCTTGTTTTTGATCGGATAAATAGGAGCAAGGTGGGAATCGGGAGCACTAGCCAGAAGTGAGGAGTAGTAAGTACTCCATGGAGCTCTGCATGAAAGTCTTGTACACCGTGATTATCTCGGTGTTGCACAGAGATACCTTCATTCAACAGAGAATACCCAGGCGGCAACTGGCCCTTAATGCTTACTCCGATGATAGGTTATGGCAGATGGTGAGGCCAAGGAGTTCCAGGGACCTCTTTCAGTGGCTGTGTGGAGAAGTAAATTGGATAGTTTGCTGATCCTTGTGGAAAATGATGGTGAGAGCCTGTGACTTACCAGTGGCTTATCTTGTCCAGGTCTGATAAGAGATTCAGCAGTGGGCAGCCTTTCGCAGGTGTTATGTACTGTATTGTATTATTCTGCATTGGGTAGAGTCATCGGCAAAATGGTAACGTTGTTTTTCAACAGCATCAGAGCGGTCAGTTGTTATGGATCAAGAATATTGCAAGTCCTAAGAAACTGCCTTGTGAAACCCCAGTCTGAAGGGAAAGATCATGGGGAAGGACATCATTAAGGGTCACCTGCTGTTTCTTCTGCACTTTGTGGCTACCTTGTATGCTCTTGTTCAGGAGATCTCTCACATGCAGATGATCGCAGATTGTACACCCAACTTTACGTGGCTTGCGGAAAGGGATGGGGTTAGAAGCGTGTGTATGTAATAAATAGATGTCTTCATGATTAAGCCACTTCCAGATTTTAATATACGACTATTGCTTTACAACACAGCCTAGAACTTGAGCAAAACGAGACAAACGCCTCAATCTGTACAGCAAGTTGACCAAGTCCAAGATTGTGACCAAATGGAAATTCGAACCACATGAGAACAGTCCGTCATCCCATGACACCGTCGTCGCATCCTCGTCACATTCCTCTCAAAACGCACGAGTCGTTTACTTGAAGTGGGCGTAGGAGAGGCATTCTATTGAGATGCCAAATTTTGAGCGTTGTACATTTAACGTACTGGTTAATTCAAGAAAATTACCCATTTGCATATTATGTATACATTGATGGCATTTCATTTCCCTTTCCACTTGCTGTTCTTCCCTAATGTATTCCCAACGTTATTGATCTTTCCTCTTCCATACCCCTTGCAAGTAATGTATCAATGCCCCTAAACATATAGCATGGACGCTGACGATCTTGCAGAATGTGTCTGGCTCATTAAACACGATATCCATTCTACAGTCCCGGCTGAGTTGCCACCGTTCATGAAAGATATTTCCTACTTCCACCTGTCACACGTGCATCAGGAAAATGTGGGCAAATGACTGCTTACTAGTGCTTACTTACCAATTGTTACAGACGTGGCTTAGATGTTATTTACCGAGCGGTTTTGGTATGACCACGTCTGCACAAGTTACCCGATTATACTCGAACGTTGACTAATCGCGCTACGCTAGGTCAATAAAGGCAATAAAGGAAAATGACACACGGCTGGGTTTCAAATGACACGACACCCAGGGTTCAGTTCTCAAGACCTCCGGAGGAGGTTATATTAAGGCGGAAGGTTAGATTACAACTACAAGAGGTACAGCATAGAAAGACAAGCACTTAGACACACTCTTATATTCTTCCCAACAGACGACAGATAAACGGGACAAAAGGCTGACTCACACGGGGTTTGATGGCTAGGAAAGGCAGGATCGATGGCTCCAGGTGCACCTGGGCTCAAAGGTCAGAATCGACTCGGTCCGGTCCAGAGATGCGGGGAGGTATTCAGCGCTCGTACGTGGCAACTTCTCTCTCCAGGCTGGGGGCGCATCTGACCTCACATCCGGCAAGTGGCTGCGTAGATCCGGCGGGGAGTGACACGCCCTCGGCTCGTTAGCTCCGCCTCGTGGAATCGGCACGTTGCTTCTCATTGGGTGCGTGCGGGGGGGGTTACCGGCTCCGCCCTTGACGAGGAGCTGACAAGGAGCCCCTTTGTGGTAACCCCGTGGAGCGCATGGTCCGGAGCGTCGTTGTTGTTGTAATTGTTGTTGTAGTTGTAATTGTAGTTGTAGTTGTTGTTGTTGTTGTTTGGGGAAGAAGATGGAAGGAGGTATGGGAAAGGTCCTAAACTCACTACTGGTGCCATATAATCACATTCTGGTGCAACGAAGAGTCATAATTAATGGAAACGAGTCCTTAACTGACATAGACTAAGAATAACTAGCAAGATGTCCGAAAGTTGTCTACGTGTGATGCGGTGGACCTGGGCACGACATTTAATGGGGGAAAAAGGGGAAGGTCGGCTCTACTGATTGTTGTTTACAGACAATGGGACTAGGGAATGGGGGATTGGGGATAGTTGGGGAGTATTGGGGAAATAGGGGAATATTTACAAGCGGATATGGAGGCCAAATTCCATATTCGCAACATTGCACCCTTCTCTACCCTCGGGGCGTCCCGACCCGATAAATTTTTACCTACTTTAGTGTGGCACGCAATGTAGTTCCCTCTACTATTAACTCTACCCTGAGTGCGACAGTTTTACAGATATTCACAAATGAGTAAATATGTCCCCCTGCGACGTTGCACCCTTCTCCTCACAGAAACACACCCACAGGATAACCGAATCCGGAAAGAATCCTCAAACTAAACATACAGCCGGTAGGGAGCATTATTTACACAAGACTACGCTGATATTTACACTACGATCCAGGACCTGTTTTTGGAGGAACACATGCAGATGTTATGCATAGAGAGAGCACGCATGCTAGCATCGATACACCAACCCACGAGTGCTCTGTGGCCTACGGCCTTTAATAATGTGCAGAGCACCCCTTCCAAGCATCAAGCACCACCCCATCACACCGTGAGCACCATCCGGTGCACCAATAAAGTGTCTATAAATCACCGGTGGTGTCGCAGCCGGCCGATGTTCTGCCGCTGGTCTTGCCTTCGTGTGGTGCACTTGGCCTTCTTGCCTCTTTCAAAAAATAAAGAAAGGCGCCAACCGCGTCCATTTCTATATTGTGGCCTTCAGTGGTGTCAACTAAAAGTGGTTCACCTGCATGGCATAGGTGCCACGTTGACCCATAGGTCCATCCACGGGTGGTGCTTGGCCGCAAAAGAGCTGCGGTCCATGGTGGGTGGCCACAAACATTGCGGTCCATATGGTGTATCGATCCAAGCAGCAAGCAGCGAAAGTGCAGGCCCACAACTGCGTAGCCAGCACCTCTCTCTCCTCTCTCTCTACCCCAAAGCCAGATCCTCGGAGGTGGGAGACAAAAGAAAAGACAAGTGAGTAAGGTGGTAAGGGCGCAAAAGTGCACGCAATGTAAGATGATGCACACTGGGGGCACATGGGAACCAGGTGAGACAGGTACGTTTCTATCGTACGCCCCCCCCCCCCCACCAGGTAACCTACATGGCCCCTCCCTTACCCCTTACTGTATCCACACAACACAACACTACCCATAAACATCTACTTTACAAATCAACAAACATCCCTACTGTCTTCCCCGTTCCTCCCATAAACCAAATTCGTCTTCTCTCCCTCCTAACCAATCAAATTTGCCATTTTCAACTCAACATCATAATTTGCCATCTCCAACTCAACATCATAATTTGCCATCACCAATTCATCATCAGTCCCTCCTAAGGAGGGAGAGATGGAATCACCCCAATGTCTCATCCACGTCGTGATGCGTCTCACAAATCCACACAGCAATTCTCATTTCTGCAACACAACCAAAGAAAACACAGGTGTGGAGTCATCATCATCACCACAGGCAAGTGGCTGCGTATGGTGCGACAGGTTCATCAATCCTAACTATTTCCTAAATGACTTTAACAACTTTACACTACCCGGGGTCTTTCTCCGGCCAAACCATTGGCCCTCTTACACTATGGGTTCTAAAAACCAATTCCCATTGGCCAAACTGTGGTGCTTTTCAATTTGGGGTCTCACTCCCCCGATGCATCTCCCGGTGCCCTCGCACAATTTCTGGGCTGTGGCGTGTACCTCTCCCAGCGGGTCTACCCACCTGCACACCTCCACCACTGCAGTTGCCTCCGAGCTTACCTGCTCCTTACCCTAACCTAACTACCTGGGGAAGGCCCTCTGGCACTCTCCCCACTCGGTGCCCTCTCTGGCACGGGGCTGCCCGATCCACACCCGGGATCCTCAGGCACCCACTCACAACTACCGGCTCCCAGAGCCCACCTGCGGCCTCACCTGGCCGACATCCTCACAGTGGTGGAGTGCCCAACCAGCTACACACACTAACAGGCTACACGCCCAGCCATTTCCACAACACTAATGCACCCATCCACAACACCATTCTGCAACCGCACCACAGATGCCAATATCCAACCACAATTTACCTATACCCTCTACCTAACACTTACACTACCCGCCCCGGGTACTCGTGAAAGGGGTCCACTCTTCCCCCATCCACACCTTCGCACCATGCACACCACTCCGTACCACTTACTCCAACTCTCTCCACACACCTGTACCTGCACACCTGTGCTCTCACACCTGGTGCCACCTGCACCCTTCTCTCCCCAAGCGCATTCGCGCTGATCCACAACACTAATTACTCACACACTGCTCCACACACCTGTCCAGTTGCACACCTGTGCAATCACACCTGTTCAATTCTCACACACACGGCATCATCTCAGCTAACTACTCCCTTCTGAAACTTGCGCTTCCCAGTCGCCCCTTTAAACTATTGCGCTCCCTCGTCATTATCATCCATACTAAACTACCTGCGTCCCCACTACAGGTATCAGTCACTAACTAACCTTTACGTCACCTAATGTCATCTTCTAGGGCCCTATCCATATAACCTAACCCACCCGGGCTAGTTTTCACTGCCATACACCCCATAAACTATATCTCCTTTGCCCCCACATGGGAAGGATGGTGGATTTGCCATCCCACCACATCGGGGGTCTCTCACTACCAATTTCGCTCGTCAAATTTCAACAAATTAAAAATTTGCCAATCTGCCAATCACTGTACCATTACCAATCATCACTCTGCCAATCCTTTGCCAATCATCAAATTTTGTTTTTCTCTAATTTTGGGGCCAAAACACTAACCTCATCACCCAGTCTACTCACTAATGCCTCTCGGTGCGCCAATTCCTGTCCAAAGCCCGGCTTCGTAAAGCCAAGCAATGGATGCTGGTTGTTTTGTGCCGGCGGCTGGATGCGTCCGGCATTCGGGGCAGGGACGGGGGCTTACCCGGGCCGAGATCCCACGCACCACCTCGGCGTGGAGCCATCCAATGTCCCGATCTCGACCTGCCGGCACGTCTCAACAAAACGTGGTCGCCATGACGACCCTTCCTATCCAGCTGCCCGCTCCACCTAGTGGAGCACGGACGCGGCCGTTCAAAGCGAGGCCCGGCACGCACCGAGGGCCCGCTTCGGCTAAAAGTCGACCTAACCTCTAACCTGGTTACCGTCGATGCTTCACCTGGACGCTTACACCCCGCAGCCCGTTCCTTGCTCACACATCCAGCCGTGCCCATGCTCCTCGTACCTTTCCTTACACACCCAGGTACACCCATTCCACTCACAGCCTTGGTCACACACCTGACCACCGAACACTTCGGCACACATTCGTTGCTCGCACACCTCACTAACACACCTCTTCGCACCCCCTCCTCGGTCACCTCCTCTGTGACAATCACAGGTGTGCCCTCATTCGCACACCCAACCATGTGCCTCACCACCAACTCCAGCGTGCATTCCCACTCACGCTCTACCATTCCAGGTGTGCATCCTTCCATCCCAGGTGTACATCCTCGCTCACCTGTCACAACCAACTCACTCTCCTTGTCACTCTCAATACTCTCACCGCCATTCTTGACAGCGCACTCACCCTTACTCTTGACAGCGCACTCTTTCCTCATGCACCTGTCCGTCACACACCTTTCTCTCGCACACTCCCCCGTTACACCCTCTGTAACACTCACCACAGGTGGACACTCTTCCTTACTTCTGACAGCGCACTCTTTCCTCATGCACCTGTCCGTCACACACCTTTCTCGCGCACACCTTTCTCGCGCACACTCTCCCGTCACACCCTCTGTAACACTTACCACACCGCGCTTCCATGTGCCCCCTCGCACACGCGCTACGACCGACTCACTCTCGCCAGCACCCTCACTCCTTGGCACGCACTTTTTCCTCACACACCCCAGAGTCGGACTTTCTCGCACACCTCCTTTTTCGCACACCAGACCGGTCGCACACTTCACCCACGGCCTCTCACGAACACCCGGGTCCATCCCGACCCCCAAGCTTCTTAAATCCCCTGGCGCATCATACGCACGACCATATTGGTCACCACTTACACCGGGTCCTCTTTCTCTTCGCTTCTCCTCCATCACCTGCGAATCCCTCATCCGGTTAATGAGCACATCATCACGATCCAAACACAGACTTTGGACCAATTCTTTTATCTCCTCTTTTATCTCTTTCTTATCCCCTCTCCGTCGCTTCTTAATTTCGCTCACCCCTTCTTCCACTTCTTCTAATTTCTGCTTCACCTCTTTTATTCCCCGGTACGTCTCCTCAAGCTCGTCCTCCAAGGCTACCTTGACCGTTTCCATGTGCGTCCTCACCTGCCGGTCCTTCGTCTCCATTACCTCTATCACCTCGTCCAACCTCGTTGTCAGTCCCTCACGTACCGTCTGACACTGCCTCTTTGTCGCTATCAAGTCGTTTTTTATGTCGTTTTGTGTCGCTTTTAACCCTCCTAATACCGCAGTGTTCCTTTGAACCTGCTCCACTAACTCCGTTTGTCCCACCGTCAGCTGCTCCACCTCCTGCGTCAGGTCCTCTATGCCCCCTTGCAATTTTACAGTCCCCTTTCTCACCTCCTTCTCCATGTGCTCCTTACAGTGCCTCACCTCCTCGCGCACTCCTCCGACCTCCTCACTCACTCCTCTTCTGATCTCCTCTCCCATCACTTGCATCTCCTGCCCAGATGCCACCCTCATCTGCTCCATTTCCTCCCTGTGAGCATCCAGTTTGGTTTCTACCCCCATTCTGACCCCCTCTATCTGCTGCTCCATTTGTTTAACTTCCCTTTCCGCTTGGTCCCTCATGTCCCTCAATTTGCCTTCCATGGTGTTTTCTAACCCCTCTAACCCTTTTTTCATCCCTTCCATTTGATTCTCTTGAGCGGCCATTCTGTTTTCTACCCCCATTAACCCCTCCTGTATTTCCCCTAATCTATCGTCTAATTTCCCAAATTTCATGTCTAATCCCTTAAAATTATTGTCTAATCCTTCTATTCTACTCCCTAACCCTCCGATCTGGGCCCCCATCCTTTGTTCTAACCGTTGGCTATTGGCCCCCATGTCCTCCCTCAATTTCTCGCTATTGGACCCCATGTCCTCCCTCAATTTCTCGCTATTGGACCCCATCTTTTGTTCTAACCGTTCGCTATTGGCCCCCATCTTTTGTTCTAACCGTTCGCTATTGGCCCCCATCTTTTGTTCTAACCGTTCGCTATTGGCCCCCATCTTTTGTTCTAACCGTTCGCTATTCTGGGCCATAAGGGCCTTCATTTGTATGAAAAACAAGTTCAAATCCACCGGCGGCGCTGCCACGGTCGCGGGCGCGGTGATCAGCGAGGCGCCATTTTGCGCTCCCGCAATGTCGGGCACAACGACGCTATTTTGTGCGTCTGCTACCCTCGCTGCTTCGCTCTCCTCCTGTCCCTCATGTCCCTCAATTTGGTCCTGGACCGACCCTGCCTCACTCTCCCCTACCGGACCCCAGCTGTCTTGGTCTGCCATAGCGCGACTTTCAAAATTCGGGTTTTTATACAACAAAACAAATTTCGGCCGTTATAATTTCGTCGAGCGCAGTAAACGCGCTCTGAATCGATTCTCCCTCCCTGGTTTGGGCCTAACAACGCGCGGGAAACGCGCTCCGAATCGATTCTAATTGTTACAAATTTGGGCCTAATAAATTTAGTCCCGGGTTCGAATTCCACTCCTCGACACCAATTGTTACAGACGTGGCTTAGATGTTATTTACCGAGCGGTTTTGGTATGACCACGTCTGCACAAGTTACCCGATTATACTCGAACGTTGACTAATCGCGCTACGCTAGGTCAATAAAGGCAATAAAGGAAAAGGACACACGGCTGGGTTTCAAATGACACGACACCCAGGGTTCAGTTCTCAAGACCTCCGGAGGAGGTTATATTAAGGCGGAAGGTTAGATTACAACTACAAGAGGTACAGCATAGAAAGACAAGCACTTAGACACACTCTTATATTCTTCCCAACAGACGACAGATAAACGGGACAAAAGGCTGACTCACACGGGGTTTGATGGCTAGGAAAGGCAGGATCGATGGCTCCAGGTGCACCTGGGCTCAAAGGTCAGAATCGACTCGGTCCGGTCCAGCGATGCGGGGAGGTATTCAGCGCTCGTACGTGGCAACTTCTCTCTCCAGGCTGGGGGCGCATCTGACCTCACATCCGGCAAGTGGCTGCGTAGATCCGGCGGGGAGTGACACGCCCTCGGCTCGTTAGCTCCGCCTCGTGGAATCGGCACGTTGCTTCTCATTGGGTGCGTGCGGGGGGGTTACCGGCTCCGCCCTTGACGAGGAGCTGACAAGGAGCCCCTTCGTGGTAACCCCGTGGAGCGCATGGTCCGGAGCGTCGTTGTTGTTGTAATTGTTGTTGTAGTTGTAATTGTAGTTGTAGTTGTTGTTGTTGTTGTTGTTTGGGGAAGAAGATGGAAGGAGGTATGGGAAAGGTCCTAAACTCACTACTGGTGCCATATAATCACATTCTGGTGCAACGAAGAGTCATAATTAATGGAAACGAGTCCTTAACTGACATAGACTAAGAATAACTAGCAAGATGTCCGAAAGTTGTCTACGTGTGATGCGGTGGACCTGGGCACGACATTTAATGGGGGAAAAAGGGGAAGGTCGGCTCTACTGATTGTTGTTTACAGACAATGGGACTAGGGAATGGGGGATTGGGGATAGTTGGGGAGTATTGGGGAAATAGGGGAATATTTACAAGCGGATATGGAGGCCAAATTCCATATTCGCAACAGTATCAATGCCCCTAAACATATAGCATGGACGCTGACGATCTTGCAGAATGTGTCTGGCTCATTAAACACGATATCCATTCTACAGTCCCGGCTGAGTTGCCACCGTTCATGAAAGATATTTCCTACTTCCACCTGTCACACGTGCATCAGGAAAATGTGGGCAAATGACTGCTTACTAGTGGCAGGAGATGGACGGTTCAAGTTTTAGAGTCCATTATGTGTCGGAAATCCCGCAATTATCTCGTCGGTCGATCATGGTGAAGTATACCTCCCACAGAAAATTTGCACTAGGGGCTAATCTGATTTCCCCATGCCCCTTTTCTCCCTATGAGTGTTTGCGAAGCTGCATGCAACTCTGGGGCCGCTTTCCAGCAGTCATTTGTCAAAATACTCTCTTGTTTTGGTAATCGTGACTTGCCAAGCTTTCCCCACATGAATCAAATGATTGCAGACTAGATCAGTTAACACACGTGTCGATTTAATTTTTTTACTTATTTTACAGCAAGCAGTGCACAATGGCTTTCTGTATCCACAAGGTATCATGGCATCTTTAGTGTCCACAAGCCGTTGCAAGCAGACAGGATATTGTCGGTTTGATCTTTCCTCCAAACTATGTTTCTTGGAATGCTGCTGCGGTGCCAGGACTACATTTATTGGGATATCATTGGAAGCAGATTGAACCACTGTAGGGGTAACTTCTTTGTTGGTGAACTAATGCTTTAACACCCCCATTGTGACTTCTTTCATTTTTCACTCGACTACCGAAGCGAAAAATATTATCAATATGGTCCAAAATGCCCTGCACATTTTAGTCAGGTTCACTATGTTTTTTCGTTCAAAATTTTGGTAGATTAGCAAAACTATACATTTTTGGAATATTCAGAGCATGAGGAATCCAAAAATTAATGTTTACATTTGCGTAGACACCTTTGCGAAAATGACACTCAGGATAGTGATGAAGATCTGCAAAAGCATATTCCTGAACGGTATAGACCTCGTAGATCCTGTGTATAGGACTTATAGTTCAATCTGATGCTAACAAGGCTGCTTTCTTGCTTTATAAACCCATACCTATAACTTCAAAGGACTTGCAATATCATGTATTATGTAATACAGTTATATCACAAATATAAAGACAATGGTTTTCAATTACCTTTGTTTGTTGCTTTTCTATAATCCTGAGCACTATTTTGAGGCCTATATTGGATTCCTTGACCCAGAAAACATAGGAGTAACATATTTAATTAAGTCTCTAGGTTGATTAGAAGCCGAGATAGCGCAAAATATGTATTTTATGGCGGCCATTTTGAAAATCCAAAATGGCGGCCATGCAGGTGTCTGTGCAAATGCCAACATTGATTTTCGGATTCTCCATGCTCTGATGATTCCAAAAATGTACAGGTTTGCTAATCCCCAAATTTTGAACGAAATTCTATTTGTTGACATAGTGAACCTGACTATTTCGGGTATTTGACGTCGCTCGTGTTTGCGACGGGATATTGAGCAGGCTGTTTGATCCGATTCTGGAAGCTTATTGAGTGCTTTGTATTTTGCATGACATCGGCAGCAATTTACAGACCTGTGATTCGCGTATATTCTTTAATATCAGAGCCCTCGTATGAATGCATGAACCATCATCACAGGGTCGATGTAGCTAAATGTTGGTGTTTTTTTGCCCAACTGCAATGCCGAGGCTAACGGCAGGCCTCTCTTCGGCACGCAGAGTTTTTTCTGGATCTGATTCGCACCTCCTGTCTCCGGGCAATGCCAGCGTACGCCGAACGCAATCCGGGCGAGCGGGGAACACCGCCGGGGAGCTTGCAGGTCCAGAGGCTACTCGGTTGACGCTCCCAGTTTGCAAGGCTGCGATTTCTGTGCCGGAGATCTGCCTGCAGCTAGACATGGATGGAACGGGAATCCTGAGAAAGGTGAGGATGTTTATTTTTCAGTGGTATACCTGCGCTTAAAGCAAGTGAGATGCAGGGATGTTACTTCAACAAAGAGTTTATTCTCAATACATTGGCAAGTATATTCTCGATCATCTGTTAGACTATTCCACCATGTTGCATATGTAATACGTAGATAGCTATAAAGGTAAAGAGGAAGATGATCTGGTAGTATCGCATCTGTTGGTGCCTGTGAATCATTTTCGCCCAAGCTTACGAGATGGGTTGTTGTTGTTGTTGTTGCCCCACACATGCGAAGCAAAAAGCTGGGTTAAGCAATTGGTTCATGTCTGTCTAACCCTCTGATCAGTTTATGATAGAGAAACAGCTTATTTAAATCAAATCTTATATTTGAACATGAATCGGAACATGAATAGGAAGACAAGTTTTCCCTTTTACAGTACTTTGACTTTATACCAGTATAGGAACATGAAATAAGTTTTACAGTACTCCCAGGAGCGTCTCAGAGATTCCCCACGTCCAAGATTATGTACCTCCCACCTTCATGAAGCTAGGGAGAAGAGAGAGGGAGAAGAGAGAGGGAGAAGAGAGAGGGAGAACAGAGAGGGAGAAGAGAGAGGGAGAAGATGGAGGGAGAAGATGGAGGGAGAAGATGGAGGGAGAAGAGAGAGGGAAAAGAGAGAGGGAGAAGAGAGAGGGAGAAGAAGGAGAGAGAAGAGGGAGAGAGAAGATGGAGAGAGAAGATGGAGGGAGAAGATGGAGGGTGAAGATGGACGGAGAAGAGAGAGGGAGAAGAGAGAGGGAGAAGAGAGAGGGAGAAGAGAGAGGGAGAAGAGAGAGGGAGAAGAGAGAGGGAGAAGAGAGAGGGAGAAGAAGGAGAGAGAAGAGGGAGAGAGAAGATGGAGGGAGAAGATGGAGGGTGAAGATGGACGGAGAAGAGAGAGGGAGAAGGGAGAGGGAGAAGAGGGAGGGAGAAGGAGAAGAGGAAGAGAAGGGGAGAACAGAGAGGGAGAAGGGAGAGGGAGAAGATGGAGGGAGAAGATGGAGGGAGAAGATGGAGGGAGGAGAGGGAGAAGAGAGAGGGAGAAGAGAGAGGGAGAAGAAGGAGAGAGAAGAGGGAGAGAGAAGATGGAGGGAGAAGATGGAGGGTGAAGATGGACGGAGAAGAGAGAGGGAGAAGGGAGAGGGAGAAGAGGGAGGGAGAAGGAGAAGAGGAAGAGAAGGGGAGAAGAGAGAGGGAGTGGGCCAGTCCATGGGGAGAGAGGAAGAGGGATTGGTGCTCTGACAGTGCCCTGCCCTGATAAATCCGGGCAACAGGGAAGATTTGGCCCCGACTTATGTTGGGGTGGAGGAGAGGGGGGGTTTGGTAGGGGGTGGTACAACTACTACGAAGGGCCATCCATGATAGTTGCCATCATGGGTTGTTGGTTGAGATGCTGGGCATTTGGCAATAGCTATGTTCTGGAGGAGAGTGAGAATGGAATCTAACGAGGCCCCTGGCACGTGTGCACCAGGTCAAGACTGCATCGAACTAACTGCCAACGCCACAAGGGTGAACGTGTATCTGGGCACCAGCTGCTTTTATCCCCTTGTGATTGCAAGTGTGGGGAGGCGGAGGGGGGGGGGGGTGGGGAGAGGTATGAAAGCATTGGCAAGTAGGGGCCAGAGCAGATATTTCAGCCTCCGTGGGTTGGTTTTTATTTTCATGGCAAAATTAACTCTGAGCAGATGATGGGACGTGTTGGTCGTGAGCTGGAATGATTGTCTTGAGCGCGATGTTCTTTGAGGCCTGCAAAAGAGGAATGAAATGATTATGAAAATACTTTGCTCATGAATTTTGTGACCCCAGTGGTAAGTTTCCAATGAAAACCGCGTTCTGGCTTTTCTAGTTTATAGTTATTGTTTTTCTCTTTCTTTCTTTTTTCTCCTTATCGCAGTTACTTGACAATACAAATCATCCTTAACTAACCCATTGCCAGGCATTTCACATTTGGTTCTGATTTTAAGGAATAGCATTTTTATATAGCTGCCTTTTACTTTATACCGTCCATTGGTCGGATAGCTCAGAGCCACCTTGTCTCGGTTTGATTCCCGACCTGACTCTAAACAGCCACTGTGGTCTTTCACATGCCGGACGTTGCAAGCCAAGGACGAACGTATTTTTTTCCAGCATTGGTAACCGTTGGTATGTTAAAGACCCCACAGTGTCTTCCAAAAAGAATAGACCATTATCTGCCGTACCCTGAACAGATTCCAAATTCCTTCCCTAACTATCCTTCAGGGGGCAATGCATCGACGGTAGAGCTGCACTATATGTAATTATGTGCAGCTCCCGGTGGGATAGGGTATGGTAAGATAGACCTATCCTGGGGGAATCCTACTCGAATCCTAGCAAAGAACCCATGAGGTCGAGTTCTTCGCCAATATGGAAAAATAAAAGGTGAGCATCTTGGTAGACTATTGCGAGTCTTTCCAAGAACATTATGAGCACTCCTCGAAAATTCACCAACTCATTCACTTCCACAGGTTAACTGTAAAAGGCTACATTCCGCATCAGTTCAAATATGAGCATAAAAGGTAACACCTGCAGTGGTTTTCAAAAGAAAAAGGCTCAATTTTAAGAAAAACCGATAAAATAAGTTCCGTCAAGTGAACCAAATGATCTTAGTTTGATAAACCGCGTGATGAGATACAATCATAAAAGATAGCCAGCATTTTATATTTTATTCTTCAACATACACACACACACACATACATACACACACACATACACACACATACGCATGAAGCTGGATACTTTGAGACCTGGGAGGGCTCTGTGTCACCTTCTGAAACCCGCATATGGAGATAACAACCAACGACACACACACACACACGCGCACACACACACACACACACACACACACACACACACACACACACACACACACACACACACACACACGAAGATGGATACTTTGAGACCTGGGAGGGCTCCGTGTCACCTGAAACCAGCATATGGAGATAACAACCAACGACACACACACACACACACACACACACACACACACACACACACACACACACACACACACACACACACACGAAGATGGATACTTTGAGACCTGGGAGGGCTCCGTGTCACCTTCTGAAACCAGCATATGGAGATAACAACCAACGACACACACACACACACACACACACACACACACACACACACACGAAGATGGATACTTTGAGACCTGGGAGGGCTCCGTGTCACCTTCTGAAACCAGCATATGGAGATAACAACCAACGACACACACACACACACACACACACACACACACACACACACACACACACACACACATACACACATACACACACACACGAAGATGGATACTTTGAGACCTGGAAGGGCTCCGTTCCACCTTCGGAAATCCGCATATGGAGATAACAACCAACGACACACACACACACACACACACACACACACACACACGAAGATGGATACTTTGAGACCTGGAAGGGCTCCGTTCCACCTTCGGAAACCCGCATATGGAGATAACAACCAACGATACACACACACACACACACACACACACACACACACACACACACACACACACACACACACACACACACACACACACACACACACACACACACACGAAGATGGATACGTTCCAACTTCTGAATCCTGCGGATGTCGATGACGACCAACGACACACACACACACACACACACACACAGACAGACACAGACACACACACACACACACACATACACACACACACACACACACGAGGAAATATGTTTTCTTTCTGATTGCTGTATGTACTTGTGCATTGAAAAATATAACCGCCTGGCAAGGTAGACTGAAGGTGTGCACATCCTCTTATGAGCTGTCTAGCCTGGGCTCGAATCATGAGCCGGCTGAAGACTGTCGTTCTGGTGTTTCACAGGCAAGGTGATGCATCAATTTGTGCTCCAAAAATCGGGTGGACGTTTAGCCTGAGGACCCATCTGCCAGTATTGCTTGTTGGTGTATGTAAAATATCCCACTGTGTCTTTTCAAAGAAGATGCGAGTTATCACCAGCATCCTGAGCAAATGACAAATTCCTTCCCAAACTCCTTCACATGGTGGTGGGATGTTGAAGTTGGAAAGAGGATTGACGAGAAGAGGAAGAAGTTCAAGGAGTGGCAGAAGGCGAAGGGTACGGGAGCAGAAACAGCAGAGCATGAAAGTTATAAGGCAGCCAAGAAGGCTGCAAAGAAAGAGGTAGCAAAGGCGCAGGAGGCATGTAGGAAAATGTTCGGAGAGCGCTTGGATTCGGAAGAGGGTCAGAAAGCAGTATTCAGGATTGCAAAGCACATAGCGAAAGAGAGGTGTAATGTGATGGGGGTGAGTTGCTTGAAGGATGAAGTGGGACAAATCGTTGTCGACCCAGATGGAATTAAAGGAAGATGGGAAAGATATATGGAAATGCTGTTGAATACAGAGAATGAATGGGATGGCAACATAGAGAGTAACCCAGTTTTAGGACCGGCAGAGAAGATAACTGAGAAGGAAGTTGAGGAAGCGATAAAAGCAATGAAGAGTGGAAAAGCGGGAGGGCCGACGGGAGTTGTGGGAGATATGTTGAAGGCAGCAGGAAGTTGGGGTGTGAAGAGAATGACAGAGATCTGTAATCTGGTGGTGAAAGAAGGCCGCATTCCAGTGGATTGGGAACTGAGTACCCTCGTCCCTCTATACAAGGGGAAAGGTGGCCCTCTGGAGTGTGGCTCGTACCGAGCGATAAAGTTATTGGAGCATGGAATGAAGGTATTGGAAAGGGTGTTGGAGAGGAGGATAAGGAAGAAAGTGAAGATCGACGAAATGCAGTTTGGATTTATGCCAGGAAGAGGAACGACAGATGCGCTTTTCATTGTGAGGCAGTTGCAGGAGAAGTACATGGAGAAGAGGAAGAAGTTGTTTTTTTGGATTTGTTGACCTGGAGAAAGCATTCGATAGGGTTCCACGCAAAGTATTGACATGGGCATTGAGGAAGTTAGGAGTGGAGGAATGGTTGATCAGAGTAGTGATGGCAATGTACAAAAGAGCGCGCACAGCTGTAAGGACGAAGGACGGGAACAGTGGTGAGTTTGAGGTGAAGGTGGGAGTGCATCAGGGGTCGGTACTAAGTCCACTACTATTTGTAGCTGTGATGGAGGTGCTGGCTCAGAACGTAAAGGAGGGTTTGCCGTGGGAGTTGTTGTATGCAGATGATCTGGTGTTGATTGCGGAAAGTATGGATGGACTGAAGGAAAAGATGAACAAGTTGACGTATGCTGACGTTGACGTTCTTTCTTTGCTGACGACTCTACTCTCTGTCGCTCCATTCTTCATCCCTCAGATCGGCAGTCTGCAGCCTCCTCACTCTCTGCAGACCTTGACAAAATCACAGACTGGGCAAACAAGTGGAACATGTCTTTCAATCCTGACAAATCTCACACTCTTACGATGTCTCTCCGAAAAGACCGACTGGACAACCCTCCCATCCACTTTCTGAATAATCCTCTCCAAGAAGTTCTGTCACTCAAGCTTTTGGGTCTCACTATCTGCCATGATCTTTCCTGGAAAAACCACATTTCAAATCTGGCCTCCAAAGCCAGTCGCCGACTGGGCATCCTCCGTCGTGCGAAGTCCTTCCTTGGCACACCTGAGCTCCTCACCACATACAAGGCTTTCATCCGCAGCTCAATGGAATACTGCTCTCCCCTCTGGGCTGGTGCTCCTGCCTCACACCTAGCTCGCCTTCGCGCTGTTAAAACCAAAGCATTCAGAATCATTGGAATCTCCCGCGATGAAGCTAACTCCAAGGGCCTCTCACTCACTCACCGCAGGCAGGTTGGTGGTCTTTCCGTCTTCTACCGACTCCTCTCTGGCCTTGCCCCCCCAGCTCTCTCTGGGCTCTGTCCCGCAAATATTCCTACAGGTCGCACAAGATCTGCCTGCAACCCTCTTTTGGTTAAACTGCCAAAATCAAGACTCTCTGCTCACCTTCACTCCTTCATTCCTCTTTTCTCCCGCCTCTGGAACAAACTCCCTCACTCTCTTCAATCCCACTCCACCTTCCAAGTCTTTAAAACAGCTGTTCACCACCATCTCTTATCTTCCCCCATCCAAAACCTTGATCTTTTCTACCCCCGCTAATTTCACCCCAATTCCACTTTTTGAAATACCAACTTCTGTCCTGGAAGTCCTTGGTGTCCTTGTGCTTTATACTTCTCCCTCCCCCCCCCCCCCCCCCTTCCCATGCCTCCTCCCCCCGGGCCCTCTCCCTTCCACACATCTCCCTGCTCTCGGATGTTGTGTTTGTGTGCTTCCCCTTTTCTCCCCATCTTGTCTTCCGCTCCCTCTTTTTGTGTATTTTGTTTGTCTGGTCGATTTGTTTGTGAAGTAAATGTTAGCTCTTTCACGAGCCTCGATTCAGTATACAAAAAAAAAAGAAGAAAAAAAAAAAAAAAAAGTGGAAGGAATGTATGGAGACAAAAGGTCTGAAGGTGAATATCAGAAAGACGAAGGTGATGGCAAGTGGTAAAGCATGTGGTGAGGTGGAAAGAACTGGGAAGTGGCCGTGTGCTGTGTGCAGGAAGCGTGTCGAAGTGAACTCCATTCAATGTACAATGTGCGCTGAGTGGGTTCATCAAAAATGTAGTGGTCTGAGGGGGTCATTTACCAGTGTGGCAGCTACATTCAAGTGTAAGGTGTGCACAGAGGGAGCTGCAGATGGAGGAAATGTTGAGTTGGATCTTGGAGACGGCGTGAAGCTGGAAGGTGTGAAAACATTTTGCTACCTCGGAGACATGCTGAATGGAGAAGGTGGATCAGACTCGGCAACGGTTGCTCGAGTGAGATGTGCATGGAAGAAGTTTCGGGAACTGAGTGGCGTGCTGATGAGGAGGAGTGTCGCTGAAGCTGAAGGGAAAGGTGTATGCTGCATGTGTGAGAAGTGTTATGATTTATGGGAGCGAGACATGGGTAATGAACGTAGAGCAGCAACGAAGGCTGGAAAGGGTGGAAATGCGAATGGTTCGATGGATGTGCGGAGTATCGTTGAGAGAGAGGAAGACAAATGATGAATTGCGAAAGATGATGGGAATATTGCCTGTGATTGATGCTGTGAAGAGGAACAGGTTGAGATGGTTTGGTCATGTGTTGAGGAAGGATGCAAGTGACTGGTTGAGAAGAGTGATGGAAGTTAATGTAGAAGGAAGTAGAGGACGGGGAAGACCGAGAAAGACTTGGCTAAAGATGGTGGAAGAAGAAATGCGGGCAAGGGGGTTAACAAGGAGAGATGCAGAAAATAGGGCAAAATGGAGAAGATTGTCATGGGGACCGCAAGGCTAAGTCCCGCTCTAGCAGGGAAAATGGCCTTAAAATGCATGTTGTTGTTGTTCTTCCCAAACTCTCTCGCCAACCTGCGTTTGGCAAGCATGGCAAGTATGCCTATACCCCTAACATTAGTTGAGGTGGCCTTCATCCTGCAGTGGACTGAAAACAGGCTGACACAACAACAAAAACCAGAAAACAGGCTGGCAATCTTCTCCATGGGCAATGACAATCTTCTCCATGACAATCTTCTTCACAGGCTGATGACGAAGAAAAATCAACATTTGCTTTTCTAGAACTGATGTGTTTCCTTTGGAGAACTTCTTGAATACACCACGTTTAGCTTCATATTCTGCTAGCAGTCGGACAATTCGTGAATCGCCAGCTGTGGATTGCATCTCGGTGGATTGTCCAGGGAAATACTGTTGGGGATGTGCGTACGACATGCTCTTCTCTGTTTTTCGATTTATTCACTTGTCCATCATTGTTTTCTTGTCCTCCCTGTGCTCGACTCCCATTTAGTTGAACATGCTTTTAAAACCACATCAATAGGTCTCCCTCCATTTTATCCTTCAAGCCCATTGTTGGTGTCCCCCTCTCTCTATCTCTCTACTGTTCCTTTCCTTGTGTTGCGTCCTGATCGGTTCAGTGTCACACACACACACACACACACACACACACACACACACACACACACACATATATATACACTACATGGCCAAAAGTATGTGGACACCCGAACATCACACCCATATGTGCTCATCTCATTCCAAAATCATGGGCATGAATACGGAGTTGGTCCCCCCCTTTGCTTCTATAACAGCCTCCACTCTTCTGGGAAGGCTTTCTACTCTGTTGGGTGAGGTCGGGCACTGATGTTGGGCAATTAGGCCTGGCTCACAGTCGACGTTCCAATTCATCCCAAAGGTATTCGATAGGGTTGAGGTCAGGGCTCTGTGCAGGCCAGTCATGTTCTTCCACACTGATCTCGACAAACCATTTCTGTATGGACTTTGCTTTGTGCATGGGGGCATTGTCATGCTGAAACAGGAAAGGGCCTTCCCCAAACTGTTGCCACAAAGTTGGAAGGACACATTCGTCTAGAATGTCATTGTATGCTGTAGCGTTAAGATTTCCCTTCACTGGAACCTGGGGGCCCAGCCCGAACCATGAAAAACAGCCCCAGACCATTATTCCTCCTCCACCGAACATTACAGTTGGCACTATGCATTTGGGCAGGTAGCGTTCTCCTGGCATCCACCAAACCCAGCTTCGTCCGTTGGAATGCCAGGTGGTGAAGCATGATTCATCAGTCCAGAGAATGCATTTCCACTGCTCCAGAGTCCAATGGTGGCGAGCTTTACGCCACTCCAGCCGATGCTTGGCATTGTGCATGGTGATCTTAGGCTTGCGTGCGGCTGCTCTGCCATGGAAACCCATTTCATGAAGCTCCCGATGAACAGTTGTTGTGCTGACGTTGCTTTCAGAGGCAGTTTGTAACTCGGTAGTGAGTGTTGCAACCGAGGACAGACGATTTTTATGCGCTACACGCTTCAGCACTCGGCTGTCCTGTTCTGTGAGCTTGTGTGGCCTACCACTTCGCGGCTGAGCTGTTGTTGCTCATAGACGTTTCCACTTCACAATAACCGTACCTACAGTTGATCGGGGCAGCTCTGGCAGGGCAGAAATTTGACGAGCTGACTTGTTGGAAAGGTGGCATCCCATGACGATGCGACATAGGAAGTCACTGAGCTCTTCAGTACAGCCCATTCTACTGCCAATGTTTGTCTATGGAGATTGCATGGCTGTGTGCTTGATTATATATATACCTGTCAGCAATGGGTGTGGCTGAAACAGCCGAATCCACTATTTAGAAGGGGTGTCCGCATACTTTTGGTCATGTAGTGTATATATATATATATATATATATATATATATATATATATATATATATATATATATACACACTGTATATACTGTATATATATATATATATATATATATTTTTTTTTTTTTAAATATATATATGTGCATATATATATATATATATATTTTATATATATATATATATATATACTGTATATATATATATATATATATATATATATATATATATATATATATATATATATATATATGTGCATCTATATAAATATAAAACACAGTTTGTGTGTGTGTGTGTGTGTGTGTGTGTGTGTGTGTGTGTGTGTGTGTGTGTGTGTGTGTGTGTGTGTGTGTGTGTGTGTGTGTGTGTGTGTGTGTGTGTGTAATGTTACCGGTAGACTCCTAAACGGAGAGGCTCACGTACTTGATATTTGGCACAGACATGGCCATTGAGCCTGGGACGAACATGGCCGACCTAAAAATTGATTTCATAATATTTTTTAACCATATTTTTACCTCAGCGCATTTCAGCGAGGACTTTATGCACGGAATCTGACCGGTCGCAGAGCAGCGCGCTGATTCGCTCAGAGCGATCACGTGATGTTCCTTGCCGCCATTAACTCAGTTACGTGTTCGCACGTATTTCAGAGCGAAAAGCAATTGCCTTTTTTCACATTTCAGCGACGAACATTGCCATTCACACCACAGACGTTTTTTTTCCCTTTCATCTTCAGATCCATATTTTTTGCCATAACGTAGCGCATTATGGCTCTCTCGAGCTCGAGTTAGCCAATCACCTGGGAGCATGAGGCCATGTTGGCCATGCCCACGACAGGACGCAGAGTTGCAATCCATCGCTCAGAGCGATCACGTGATGTTCCTTGCCGCGCAATTGCGTTTTTTCACATTTGAGTGAGGAACATTGCCATTCACAGCACATAGGTTTTTTTTTCTTTCATCTTCAGATCCATATTTTTTGCCATAACGTAGCGCATTATGGCTCTATCGAGCTCGAGTTAGCCAATCACCTGGGAGCATGAGGCCACGTTGGCCACGCCCATGACACGACGCAGAGTAGCAATCGTGCGTTTGCGTCGTTTCTTACCACGTGTAAACGTGGTATTTTGTCTCCGAGTATTTTGAATTTGGGATTTTGAATTTGGTATTTTGAATTTGTCTACGAGTGAGTGACTGGAAGACTGACTGTGATAAAGGCAATGGCACCGAAGAAAAGAAATTTGTCACGTTCAACCTCCCGAGCAAGGAAAATCGCTGATCGGAGACTCCATGAAGCCGATGAAGGTACTTTTCACCATCGACAAGCCAATCAAGAATGTGTCTCTAGATTCAGACAGCGAGAGACAGAAGATGAGACAGAGGCACGTCTAAACGCCAATCAACAATGTCTGGCGAGGGCCAGACAGCGAGAGACAGAATATGAGACAGAGGCACATCTAAACGCCAATCAACAAAGTGTAGCGAGGGCCAGACAGCAGGAGACAGAAGAACAGCGCCAAAAACGACTCAACAACTGGCAACCATCAGGCAGACGGCAGCCGGCCATTGCATGGGAGAAGGCTGCATTCAGTTACAATCCGAACACTGACTACTCCTCAAACGTTGATATTGGCTCCATGTCGTTCACACTGTCAGTTTTGCCATGCCTTGAAATGGAAGGGAGAAACACCAGGAATGTGTTGCAGGGGAGGCAATGTCCTTTTGCCTTCTCTCCAATCTCCACCGGAACCTTTGAAAGAACTACTTCAATCAACTACGACTCAATCCAGACACTTCCTGAAGGAAATCCGTAATTACAACTCTTCGTTCCAAATGACTTCGTTTGGAGCAGATCGCATCGTCACTGAGCAAGGATTCATGCCTACATTCAAGGTGCAAGGCCTGGTATACCACCTCATTGGCTCTATCCACCCTCAACCAGGTGAGCAACCGAAATTTTTACATATCTATTTTATGGGTGACCACCGAGAAGAAGCTGCCCGACCCCCCTCCCCCTCCCCCTCCCCCCTCCCCCTCCCTCCTCCCCCTCCCACCCCTCTCCCCTCCCATCCCCCCCCCGCCCTCCCCTCCCCCCTCTTCTCCCCTCCCCCCCCTCTTCTCCCCTCCCCCCCCTCTTCTCCCCTCCCCCCCCCTCTTCTCCCCTCCCCCCCGTTCCCCTCCCCTCCCCCCCGTTCCCCTCCCCTCCCCCCCGTTCCCCTCCCCTCCCCTTCCCCCTCCCCTCCCCTCCCCCGCCCGGCAATGCCGGGTACTTCTGCTAGTGATCTATAAACTTAAACGCACCTTTCAGGTAACTGACAATGTACATGATGTTTCCCCAGCCGGGTTCGGGCGGGTGGAGCACTCCCTCCACAAGGCGAACCCCGCGCATGGTCTGCGTGTCTGGGTTTCGGTACTTTAGGCCGCAGGCGCCAGGAAAGTGTGCTGTGACTGTTGACAAAAGCACCATACCATCTTCTTCAGAAGGGACCTCCATTGGCTCCTCGTTCTCATCATCCGCAACGCGAATATATTCTGCCATTTTGTTTGATTTCGCGATGAAGCGCTGAAGGAAGCATTCAAAACGACCACGTTCAACTTCAACACAAAACAGAAAATGACGCCAGAAGAAAACCTGAGAGGGCGCGAAAGATCTGCTTCCGTTATTCTCCTGCTACGTCATATCGACATCCGCTACATAAAGTCCTATTATGTGGAGAAAATTACACCCACAAATTTTTTTTTTGTTAACTTCATCTAAGAACTTATAAGGAAAATAGATTAAAACCATGGTAAAAATTAAAACCATTGGTATCCATGGAAATCTCCACGCATGGCTGGCGGTCTTCCTCTCTAGTATATATATATACGTATATATATATATTTTTATTTTTTTAATATATATATATGTGCATATATATATATATATATATATATATATATATATATTTTAAATATATGTATGTGTATATATATATATATATATATATATATATATATATATATATATATATATATATATATATATATATATATATATATGCAAATAAATCAGCAAGTCCTGGCTCAGGACTCGGGAGGTTTATTTGACATGTTGTATCCTCATGACTTCCATTAGTTCTCTTGATTTCGTATTTTACACACAATCTTGGTTTCGTGCCATCTCCATTCCTGTTTATTTTTCTTTAGCTTGGCTGTCTTAACACTTGAGTTCTGAAGGGGTGCTTGATATCACATTTGGTGCTTTTTATATTATTTATTTTAGCTTTTCATGTCATCCAAATAAAAAGCTTAAAATGAGTTCCCTTACAAGGAACTTCCATGCTGAGGATCAAGCCTGCACAATATGTTGCTTACCTCTGTTTTTTGCACGTCAAGCCTGTGCAGTGGTTGCTAACATATGGTTGTTTGTCTGTACTTTATCGTTTTAAATGCTGAGCATCAAGCAGGGAAGCAGCATGTACCATTTTAAATCTTTGGTATGACTTGGTCCGTGTTTGAGCTGCTGACCTCCCAGACTCAGATCGGACGCTCTAATCATTGCACCACCAAGTCTGGATTTTATTTTTCTTATTGATTCCCATTGAGCCTAACTTTCAGTTAAAAAAATTGTTTGATTTTGTGAAACACTGGCTGTATATGATGTGTCAGATAATCTGCGTAAAGGCCTGGTTTTGACATGGAAAAAGTTAAACACACTCGATGTTTTATCAAGATCTTGTAATCTAGTCTATGGTGGGCCAACCAAGCAATATTCATTTGTGTCTAAAAATGGTTAATATTGACCGAATGTGAGCCTGATCTAACATTGGCAGTTTGAAAATGGTGGGCACAATGTGCTAAAAACAAAAAGTGATCATTTGGAGCTGTTGAAGCCAGTCTTGAGATGATGTGCACGACACAGACGCATTTAGCTTTTGTATATCTGTCTTGCATACTATTTGTATTTCAGGCAGAAAGTACCGCACTGTATTTGTGAGGAGTGTTCTATTAGTAGACTTTTCGTTGTGCAAGCAAGAATTATATAGTGCCACGTACATTAATAGCCGTACTCACACCTGCAGCTTTATGTTGCAAGTTTTGATTGGTGGATGCATATGGAGGAAGGAAGTCATGATTACCAGGATCAGTCTCGTGATGCCCATTGCGGATTTCACATTTCGTTTCCACCCGTGACTCGTGCTGAAAGATCGTGGGTCAGTGTGATCTGTATGTTTATTGTGCTCCCAAGCGATGTTATACTGTATTTGGAGCAATCCACAGTGATGGAACCCATAATCAAACTTGAAGGCCCGTAAAGATCAGAGTGCATACCATGTGATAAACTGACGTGAGGTAAGCAACCTGCCATGCCATGATTTGCAGGTAGAAATCGTTGTATCACCAGAAATAATTTGGGTTGGCCTGTTTTGCATTTGATTCTGAGCACTGATTCTGATTTGATTCTGAGCACTGATTCTGATTTGATTCTGAGCACTGATTCTGATTTGATTCTGAGCACTGATTCTGATTTGATTCTGAGCACTGATTCTGATTTGATTCTGAGCACTGATTCTGATTTGATTCTGTTTCGCATTTGATTCTGAGCTCATGATGCTGTGATCACATGTTCCAGTCATGTACTGTATTAATTTGTTCATAGTCTCCTTATTTCCTTGTAATTGGGCATCGTACACGTTTCCTAATGTTTTTTTCCCAGATTGATATATGATGGACATATATACAAGGTCCTCCTTGATTCTCAGGTCGCTCATATATACATACCTTCATACATACATACATACATACATACATACATACATACATACATACATACATACATACATAACATACATACATACATATGATAAACGGACCAAAGGTCTCTTAACTTCAGCATATTCAAGATGCCTATTTTGCTTCTCTGCAATATTATTGTGAATAGTTAATCTTATTAATTAATGTCATATTACATTGATTAATCCTAAACGGATCCCACCCTCCATCTCCTTCGGAACAGACAGAGGGCACCTTTCCAAAAACGCTGGGGTTGAAGCGTTCACACAAGCGTTCTGGTTCAGACGTGGTTCCCGGGACATCTCCAGGAACATCGCCGGCCAGCTCCCCGGCCACCCCGACGGCGCACCCACCCGGTCCTGCTTACAACCGTCAGGCCGATGACGAGTGCATCATCCGAGTGAGCTTGGATTTTCCCACTGGCAACTTGTACAAAAGCTTACTGGTGAGCGAGGCTGTACACTCACCCTCTTATCATCGCAGTGATAAACTAGAACGGCACTGGGTAGAGCACATACCTCCGCTAGGCTGAACAGTTTACGTTTTGTATCCCACTGATGGGCTGGATCTGGATCTGCTGACCTGAACCAAAATCCAGTCAGCTTGTTCTTGTCATTTATCCAAATCATCCACCAAGTTTTGTTATAATACGTCCACAACCTGGTGTTGGCTTAGTGGTTAGGGTGCCGGCTTGGGATCCTAGGATCCTGGGTTCGAATCCCGGTCGATCGCTAAATTAACACCAGGGGGGTTGACTCAGCCTGTCATCCTTCTGAGGTCGGCAAATTGAGTACCAGCTTGCTGGGATGAATGATCACGGTGTGTACCCTGGTTTAGAATAGGTACACCATATCCCTGCGCATCGTAAGAGGCGACCAAGGGTTGGCGTCAGGAAGGGCATCCGGCCATAAAAACATTGCCTCAAACAGGGAACCATGATTGTCATGGGGCCCGCAAGGCTAACCCCTGCTCTAGCGGGGAAAATGGCCTTAAAACGATCATTCATTCATTAATTCACAACTTTTTGATATATTGTGCTATGTATAGTTTTTAGCCCTATCTCTCAATGGTGAAGAATGACTTAAAATAATTCTAGAATTCAGATCTTCATCAAAATCGAATCAATTTTTCCTTGTCAAATCCCGAACCCATCTGCCAAATTCGGCAGAATCCGTCCACAACCTTTTGAGACATCTGCACACAAACAGACAGAGGTGAAAACATAACCACTGTCCATCGCAGCAATATACATTCGATTGATGCTGTGGTTTGCTTTATTTTGACACCCATAAAAGGTTGTAAAGCTTTTACTTGTGAAATGCAAGGGTTCCTGGCTCGTTACCAATAGTGAACCTTAAAATAACGTGATATGAGTTCCAAGCGTCACTTACAAATGAGGGCCCTGTATCATTAATGGAGATGACAGTGTACATTTGTTTAAGCAACAAGACCACAGCGGCAGGGCTTGGGTTTTGACAAGTTATACCAGGATGTGAGGGGACTGCGTGATCAGTCAATTGGACACGGCAATGGTCAATCTCATAATGGGTTTGAATCCACACGAGGTTAAGGGCTAACACGTTCCCAACCCCAACCGATCAAACAAAGAAAGGTTATGCCCCACACTCCCAACTGCCAGTTTCTCTGCCGATCTTTTCCAGCTCAAGAGCCAAGATAAAACAGAAGTGGTCGTGAAGAGGGCATTGTCCAAGCACAATATGGATCTCGAGAAACCTGATGACTTCTTGTTGGTGCAGCTCATTGGGGAGAGAAAAGGTGAGGAACTCGGTTGACAATTTGAAACCTGATGACCTGCACTCCGATGCAGGATACTCGAATGGCTCATTCATCCCAGTAAGCTGGTACTCATTTTGCTGACCTCGGAAGGATGACAGGCTGAGTCAACCCACCTGGTGTTAATTCATCGGAATGACAGGGGCTTGAACTCAGTACCCTGAGGTCTCAAGCCAGCCACCTTAACCGTTAGCCAACACCAGGCTTATGTAGGTATATTGCTTTTGTTTTATTCCACCTGGATTCCACCTGGATTCCACCTGGATTCCACCTGGATGGGATTGCAGTGGAATAATCACCGATAGTCTGTGCAATATTTTTCTTTCCCTTTGGGTTGGAGGAATTTTGGTTAAATCATAGATAGCTTTTTAGTACCCATCACAAGTTGCACTAAGATTCTGAAAGTCGACCACAGTGTATATTATTTATTCTTGAAGATATCATTAGTGAGCCATCTGGGTTTTAATTGACCACCCGATAGCAACATGGTAATTCTCCTGAGACTAGAATCACACTCCTCCCTCTTTAGTACTGTTGCTTTCAACGAGGCTTTCAACCCACAACATACGATACGCTGGTCATACGATTAATCCACCATTGGACCCATACTTGCTATTTTCAACTAATGCAACTAGTCAAAGCAAGGATTTGCAATGATCACATGACTAAAATCTTGGCTTTGGCAAAGATTATTTTGACAATTTAAGGAATTGTTTTTCAATCGCCTCTTTTCTGTCACATCGTCATTCTCTTTTGCTTCCTCTTCTTCTTTTCCAACTCTGCGTTGCATGCAGAGTTTGTCATCCCAAAGGGTGCCTACGTTTACTATGCCATGGTGTCCTCAGCCGCGTACGACTTTCTCCTCCGTCGACACAGCACTTCTGCATTCAAGCCATCTTGGGCCTTTGACAAGGGCCATGATTATCAAAGTGCCACGTTCCCGCGGGCGCGCTCCCCAAGCCGCCTGGTGGAGCGCCTCACCAAGCTAACAATGTGATGTCCATGCATTGGCAAGGCCTTGGACATGTAGATGAGCAATGGGCATGTTTGGGTCTGTGAGCCAAAAAGGGAGGCTGAATTTTTACCTGGAACCTCTATTTGTTTTTTGTTTTTAACTCCGAGGCACAAATCTTTGGCTCCAGACCAAGACTCTCATTGACTTGTAGTGAACAGTGACCAAATGTCTCGTGGAGTTCTTATAAAAAGGCACTTTCCTGTGATTGTGAAACGTTTTGACACTTGATCGTCGTTGATTCTCTAGAGCAAAAAAGAAAAGCTTATATTTTTTTACAGTTCTGTTTCTCCTGCATTTTGCTGACCTTGCAGTACATTTTGGGCGCATTTTCAATGTGCGTGGAGTAATGCTGTTTCAACAAAAGACTGGTTAGCCTTTTGTTTTAAAGAGGTGAAACCGTAAGAATGGTGCAGCTCATTTAGCTGTGGTCCAGTCTACCAGTTACTTTGATTTGCTGTCGCACCTACTTCTGTGGCACTCTTGGACTCATTCAAGATGGTTTTAAATAGCGTTTGGCAGAAGTAACAGGTTTAGACCTTTGAAATGAATTTGTCACACTTTTATTAAACGTAAGATTTAGACTCTTGTATCATTATTTATTATTCTTTTCATCATTTGGAGTTTTATCTGATTAATCCAAATGAATGCCTGAGTTGATTGTTTTTTCTGCACCCATTGTTACATTATGACATCACAATGGCTCAACAACAATTGGTGTGAAGGAATTTTTGGCTGTTGTTTTATTACCTCCATCACTGAAGGTGGACCTGCATACATAACCATACATAACCTGTAGGAGGTTATGTATTCACCCCTATCTGTCTGGCTGTCTGTGAGTAGGATATCTCCAAAGGTTATGGATGGATTTGGATGAAATTTAGTGGATAGGTTGGGTGTGTGACAAGGACGAATTGACAAGATTTTGGTGAAGATCCGGATCTGAATACTAGAATTTCTTTCGTGATTCTTCACCATTGAGAGATAGGGCCAAAAACGATATATAGCACAATATCTCATAGTTGTGGACGAGTTACGACAAAACTTGGTGGAGGGGTTGGTTAGGTGACATGAACAAGCTGATTAAATTTTGGTTTTGGTCCGAATCCAGATCCGGCCTATCGGTGGGATACAAAATGTAAACTGTTCAGCCTGGTGGGGGTATGCGCTCTACCAAGTGCCGTTCTAGTTTTCATCTGTTATTGCATCTTGTTGAGCCACGATGATGTCATAGGGACATATTCGTAGACCGACTTGAATACGAATATTTTCAGACAAATTTTGACCAGATGATAACAAAAGATGAAAACAACACATTTATCGTTAGGGATTTTTTGGATAATCTTTAATTTCTGCAACTATCTTGTCAAAATTATTTGAAAAGAGCATTCGTTTTCAGGAGAATTTGCTGTATTTGTCATCATTCCGATTATTTTTTTCTTCTGAGTCTTTTGTTTGTTTTCTTTTTTATTATTTCCATAGTTGACATCTTGGTTACGTAGGCCGTTAAAAAAAATAAACAAAAATGTGTGTATCACAATTAGGTCGATGGGCACATCACGTGTGTCAACATGCATGTTTGCTCAAGTGTCACGTACTTTTCGTGTTAACATGTATTTTGAATGTTTGTAGTCGGTTTGTGGTATCTTCTCGTGCAAATTCGTACTGACAGGATAAAGAGCATCTGACCGATAATTCCATAGTGCTGAGATGGCCGGTGCATTCGAGTTGGAATTTCTTGTCCATTTTTGTGCCAAGTTAAACATTTTTGAGATGGACATGATTGGTCACAACCTGATACATCGAGCCTTTGGTTTAGCAGTGTGTGCTTATGTGATAGTTTCTGATGTTTTCTCATTTCCTTCGAGCTACTCAATATTATTTCCTTCACATTTCTCACTCATTCATCCTGTGTTCCCATGTAATTACACTTCACCTGTAGGGTGCCAAAAATATATTCGTTTTTTTATTGGGCTAGTTCCAAATTTCTTGTCATAAGGGTAGAGAGGCATTCCTTATTTATAGATTGCTGATGTATTATCTGTTTTGCTGACTTTTAAGTGATCTTACTACTTGGAAATCTCAACTTGAGGCCAAATGTCACAATTTTGGGCCACAAGTTATGGGGATGGGGGAGGGCCGTGGTGGGAAAGGGCAAGGGGGAGTGGCGGAGGACACTACAAATGCCATTGTGTTGCGGTGCTTCTCACTTTGTCAGCTCTTTGTGCCTTTTAAAGTGTTTAAATCATCAGGATAAAGCTAAGTGGGCTATTGATGAGAGCAGTTTACTGTATGGATTTTTGATAATTATTTTGTCTGCGATCACAACGCACGGAACTGAATTTTAGAATGAATCCTAAGTTTTGTAATATCTTGGAAAGCTGAGTGGCTAGTGGGTAAAATAGGTGCAAATCACTAAAGTTGGGTACTGTACAGACTCCGTAAGTCACCAGCCATGAGTACACCCTCGCGGTGTCGCGACTTGCCCGTGATCCCAGTACCTTTAATACTGTGCCAGAAATGGTGTATGTCAACCGGCAGGCAGCTCCGCCTTTTACCACTAATTTGAAACCATGTGCAGGATGACAGTTTTGTCTGACATGTGGTTTCAGATTGAGGAGGCTGTTTTTTGTCGATGTGCAAAAGATGCCATTATTAGTTATTCACATGTTAAATAGTAATTTGAATATGTCCGAGAACCGTACTCCTTTTTTTTTTTAATGTGTCGATGCACATACATATTATTTATTGTTGATATTCTTATTCTTGCATTGATAGTGTTTTGATATAGCTTTCGTGCAATTGATGTAAAACCTTCAGTCTGCGAGTAGACCTGTCGAGTGCACATGCATTAACCGTAGGGATGACAAATGGCTCATTTTTCCAGCAATGCAATAAATGCTTGTTTTGGGCATTAATATTCTGCCTCGGTATGATGTCCTTTGTGTCTAACGAAGCTAATCCTGGGATTGTGTGCACTGACAGCCGATTTTGAGCAGGTTTGTTTCTCTTGCCAATAATCAGCACGCCACAAGGGTGCCGTGCGTTTGTTTTGCTTGTCCGGTTTTAAATGCCGCACCGATTCCGGAATTGGATTTCTAATTTAATTTTGCCTCGTGATGAAATTGCTTGCCATATAGCTTGTAGCCATGATTGAAATATAAACAAGATGATTGTGTGCACGCCGACGGGACACAATGGCACGCACTTGGTTTTGGTGGCACTCTATTCCGTCACGTACATAGTGGGATTGTAAATATACAAAACCATTCAGAAGAGTTCCTTTAAAATGAAGACGAATATGAGGCAGTGAGTAAATTGAATTTGAGAGCTTAAAACAATAGGTTTTCCAGGTTTAGGGGAAAGTTGTGCGGTGTTGCAGCTCCTTGATCTATCATCGTTCATCGACTGATGGCGATGTGATCCAGGAACTAGGAGAGGCATTTTGACATTTTCATGATGTGTATAGAAATATGTGGTGGCTTGATGCTCATTATGCTTCTATTCGGAAGTCATTATTGTTTATTTATTTTTTACTTGTGGGATATGGGTGGTGCTTTTGTTTGAGATGGGGTTTTGGTGTGCGCCCCAAGTTGTTCGGAGGGCATTATAAGAGAAAACCACAAAGTGTGGGCTTGTGCCTCCCTCCTGTAGGTCAGTCATTTTGTTTTTTAAATAACTTATTTGTCTGAGGGGGTGGTGCAGTGACAGCGCACTTACCTTTGAGCAGTTTAGTTTGGGCTCAATTCCTGAACCACAACTGTCAAGCTGCTGCTTTGCAGGCATTAGATCCCACCGTGAGTTTCCTAAAGATTAGGCGAGTTATTGCTAGCATCCTGAACAAATTATAAGTACCTGCTCCGACTTATTGTGGTGGTTTGAGGGGCTTACCACAACTATGTGGATCCGGTGTCTGTGGGGGAAACAGGGTCTTCACTCTTCACCCCCACCTTAGTACGTCAACAGACCCAGGATCTGCAACAATATGTATATATATATGAACTTGGGGCCGGTGACGACTCAGAAGAAGACCTTTGTTGGTCGAAAGCTTGTCGAATTAAAGATCGAAGCCCTGAAGCTACGTCCGCGTCTTATTCAATCTCCCGATTATTTATTCAATGCAAATGAGACGCCCTGCTCGTACTGTGGAGTTTCTACTATTTCTCACAGTTATATATATATATATATATATATATATATATATATATATATATATATATATATATATATATATATATATATATATATATATATATATATATATATATATATATAGACTTGGCATTTAATATGGAATATTTTTTTTTTCTTGACTTGGGTTTACTTTCTGAACTCAGTATATCAATCTGGTGAGTTTATTTTACCCTTCGGTGATGTCTTTGTTGAAAGAACCATGTCACTGATTGTCTTTCGCAGCAAGAAGTCAATAACAGTCAATAACATGTCTCCGAAAAGATCGACTGGACAACCCTCCCATCTACTTTCTCAACAATCCTCTCCAAGAAGTTCTGTCGCTCAAGATTTTGGGTCTCACTATCTGCCATGATCTTTCTTGGGAAAACCACATTTCCAAGCTGGCCTCCAAAGCCAGTCGCCGACTGGGCATCCTCCGTCGTGCGAAGTCCTTCCTCGGCACACCTGAGCTCCTCACCACATACAAGGCTTTCATCCGCAGCTCAATGGAATACTGTTCTCCCCTATGGGCCGGTGCTCCTGCCTCACACCTAGCTCGGCTTCACGCTGTTGAAACCAAAGCTTTCAGAATTATTGGAATCTCCCGCGATGAAGCTATCTCTGAGGGCCTTTCACTCACTCACCGCAGGCAGGTAGGTGGTCTTTCTGTCTTCTACCGACTCCTCTCCGGCCTTGCACCCCCAGCTCTCTCTGTGCTCTGTCCCCCAAATATTCCTACAGGTCGCACAAGATCTGCCAGCAACCCTCTGATGGTTAAACTGCCGAAATCTCGGCTCTCTGCTCACCTTCACTCTTTCATTCCTCTTTTCTCCCGCCTCTGGAACAAACTCCCTCACTCCCTTCAATCCCACTCCTCCCTCCAGGTCTTTAAAACAGCTGTTCACCACCATCTCTTATCTTCCCCCATCCAAAACCTTGATCTTTTCTACCCCCGCTAATTCACCCCAGATCCACCTTGTTTGAAATTCCAACTTCTTTCCTGGAAGTCCTGGCAGTGTCCATATGTTTTATACCTCTCCCACCGCCCCCTTCCCATGCCCCCCCCCCAAAGCCCTCGCCCTCTCTCAGATCTCTCGATGTCTCCATGTCTCTCGGTCCCTGCTCTCAAATGTTGTGTTTGTGTCCTTCCCCCTCTCTCCCCATCTTGTCTACCGCTCCCGATGTTATATGTTTTATGTGTCGGTTTGTCTTTCTGTGTGATTAATGTTCGCTCTTTCACGAGCCTCGATCTTGTATACAAAAAAAAAAAAAAAAAAAAAACAGGATTATATCACAGGTGGCGTGACAAAATGTAAGGACAGGTACATTTGACGATTGGCTTCACAATCGGGTATATAAGGGTTGTTTCGTTCTGTATTAGTGGAAAACAACTGCTGCACGTCTACAAAAGTTATTGTGGCTTCCTCTGGAGATGGTCCGTCAACTTGACAATGCTGTTTGTCATGGAGTGGTGGCTTTACGAACTTCTGGCATGAAACAGCGTGCTATTGCTCGGCAGTATGGCATCACTCAAGGTCAGGTGTCAAAGATCCTGAAACGAAATGCTCAGAGGGGTGTCCCTACTCCAATACCGAGGCCAGGACATCCACGCAGAACCACAAGGAGAGGTGATCGCCAGCTGCACCGGTTAGTCTGCAATGGGCGTACCAAGTCAGCTAATCGGCTTAGGGCTGAGTGGCAGCAACTGACAAATGTGCCTGTATCCAGAAGGCAAGTCAACCAACGACTGGTTCAAGCACGCTATCGTACCAGGCGTCCCCCGAGAAAGCCACGCCTGACCAGACAACACAGCCAGCGCCGATTGCAGTGGGCCAGAGAGCACCGTCAATGGCAGCCAGGACATTGGAATCACGTGACCTTCAGTGACGAGTCTAGATTTCTGGTCTATCGTCAAGATGGCCGCGTCCGAGTGCGCAGACAAGTGCATGAAGCCCACAACGAAGATTGTATAGTGCCAAGAGTCCAAGCTGGAGGTGGTGGGGTGACCGTTTGGGCTGCTTTTCATGCAGGGGGCAAAACTGACCTGGTTGTTCTAAATGGAAACCTGAACAAGTTCAAGTACAGGGTCATTCTGGAAGAAACATTGCTTCCATTTGCTCGTGCAGCCTTTCGAGGAAACTTTGTCTTCCAAGATGACAATGCACGGCCTCATCGTGCTCGCATGATCCAACACTTTCTTGCTGACCGTGGTGTAGAGCATATGGAGTGGCCTGCCATGTCCCCGGATATGAATCCGATAGAGAACTTGTGGGCAGAATTAATGCGTCAAATCGACAACTTGGACCAGCAGCCGACCTCTGTGCGTGAATTGCAGCAGACTATTGTCACTGCATGGCAAGCGATTCCTGTCCAATCCCTGGAAAATCTCGTGAACAGCATGCCTCGACGTGTACGTGCTCTCCTGAATGCTCGTGCGGGTTACACGAAGTACTGAACTGTAATTTTACTGTCCGTAATCCCAGTCATAATTTAGCTTTTGTTTTTGTTGAAATTTTTTTTGGCTAATGTGCAAAATAAAGAGATACTTCTGGAAAACGTACAGAAGTTTAACACAGTACTGTCCGTGAATTGAGTTCGATATCAGTTTACATCACTTTCAAGGATCAATTTATTTGCTTCGAAATGTCAAATGTGGTTTTTGTTTCTTTTAAAGGTCACATTAACAAAATCTAGAATAATTTCAACATAATTCCAATGAACTTTTGGTTCTAAGTCATCTTGAAAAGTAAGTTCACCCCCACAAAAAAAAATATTCCATATTAAATGCCAAGTCTGTATGTATATGTATATATATATATATATATATATATATATATATATATATATATATATATATATATATATATTGTAACGATTTTGAGAAGTGTGTAACGAATTTGAGAAGTGTAGCGGTTTTTGAGAAGTGTAACAATTTTGGAGGAAGTGTAATGAATGTGAAAACGTTACAATGGAAACGTTACAATGTGAACGTTACAAACGTACGGTACCACCCTGTAATGTAAATAATGGTCGCAGTCAGCGTCCTAGTTAATTGCATGAAATATACACGCAGGTCACGATATATCTTTTAAATAGTGTATTTCCTTATTCCATGTAGGCTAAGTATGTGTTTTCCCACTAGATTGACTTTGCATTGTATCAAACAAAATAAGCGTAGGCCCTTCCAATTTCCCCAAAACCTCCCTTCCAATTGCCTTCCGCATTTTGGCTGGTTTTCTTCAAACCACCATTGGCCACGAGGTAAGGTTGGGGAAGAAAGGCGTGTCTCCACCTCGTCATAAGAAGCAAGGAGTGAACCAGCCCTAACAGCCAATCAACACCGCGGTGAGTGACCCGGTAGGCGTGCCCTCGGAGTCGGCGGCTTGATTTCGCTCGAGGTGATAAAAGCGACTGCAAGGGACTGCTTTAGCAGATGAGAGATGACTGGAGATGAGCTGGAGATGACCCTGGGAGAGGAGCAACGAGGCTGCACCAAAGAGAGGCGGTGAGATGCGAAACGCTCCAAGCCAAAGAGGAGAGGTACTCGGCAAGGAGACCAGCTTTGGAGAGACGCGCTGAAAGGAGGGAGACGGCCCCGCCCCAAGAAGGGGAGCAGGTGTGCCGAACCAGCGCGGGACGTCTACCGCGGTGGATACACGACGGAGGGTTTCCCGCCAAAACCGCGAGGGATTGCGAACTGCGCGCTCCCGGCCAAGCGATCCATCTCAAGCCTTACCTGCCTGCAATTATCCCCTGTGTAAGTGTGAACGTCCTGTCCTGTTCGTTTGTCTTGGGGCTAAGTAAAAATGAATAGTGTAAGTTAACCATTCGCTGTGTTACTGCTTCTTCCATCCATCGCTGTGTGTGTATAATAAATCTGTTCTTCCTCCGTATTCTTCTTCTTCTTTTTCCTTCTCTTTCGGTCGCTTTAGAGATTTCCCGATTGAATATCTGTGGGGCGATCTGGTCAACGTCGGGTGGAGTCGGGTTTTAATCGGGGAGTAACTGTTCGGACGCGGTTAAATACACCACCGCTCGGTCAATATAACATCTAAAAGCCGCGTCTGTAACATTTGGTTGTCAGGAGTTGGATTCGGACCTGGGCCTAAATTTGTTAGGCCCAAATTTTGGAACACCAATTGTGTTATAGCAGTAACATTTGGTGTCGAGGAGGGAGATCGGACCCGAAGCACGCTTAACGCGCTCAAAATTACAAGCTGCCGAAATTTATTTTGTTTTATAAAGCAAAACCCGAATTTTGAGATCGCGCCATGGACAATCAAGGCGATCGGATGTCGGTGGGAGAAATAGACAGGGTGGAATCGACCCAGGACCTCGGGGAAATGTATATGGAGGATAGGGAGGAGGAGAAAAATAGCAATGTGGTTGCGGAAGTATCAGACGCGCAAAGTGGCGTCCTCACGCACGTGGTTGAGGGGGCCACGGTCGCGGAACCAATTAGCGCGGCCCAAATACAAGCCTTCATGGCCCAATTCATGGCGGAAATGCAGAAAAAAACCGACAGTATGGAACAAATAAAGGCGCTCATGGTCCAGACAAGTGAAGACCTGAGGAATGACTTGGGAAACCAAATGAGGGACGAAGCGAGGGGTACCGGTGAGGAGTTAGACAAGAAATTTGGGAAGTTCGACAATAATTTTGAGGAGTTAGACAATAAATTTGGGAAGTTAGATGACAAATTTGAGGGGTTAGACAATAATTTTAAGGAGTTAGACAAGAAATTTGGGAAGTTAGACAATAATTTTGAGGGGTTAGACAACGGGATAAAAGAGGTAAAGAATGGGTTAACGGGGGTGGAAAACAGAATGGCTGCCCAGGAGAATCAGTTAGAGGGGGTGAAAAATGGGTTAATGGGGTTAGAAAATAGGATGGAGGACAAATTGCGGGAAATAGGGGAACAATCTGCCAGGGAAATCAAACAAATGGGAGAGCAGATAGAGGAGGTGAAAATCGGGGTAGAAACCAAACTGGATGCTCAGAGGGATGAATTGGGACAGATGAGGGTGGCATCTACAAAAGAGATGGAGGAAATACGACGAGGGGTGAGTGAGGAGGTTTCGGGGCTGCGCGAGGAGGTAAAGCGAGGTGAGAGGCGTATGGAGAAAGAGGTGAGAAATAATACGGCTAAGTTACAAGGGGGAATAGAAGATCTGACGAAGGGAGTAGAACAGCTGACAGTCGGACAAAGGGAACTAGCGGACCAAGTGGAAAAGAACACTGCAATCATCGGGGGTTTAAAAGCGACACAAAAGGACATTAAAAACGAATTAATAGCAACACAAAAGGAATGTCAGATGGTACATGAGGGGTTGACGAAGAAGTTGGAGGAGGTGACAGAAGTGATGGAGACGAAGGACCGAGAGGTGAGGACGCACATCGAAACGGTTAAGGTGGCGTTAGAGGAAGAAATAGAGGGGGCGCACCGGGAGCTGAAGGAGGTAAAGGAAAAATTAGAGGAGGTGGAAGAGGGGGTGAGTGAAATTAAGAAGAGACGGAGGGAAACTAAAAGGGAGATAAAGGAGGAAGTCATGGAATATGTACAAGGTCTGTGTTCAAATCATGATGAAGTGCTCACTAACCAAATAAAGAGTTTGCAGGTGGCAAAGGAGGGGCGGAGACGAAGTACGGAGGTGAGTGGCAATGTATATGATGTGAGGAAAGCTTCAGTCGGCTTGGGGATTGGTTTGGATCCGGGTGTTCGTGAAAGGCCGTTGGTGAAGTGTGTGACAGGTCAGGTGTGCGAAAAAAGAGGTGTGCGAGAATGTCCGACCATGGGGTGTGTGAGGAAAAAGTGCACGCCGAGGGGTGAGTGTGCCGTCAGGAGTGAGCCGGTCGGAGCGCGTGTGCGAGGGGGTACATGGAAGCGCGGTGTGGTGAGTGTTACGGAGGAAGTAACGAGAGAGTGTACACCTGTGGTGAGTGTTACGGAGGAAGTAACGAGAGAGTGTACACCTGTGGTGAGTGTTAGGGAGGAAGTAACGAGAGAGTGTACACCTGTGGTGAGTGTTACAGAGGATGTAACAAGAAAGCGTACGTCTGTGGTGAGTGTTACAGAGGGTGTAACGGGAGAGTGTGCGCGAGAAAGGTGTGTAACGGACAGGTGCATGAGGAAAGAGTGCGTTGTCAAGAGTGGAGGTGAGAGTAGTGAGAGTGAAACGGAGCGTGAGTTGGTTGTGACAGGTGAGCGAGGATGTACACCTGGGATGGAAGGATGCACACCTGGAATGGTAGAGCGTGAGTGGGAATGCACGCTGGAGTTGGTGGTGAGGCACGTGGTTGGGTGTGCGAATGAGGGCACACCTGTGATTGTCACAGAGGAGGTGACCGAGGAGGGGGCGCGAAGCGGTGTATTGGTGAGGTGTGCGAGCAACGAATGTGTGCCAAAGTGTTCGGTGGTCAGGTGTGTGACCAAGGCTGTGAGTGGAATGGGTGTACCTGGGTGTGTAAGGAAAGGTACGAGGAGCATGGGCACAGCTGGATGTGTGAGCAAGGAACGGGCTGCGGGGTGTAAGCGTCCAGGTGAAGCATCGACGTTAGACGGGGTAGCGTTTAGAACGACTTATAGCCGAATCGGGCCCTCGGTGCGTGCTGGGCCTCGCTTTGAACGGCCGCGGCCGGGCTCCACTAGGCGGAGCGGGCGGCTGGATAGGAAGGGTCGCTATGGCGACCACGTTTTGTTGAGACGTGCCGGCAGGTCGAGATCGGGACATTGGATGGCTCCACGCCGAGGTGATGCGTGGGATCTCGGCCCGGGTAAGCCCCCGCCCCTGCCCCGAATGCGGGACGCATCCAGCCGCCAGCACAAAAGAATCCGCGTTCAGTGCTCGGCTGTACGAAGCCGGGCTGTAGATGTGAATTGGCGCACCGAGAGGATGTAATAAGTAGACGGGTGATGGTGATAGTGATAGTGATTTAAAACGAAATTTAGAAAAGTGAATAGAATTGGCAGTAAATGGAAAATTTTTGAATTGTTGGATTTGGACGAGCGAAATTGGTAGTGAGAGACCCCCGATGTGGTGGGATGGCAAATCCACCATCCTTCCCATGTGGGGGCAAAGGAGCAATAGCTTATGTGGTGTATGGCAGTGAAAACTAGCCCGGGTGGGTTAGGTTATATTGATAGGGCCCTAGAAGATGACATTAGGTGACGTTAAGGTTAGTTAGTGACTGATACCTGTAGTGGGGACGCAGGTAGATTAGTATGGATGATAATGACGTGGGAGCGCAATAGTTTAAAGGGACGACTGGGAAGCGCAAGTTTCAGAGGGGAGTAGTTAGCTGAGATGATGCCGTGTGTGTGAGGATTGAACAGGTGAGAATGGAACAGGTGTGATTGCACAGGTGTGCAACTGAACAGGTGTGTGGAGCAGTGTATGAGGGAGTAGTGGTGATTGCGTGTTGTGTTGACCAAATGGTCCAGGAAGAAAGGAGGGTGCAGGTGGCACCAGGTATGATTGCACAGGTGTGCAACGACAGGTGAATGAAGAACAGGTGTATGTGGCTGTGTGGAATAAATGGTAGTGTGGAATATCTGGAGTATTGGAATGGATGGTCGTGGAGTGAGAATGGTGGAAATTGTGGAGTGGAGTGGATGGTGCGAAGGTGTGAATGGGGGAAGAGTGGACCCCCATCACGGATACCCGGGGCGGGTAGTGTAAGTGTTAGGTAGAGGGTACAGGTAAATTGTGGTTGGATATTGGCATCTGTGGTGCGGGTGACAGAATGGTATGTGGATGGGTGCGTTGGTGTTGTGGAAATGGCTGGGCGTGTAGCCTGTTAGTGTGTGTAGTTGGTTTGGGCACTCCACCACTGTAAGGATGTCGGCCAGGTGAGGCCGCAGGTGGGCTCTGGGAGCCGGTAGTAGTTGTGTGGATGGGGCCCGAGGATCCGGAGGACGGACCCGGGTAGCCCAGTGCCAGAGGGCACCATGGGGTGACAGAGCCAGGAGAGGGGCTGTCCCCAGGTAGTTAGGTTAGGGTGAGGAGCTAGGTAAGCTCGGGTGGCAACTACAGTGGTGGAGGTGTGCAGGTGGGTAGACCTGTTGGGAGAGGTACATGTCGCAGCCCAGAAATTGTGCTAGAGCACCGGGAGATGAATCGGGGGAGTGAGACCCCAAAATTGAGGAGCACCACAGTTTGGCCAATGGGAATTGGTTATTAGAACCCATAGTGTAAGTTGGCCAATGGATTGGCAGGGAAAGACCCCGGGTAGTGTAAAGTGTGTTAAAGTCATTTAGAGGATAGTTAGGATGAAGGATCTCCTCGCACCATCTGCATCCACTCACCTGAGGTGACAGGTACTCCACACCATGCCATGTTTTGATTATTTTCTATGATGCAAATGTTTGGATTGTGAGACGCATCATGACGTGGGTGTGACATTGTGCGTAATTCCATCTCTCCCTCCTTAGGAGGATTGATGATGAATTGGTGATGGCAAATTTTGAAGTAAAGGGATTGTGGAGACGAATTTGGTATAGGGGAAATATGGGGAAGACGTGACAGTAGTGACGAATTTGTAAATGTGTAGATTTTTGTACATATGGGGTGAGAACAAGGGTAGGGTAGGTGACAGGGGGGTGACGTACGGTAGGGACGAGCTTTCTCACTTCGGCCTCCGTACGCATTTCACCTTGCATTGCCTTATTGACGTGTACCCTTGTGACCTTACCCCTCGCTCAATTGTCTTTCTTTTGTCTCCCACATGACCTGTGCGCCATTGGGTGCCGATGGGAGCGTGCGTGAGGTGGCCATTGTGCGCCCGAGATTCCCAGAACCAGCATGCATTGCGTTGATGTACCACTTTATGGACCGCTGTTCTGCGGCCAAGTACCACTTGATGGACCCCAGGTTCTGGGGCAGGGCACCTCTGTTGGAAACCGGCCATAGTGGCCAGGGAAGCTTGCTTGCGGACCTCGGTAAGGTGGCACCTATGCCAAACAGGTGGACCACCCTTAGTTGGCCCCTGAGGCCCTAAATAAAAATGGACACAAGTTGTGCTTTTTATTATTTCCAAGTAGGCCGCATGAAGCCAGAAGACGTCGGGAAGAACATCGGCCCAGCAGAGGAAGAGAAGACCACCACCAGTTGTTTTGTTGTGTTTATTATGAACCATGGTGACCGCACCGGATGGTGCTTTTGGGTGCTTTGTGGTGTTTGGGTGCTTTTGGGTGCTTTGGTGGTATTGGTACTGGTGCATCGATGCAATGCGTGCTGTCTCCTCCCTCCCAACAGGAATTTCTTTCTCTTGTTCCCTAAAAAGAAAAAAAAAAAAAACACAGGTCCTGGGTTGCGTTGTAAATAAGAAATCACGTCATTGTAAATAATGCTCCCCACCGTAAATGTATAGTTTGAGAATAATTCCGTAATTCGGTTAGCTGTGGGCTTGAGTCTGTTAGACAGGATGCAATGCAATAGGGGGACATACTTATTTGTGTTTTAAAATTGTCACACTCAGGGTCAGGTTAATTGTAGAGGGAATTACACCTACGTGCCACACTAAGTTAAAGTTTAATAGGTCCGAGGACGGACCTGAAGAAAGGGGGGTGCAGTGTAACGATTTTGAGAAGTGTGTAACGAATTTGAGAAGTGTAGCGGTTTTTGAGAAGTGTAACAATTTTGGAGGAAGTGTAATGAATGTGAAAACGTTACAATGGAAACGTTACAATGTGAACATTACAAACGTACGGTACCACCCTGTAATGTAAATAATGGTCGCAGTCAGCGTCCTAGTTAATTGCATGAAATATACACGCAGGTCACGATATATCTTTTAAATAGTGTATTTCCTTATTCCATGTAGGCTAAGTATGTGTTTTCCCACTAGATTGACTTTGCATTGTATCAAACAAAATAAGCGTAGGCCCTTCCAATTTCCCCAAAACCTCCCTTCCAATTGCCTTCCGCATTTTGGCTGGTTTTCTTCAAACCACCATTGGCCACGAGGTAAGGTTGGGGAAGAAAGGCGTGTCTCCACCTCGTCATAAGAAGCAAGGAGTGAACCAGCCCTAACAGCCAATCAACACCGCGGTGAGTGACCCGGTAGGCGTGCCCTCGGAGTCGGCGGCTTGATTTCGCTCGAGGTGATAAAAGCGACTGCAAGGGACTGCTTTAGCAGATGAGAGATGACTGGAGATGAGCTGGAGATGACCCTGGGAGAGGAGCAACGAGGCTGCACCAAAGAGAGGCGGTGAGATGCGAAACGCTCCAAGCCAAAGAGGAGAGGTACTCGGCAAGGAGACCAGCTTTGGAGAGACGCGCTGAAAGGAGGGAGACGGCCCCGCCCCAAGAAGGGGAGCAGGTGTGCCGAACCAGCGCGGGACGTCTACCGCGGTGGATACACGACGGAGGGTTTCCCGCCAAAACCGCGAGGGATTGCGAACTGCGCGCTCCCGGCCAAGCGATCCATCTCAAGCCTTACCTGCCTGCAATTATCCCCTGTGTAAGTGTGAACGTCCTGTCCTGTTCGTTTGTCTTGGGGCTAAGTAAAAATGAATAGTGTAAGTTAACCATTCGCTGTGTTACTGCTTCTTCCATCCATCGCTGTGTGTGTATAATAAATCTGTTCTTCCTCCGTATTCTTCTTCTTCTTTTTCCTTCTCTTTCGGTCGCTTTAGAGATTTCCCGATTGAATATCTGTGGGGCGATCTGGTCAACGTCGGGTGGAATCGGGTTCTAATCGGGGAGTAACTGTTCGGACGCGGTTAAATACACCACCGCTCGGTCAATATAACATCTAAAAGCCGCTTCTGTAACAATATATATATATATATATATATATATATATATATATATATATATATATATATATATATATATATAGTGAAACCTTGACTTACGAGTGCACCAACTTACGAGTTTTCCGAGATACGAGCCGTCGCTCGGTCGATTTTTTGCTTTGTGATGCGAGCCGAGATCTGAGTTACGAGCGAGCGAGCTTGGATATAAAACACGTAATCGTCGAAAAACATGAGCGAGGTGTGCGTGTTGTCGACTTGGCGAGGCAGTACGATCACGATCGTAGTACTTCTACGATATGTACAATTTTGAAGCAGAAGGAGTCGATAAAGGCTATAACGCCAGCCAAGGGCGTTAAGATTATTTCAAAGCTCCGGACCTCTGTCCATGAAGAGATGGAGAAGTTGTTGTTTGTGTGGTTGACGGAGAAGCAGCTCGCAGGAGATACCGTGACCGAGAGCATCATCTGTGAGAAGGCACGATACATTTACGGGGATTTGGTGCAGCAGATGGCAGGAACATCAACGGACGAGGCATCGGAAGAGTCATTCAAAGCCAGTCGGGGATGGTTTGATAATTTTAAGAAGAGGACCGGCATTCACTCCGTCATCAGGCATGGTGAGGCAGCAAGCTCGGATGTGAAGGCAGCTGAAGATTTTATTATAACTTTTGCCGAACTGATAGAAGCCGAAGGATACATCCCCCAGAAAATCTTCAACTGTGACGAGACAGGGCTCTTCTGGAAAAAGATGCCGAGGAGGACGTATATAACGGCAGAGGAGAAGAGCATGCCAGGCCACAACTTGTTCAGAGTGCCGGCGATAGCTCGCCTTCTCTTTGTGGAAGACACGGTGAGATCCTTAACATCCAACAACTAATGGGACGCAAACGGGGCGCCCAGTTTAGCGGTACACACATTGATGAATCACCCTGCCTGTGAAACACCGACATGACAGGTTATAGCTGGGTCGGGATTCAAACCCAGGCTGGACAGTTTAGAGTCAAGTGTGCGTACCTCCAGTCCAGGCCATCCTGCCAACTTGTATGCTGCATACAGGTGAAATATAAAGCGCGAAATATTTATATATATATATATTTTAAAAAAAATTGGTGTGGTTTTTGGGGGGCTGGAACGGATTAATAGCATTTCAATTCATTTTAATGGGGAAATTTAATTTGAGAAACGAGCAAATTGAGTTACGATCTCGGTCACAGAACGAATTAAACTCGTAAGTCAAGGTTTCACTGTATATATATATATATATATATATATATATATATACTGGTTTTGGTTTGCACTGGCGGGAACGATGGTCTGTGTGGCAGACAGGCTGTGGGTTCCTTGCGGGTTATGCGGTATTTACCGTGTGAGACATAATTCGTGGCTGGTGCTCACCATTAAAGCTAGGAGGTGCCTTGATCAACTTAATAGACGATTTTGGTCCTCATTGGTTAGATTTTTCGCAGTGTGCCGCCCTGTGGCGACGCGAAAAACTGCATGGAAATCGGACCTGGCAGGAGTAATTCCCTGCCGGTGGATTAAGGGGTCTCACTCCTATTAAGAGGAGTGGTCCCACCTGTATGACCATGCATTGTGGCCCTTCGGGGGCATGATGCATGCGTTTGAATGACCATGCGCTTCCCCCTCGGGGTTGAGGCGCATGTGTATTGTTATGGGGACAGCCTTGTTGACGATGTGCCTTGACCATGGGGTCAAGGTGCACGTCCAAGGCTGTTCAAATGTTTGACTTTTTACCTTTTTTCTTTGTAAAAAAGGCAGGCCCTGTCCGGGGCCCTAAAACGGGCGCAAATCGTACCTGACAGGAGTAATGCCCTGTCAGTGGATTAAGGGGTCTTACTCCTATTGAGAGGAGTGGTCCCAATTGAATGACCATGCATTGTGGCCCCTCGGGGGCATGATGCATGCGTTTGAATGACCATGCGCTTCCCCCTTGGGGTTGAGGCGCATGTGTATTGTTATTGGGACAGCCTTGTTGACGTTGTGCCTTGGCCATGGGGTCAAGGTGCACGTCTGAGGCTGTTCAAATGTTTGACTTTTTACCTTTTTCACAAGCAAAAAAGGCAGGCCTTGCGCAGGCCCTAAAAAGCGCAAATCGTACCTGACAGGAGTAATGCCCTGTCAGTGGATTAAGGGGTCTTACTCCTATTGAGAGGAGTGGTCCCAATTGAATAACCATGCATTGTGGCCCCTCGGGGGCATGATGCATGCGTTTGAATGACCATGCGCTTCCCCCTTGGGGTTGAGGCGCATGTGTATTGTTATTGGGACAGCCTTGTTGACGTTGTGCCTTGACCATGGGGTCAAGGTGCACGTCCGAGGCTGTTCAAATGTTTGACTTTTTACATTTTTTCACAAGCAAAAAAGGCAGGCCTTTCCTGTGGCCCCAAAACAGGCGGTAGACCTGCATGCAAATCGGACCTGGCAGGAATAATGCCCTGCTGGTGGATTAAGGGGTCTTACTCCTATTAAGAGGAGTGGTCCCAATTGTATGACTATGCATTGTGGCCCTCCGGGGGCATGATGCATGCGTTTGAATGACCATGTGCTTCCCCCTTGGGGTTGAGGCGCATGTGTAATGTTATTGGGACAGCCTTGTTGACGTTGTGCCTTGGCCATGGGGTCAAGGTGCACGTCCAAGGCTGTTCAAATGTTTGACTTTTTACCTTTTTTCACAAGCAAAAAAGGCAGGCCTTCCCTGTGGCCCCAAAACAGGTTAATAAGCCCGAAATCTGGATTGGCGGCTCTGCTTGATGTTTAGCCAATGGGGACCAATGAATAAATCTCTGTCTGTTGACAGAGTGGTCTAGGACTTCGGTCCACAGGAGATCGGGACAGCGCTCGTCACGCTGTTATGTCGTTGATTATTATCCCCGCCGATCGCACCGCACCCCCTGGTTTTGGTTTGCACTGGTGTGAACGATGGTCTGTGTGGCAGACAGGCTGTGGGTTCCTTGCGGGTTATGCGGTATTTACCGTGTGAGGCATAATTTGTGGCTGGTGCTCACCATTAAAGCTAGGAGGTGCCTTGATCAACATATATATATATATATATGTATGTATATATATATGTATATATATATATATATATATATATATATATATGTATATATATATATATATATGTATATATATTAGGGTGGTGCTCAAAATAATGTTTTAAAAATATTTACTGGGACATGGCTTTATGTTGTTCCTTTTGCTCCACAATGAAAAGACAACCAAATATGAAAGCAATCTGATTTTATTTAGGGGTGCCACATCAGCCTTCAAACTAAAGGTGTCTACAAAACTTTTCTATATATGGATCGAAAGCAAAACCAGAAGTTTGTTTTATGAAAATCCACCCTCCACTCACTTTCTTTGTATTCTAGCAAACACAAGTTACAATAGCTGCACAAATAGCACTATATTGCTATGAAAACTCAAATTCAATGATAACAATCCAAATGTTCAGTTCATAAAATGAAGAGACACCATATCACATAATATTAAAAAACCCAAATATAATGAGAAATGTAACTCCTATTTCTGGGGCTGTTTCACCACTGTTGCCTTCTTGGCATCGGGGTACATCTTCCTGTGAGCAGCAACAACTTGGAGCAGAGCTTGCTTTTGCTCTTCATCCTTTGTAAGGAGCTTATTGTAGTCTTGTATCAATGCGACACCCCTTTCTGCCCTGTCGTTCACCATGACAAAGCCACTGGCGGCTTTCTTTGCTTCCTGAAAGCTGGTTTCTTGCTCCCATGAACCAGGATCCTTATCCATCCAATCAGTTGGGGTCCCTAGGATGCTGAAGAAATGCTTGGTGTGTTTTGTTATGAGGCCAGCGATTGACAGGGCGGT